>NC_059297.1:13631910-13654410 GCF_017591435.1 Portunus trituberculatus
TGTGTGTGTGTTTAACTGTTTGATCTGCTGCAGTCTCTGACGAGACAGCCAGACGTTACCCTACGGAACGAGCTCAGAGCTCATTATTTCCGATCTTCGGATAGGCCTGAGACCAGGCACACACCACACACCGGGACAACAAGGTCACAACTCCTCGATTTACATCCCGTACCTACTCACTGCTAGGTGAACAGGGGCTACACGTGAAAGGACACACACCCAAATATCTCCACCCGGCCGGGGAATCGAACCCCGGTCCTCTGGCTTATGAAGCCAGTGCTCTAACCACTGTATGTGTTTCACTGTTTGATCTGCTGCAGTCTCTGACGAGACAGCCAGACGTTACCCTACGGAACGAGCTCAGAGCTCATTATTTCCGATCTTCGGATAGGCCTGAGACCAGGCACACACCACACACCGGAACAACAAGGTCACAACTCCTCGATTTACATCCCGTACCTACTCACTGCTAGGTGAACAGGGGCTACACGTGAAAGGAGACACACCCAAATATCTCCACCCGGCCGGGGAATCGAACCCCGGTCCTCTGGCTTGTGAAGCCAGCGCTCTAACCACTGAGCTACCGGTGTGTGTGTGTGTGTGTGTGTGTGTGTGTGTGTGTGTGTGTGTGTGTGTGTGTGCGTGTTTGTGTTCGTGTTTGTGTGTGTGTGTGGATGGCCCTTGCACGATAAGTTATGATTACCCTTGGCCAATCAAAAACCCCGAAAGAAATATTTTGCCATGTGTAACGCGAAGTGAGGGAAAGACTGAAATTATCCAACTCACAACTCTGGTATCGTCACGAGACCGGCGGCACTACTCAGGCGAAGGGAGGTCAATCCTAAGGTCACTCACTCGCCGTTTGTTGTTGCAGGTGACTGAATGAAGCCTCTAATGATATGAAGGAGAATGATGGGGAGCGTGACGTCTCCAGGAGCTTCACCCTTCAAGCGTGACCGTCTCCTTTTAGCGCACTTAAAACTGAAAAGAATTGTGAGGCTTCTAGCTTGAACCCTCATTTTAGTGCAATACGTCGTAGTGTATTTCAAACAAAAAAATCGAATTCTAGGAATAGTTATCACTTAAATATGATAATTCACGAGTCTTCTTTTATCAACGGACACGGAAGTGCCCTGAACTACATCTCGATATAAAAGGCTTAGATGTTGAAATATATCATCAAAAGAGAGTTTAATACATTGAACAATATATCAAGATACACAAACTGGTACCATGTCTGAGTTTGTACTATAATAAAAGTCTTTCACAAGTTTTCATAGCAATAATGCCACTTGGCAAGCAAACATGGTGACACTGTCAACGACTGATTTCCTTGTGTTGACAGGTCCACGTATTCTTTCCTGTGCAGAAAAGGCTAACAAATTTACATAATTCTCATCAAAACCATTAACTAAATGTGTTAAAAAAAGACTGTTTTATTTGAGTAGCCATTAAGTGAATCATTCAATTTGAGATTTTATAGAAATGCATCATTAATTCCATCTACATTTCAAGATAAGACTGGAGAACGTAGATTAATCAGCAACCCAAAGCAGCAATCAAGGGCACTGATATCATGCTCGCGTGTCCTTAAGTTGTTGGAGTGCTTGCGGTTGTCATCAGAGTGTGCATCAGTCACGGAGGATAGACGGCTGCGTTTCTATGAGTTTTTTCTTTGATAATAAACTAGAGACTGATGCATTGTTTCCTTCTGTCGTCTTATAATTACAGTTGCGTGGTATCTCATGACATTACCACTCTTAACACACATTTAATAGTCATCACATTTCCAGCGGCGTTTATTTGTAATGTAGACATTTGTGGAGCTTCTCACTTCGCCACTCTTTATCAATATTTTTTTCTCTGCGTTTTGGCTGACTTTATTTAAGCAGCCTATAATGTAGATTGTTAGAGTTTCCCATAATGTTTCTTTTTTCATGATTTTAGCTTTAATTTGTCAAAGTATCTCCATACCCTTTAAAAATATTGCCATTGAAAGCTAATCGCGCATAAGAATTATATTTATGTAGCATACGAGTAGCATTTCTCATAACCATTTACTTTCTCTCTCTCTCTCTCTCTCTCTCTCTCTCTCGTAGAAGATCTTCATAATCGTATTTTTTAACCTTTCGCTGCCAAATGTGTGACCTCTTTAAATACCTTCCAATATAATTCATCAAGATTTATGAAGTTGTTTTCACGATTCTTGTCACATTTTAGTAACCTAACTACAGTATAAAGCATTTGAAAAGTAGTGCCACTGAAACACTGTAATACCTAAGAATACAAGCTTTAAACCATACATTATTTGAGGCATATTTTACACATCCTAAGGACCCTGCTTTTTTTCTAATTCTAGTATTATGGAAGAAATAAACATTAGATTATAAAGGATGTAAATAGCTCCATAGTCATGAAAGAAAAAAATCGTAGTATGAATGCAATCTACTAACAACGCCCAGAATATTATGGAACGGCTGTAACAGCGCTTAGTGGGACAATCTGAACGAACAAGGATCAGAGCAAACGTTCACCCGCGGGACTGATGAAATGGAGGCTTTTAATCAGCATTCAGCGATGCACGTCGTCTTAAAAACAAGTCCAAATGGTGGGCTGTGTATTTACTGGCCAGCATTTGACAAAGATTGACGAGGAGGATAATTGAACCACGTCTTGCATAAATCCTTCCCACCTGGAATATCCCTTAATGACGCCTTCCATTACCGAGCGGGAAACCTCCACCACATCATCGGCTATTGTGGCTGTGCACGAAAAGGACAAGAAAGAAGCCTCGCCACGTCACCTTCTTCTGAGTGTTTATAAAAGCACGAATTTTCTCTTCGTTCTCATGTGTGTGCAATATCTTGGTTTTCATGACCTTCCCCTTCATTTCATAGTACTCTGATGTATAATAGGTTACGTAATGACAATCCTAGAACAAAGTACATGAAAAGAAAATGTGCTGGGATTGCTGACTAATAAAAACAAGATAAAACCTTTCATTTTAATCTCTCTCTCTCTCTCTCTCTCTCTCTCTCTCTCTCTCTCTCTCTCTCTCTCTCCTTAACCTCTGATTTGTGTGGATTTGTCATATGTTTTTATGTAAATGTTTTGTTATTGATTTTTTCTTCCATCTACTTTGTTTTCTATCACTGAAGTCTGTCTTTTTGTTTGTGTTTGTTTCTCTAGATATATTTCTCTGTTTCCATGTCCGTCTATCTATGTCCAAAGGCTTTGAATACAATGTAATAATTTTCCAGGTCACTGTTCTTGTATCAGTGCTGTAGGTAAAGTCATTAGTGAGGTTTTACGTGACTTTCAGATGGATGTCAATTCGTTCACACCTGTTTACCTATCAACACTTATACAACCATACCGGTAAAAAAAACTAATAATTATACAGTTGATAACAATAAAGGATAATCTTTAGAAGTTATTGCAGCTGTCTTTGGTTGTATGTCTACTTCCTTCTCTCTCTCTCTCTCTCTCTCTCTCTCTCTCTCTCTCTCTCTCTCTCTCTCTCTCTCTCTCTCTCTCTCCCCTTCCTCCCATCACTTATCGTTCCCCTCCTGCACACTCTCAGCAATATTACGAATTAAAGGCTAAGGCAGCACTCTTGCTATGCGTGACCTTTCTGTGTATACTTCTGGAAGTTTCACCCCCTCCCTCCGCTCCCTACCACCTCCATCACACCCTCCAGTCTGCTCCAGTCCTCCCACTTCCTTGCCTCCTTCAGCCCCACCCTCGCATTTCCCTCTCCTCCTGCCATCTGTCCTACCCTACACCACCTACCTGTCCTCTTCATGCCCCCCTAGTACCACACACACACACACACTCTCTCTCTCTCTCTCTCTCTCTCTCTCTTCACAATTATTATAATGGTATTCTTGGCAAAGGTGTTAAAGAAAGAGAAATAGTAATAGTTTTAGCTTGAAGAGTAATAGTAATGAGAGTAAATGAAGGAAGAGGAGGAGAAGGATTATAAGAAGGAGGAACACAACAACTTAAAGTATTAATGCACCAGTAGTAATAGAAGTAGTAGTAGTAATAGTAATAAGAGTAGTAATAGTCGTTGATGACGAGTTCTTCCTTACAACATACCACGAAGCACCAAAATTTGTAGGGAGAACTTAACAATCCTGGTCATCAGTAGTACCGTCGCGTGTTTGAGCCTCATTTCTGGCATATCTAGCGTGACTCCACCAGGCTTGCCGCTCAGACCACCTACACTCACTCCTCAGGTGCAAGTGACAGGTGTGAGGGAATAATGGAGACCGCAGTGATATTTGTTATGCCCACTTTGTTTATCCACCTTTGAAGCAGGATGAATGTGAAGGGAGCTAAGAGAGAGAGAGAGAGAGAGAGAGAGAGAGAGAGAGAGAGAGAGAGAGAGAGAGGAGGCGGAGGACGATGAGGAGGAGGATGACGAGGATGAATACATAGGAATACATAGGAAAGACAAGTGACAGGAGGCCTTGCGACCTATGACGAGGTCACTCGTTTACTATACTACATCTACAGAAGCTATATTCTTAGTAGGAGGCAAGGATAGAACAGATGAAAGAGGAGAAGGAAGAGGAGGAAGAAGAGGAGTGGGTAAAATAGGAGGAGAAAGAAGAGTAAGAGAAAGAAATGAAGGAGGAGGAAGAGAAGGAGGAAGAGGGATGCAAAGGAAAATCAAACAGCAATAAATTTTTGGGTTCTTTCAGGGTTGTTTGGTAACTACTTCTAACTAGGAAAGGGAGGAGGAAAAGGAGAAGGAGGAGGAGGAGAAATAATAGGAGAAGGATGAAGAAAAGAAAAAGAAAAGGAAGAGGAGGAGGAGAAAGAAGAAGATAATAAGAAAGGCGAGGCAGGTGGAAGAGGAGGAGGAATAGGAGGAGGAGGAATTTGAGGAGGAGGAAGAGGAAGAGGAGGTAGAGGAGGAGGAAAAGGAGGAGGAAAAAAGAAAGAAACAAAGAGAAAGAAGAGGAGGAGCAGGAGGAGGAGGCGGACGAGAAATGTATGACAACTTGCTTTGAACAAACACACCAAGGCCACCAGCGACAGCCTTAACGTACTATAAGAGGAATCTCAAAAGTCGTAGGGTTCAGCGCGCCACGTTTCACTAGTTCCCGCAGACTTACACACTGGCCGGCCGCTGCCAAACCTCCAAGTTAACACACGAGGGGATGTCTGTGTCAATACTCTTTAGTGGTTTGTCGAACCCCCTCCTGTACTTACAACTGAGATTGAGCATTGATGTTGTAAATAATGTTAGAGGATGCAATCTTGGGTCTACAGGTCTGCTGCTGTCGGATGGTTCTTACTCCTACTACACCTCCTTCTTTCTACTCATATTTGCTGTTCATCTGGAGAGGAAAGAAGAGGAGGAAGCGGTAGAGAAAGAGGAGGAAGGAGAAGAAGAAAATAATGATAATAATAGTGATGATAATAATAATAATAAATAATAATAATAATAATAATAAGAAGAAGAAGAAGAAGAAGAAGAAGAAGAAGAAGAAGAAGAAGAAAAAAAGAAAAAAAGAAGAGGAAGAAAAATAGAAAAAGAAGAAAAAGGAAAAAAGTAGATATGACTAATTAGAAATTGAGGAAGTAGAAAATGAAAAGAAGAAAGGAAAGAAAAATTAACTGCATGCAATCAAAATTATGTAATTTGAATATTAAGATTAGACATGTACGTACATGAATGCATATTTCAACTTCTATCTGTTTTCTCTCTTTTCTTTCTTTGTGTAAGAGAGGTACTGGCAGAATGGTAGCAAAAGAAGTGAAATAAAGTTTTACTGAGAATGCTATTCCTGAAAGACGCGTCAAAAGGTCTATGCAAAATTGGACAACGAACGTCTTTTATCATCATCATTATTATCACCAACACCGCCATCATCATCATCATCATCATTATCATCATCATCATCATTGTGGCCACTATATAACGGAGAAAACAGACGATCCTTATTTGCCTTATGCATAGAGTAAAGAAGCATAATCCCCAGTAAAATCAGAAGAGAAAAGGGAACCCACAGATGTTTTTCCCTTTCGTAGCATTGGCGCGTCATTAACACTCTGGTGCGTCATGTATGTGCCAGCCAAGCCAACTCTCCCCGTCATTCCCCTCCCTTCACCACACCAGCGTTGGAATGCAATACAGAAAATATAGCCGTGTGTGCTCCCCTGACCAGCCCACCTAATGATACTGGAGGGGGGAAGGGAGGATAGGATTGTAGTGACCCTCTGTAATTGCAAGGGTAATTTTCACTATCTCATTTTGGTTTAATAGCCCCCAGAGTGCCGTGCCTCCTGCCGCTTATAACCTTATGGTCTTTTTTTCTGTTTCTGATTAGCTTCGAGCGTGACGCAATCACGGATACCCCTGTTATATGTTAGGATTTTATTGGTTGAGCTTCCACAGGTATTTAATTGCTGGTAATGTTAGTAATGAAGACAATCCTCTCCTTTTCTCCTAATCTAAGCCTTCACCTCAAAGAGAAAAAAAATGAAAGATAGATTAAATGGCTTTCACTTTATGCGAAAGAAATTGGTGATAATATTGGCTGAAAAACGCAGGAATTTCAGAGGCATTCTTGTGATGTGATTTACGTAATCCCCCTCCTGTGATGCGGCCCTGATGCAGTTGTGACGTCATTGTAATCTTACGTAACAAGCCTCGTTTCGTGACGTCACTGCTGAACCATAGAGCACCTCCAAGGTAATGCGCCTTGGATTCTACGTTCATAAGGATCACCTCATCCCCAGCTAGAGAGGATTACGGGACTGCCTCCGACTTGTGGCCCGCTAATCACCCCTTTGACCCTTGTGTACGGGGAACTCAGTGGCCACATTCCCGTATCTGCAAGGCTAGCTTAATGCAAATCTACCTCACGTACAGCTTGGAAGACGGTGATAAATGAGAGTTATGTGCCACAGCCGCCCCCGTTCCTCGTCTCAAAGTCTGCCCACCACTATAAGCGTCTGATTTGTCTGGGGTCTGCCGCCACTGCTGTTTCTCCTCCTGCTGTTGCTGCTGTTCCTGTTTCTCTTTTTGATGTGACTTCTGCTGATGTAGTTTTTTACCGTGTGTGCGTGTGTGTGTGTGTGTGTGTGTGTGTGTGTGTGTGTGTGTGTGTGTGTGTGTGTGTGTGTGTGTGTGTGTGTGTGTGTGTGTGTGTGTGTGTGTGTGTGTGTGTGTGTGTGTGTGTGTGTGTGTGTGTGTGTGTGTGTGTGTGTGTGTGTATGATAGGTAATATGTACACATGTTTTCTCTTCAGATTGCCACATGTAAGCCGAATGACTTGCAGCATTTCTTATTTTCCGAAGTTCCTGTGGTCATGTCAAAAACATGTGCCAGTAGGCAGAATAATCTCCCTTCTTGAAAGTAGCTACACCGTGTATTGATTAAAGCACCTGACCAAAGTCTAAGAATGTAGAGATACTTTCCTGGCAGTGTTACCAATGATCTCGCTACCAAAGCATGATTGGACCTGGATGAATGAAAAGCAAAGATCGCAGTATCGCAGACGGGTTGTGGTCTCGCTGTACCGGTGGAGGGCATGTCGGAGGTGTCAGTTCTACACAAAGATCAGTCTGCTGGGTGTCCAGCAGACGACTCTGATGAATAACACAAACGCGCGCAAACACACACACACACACACACACACACACACACACACACACACACACACACACACACACACACACACACACACACACACACACACACACACACACACACACACACACACACACACACACACACACACACACACACACACACACACACACACACACACACACACACACACACACACACACACACACACACACACACACACACACACACACACACACACACACACACACACACACACACACACACACACACACACACACACACACACGGCCCGGTAGCTCAGTGGTTAGAGCGCTGGCTTCATTAGCCAGATGACCGGGGTTCGATTCGGCCGGGTGGAGATATTTGGTGTGTCTCCTCACGTGTAGCCCCTGTTCACCTAGCAGTGAGTAGGTACGGGATGTAAATCGAGGAGTTGTGACCTTGTTGTCTCGGTGTGTTGTGTGTGCCTGGTCTCAGGCCTATCCGAAGATCGGAAACAATGAGCTCTGAGCTCGTTCCGCAGGGTAACGTCTGGCTGTCTCGTCAGAGACTGCAGCAGATCACAACACACACACACACACACACACACACACACACACACACAAACACACGATGGATTGGGTAATGAAGGATATGGAGACAGGACACTATGAGACCCGCTCGAATTCTGTACTATATAACTAGGTAAATACACACACACACACACACACACACACACACACACACACAGAGTTTTGCCACTCTTTTTTATTTTCTGATTTTGTCACCTGGACTCGTGGCAATAGTTGTGCCTCAGCATGTCATCTGTGTGTGTGTGTGTGTGTGTGTGTGTGTGTGTGTGTGTGTGTGTGTGTGTGTATGTGTGTGTGTGTGTGTGTGTGTGTGTGTGTGTGTGTGTGTGTGTGTGTGTGTGTGTGTGTGTGTGTGTGTGTGTGTGTGTGTGTGTTTGTGTGTTTGTATGTGTGTGTGCGCGCGCGTGTGTGTGTGTGCTGATCTAACTGGATGACTCACTTTTCTCGTGCACTCTAAACCTCTCTTCATTCATTTAACGTGATTTATTGCTCTCTCTCTCTCTCTCTCTCTCTCTCTCTCTCTCTCTCTCTCTCTCTCTCTCTCTCTCTCTCTCTCTCTTGTTATTATTCCATTCATACCAACTGTATCTTATCGTTTTTTCATCTCTCGTTTCTTTTTTTTTTTCAATGTACCGTGGTTATTGTAATGTGCATGTTGTTTGAGTTGTTTGTCTAGAAAGCCAGTAGACATAGACTATTAGTAAAACAAAATACCTCAGGGCACAGATCCAGTTAAGTGTTGCTCTGTTGGTGAAAAAAACAATTTATTTTTAATGATGTGAGGTAAACATTATTATATTGAAAGTAAAGTCCAAAGATTTAGCAGCATGTATTTGGCAGGAACGAAAGGTAAAGCAGATACTTCAGGATTCATGCTGTCACTAATGTGGAGATAAATATTTCGTGGTAAAATCCAGTTTGAAAAAAAAAAAAAAAAAGATATTTGACTTATGTAACTCACCTTTAAAATTCATTGTGTAATTCAGTGAAATATTAACATGTGCCAAGAGGGTGATGCTTTTTCGAGGCTGTGGCGAGCGTGTAGCTTGTGCGTGAAGACTCCTACAGCTTTGTGGTCCTTTTCAACCTTGGCGAGTAATGATGACTGGCTTCCATGTTCATTATCTGTATGATTGCATTTACATTACATCAAGGAGAACCATTCCAGTTATATCGTGTTATTCATTCTTTATTCCAAGTTTATTTTATGCTTCCATACATCATTTTCTGCTCTTTATGGATATCAAAACGTGGTTCTCGTGAACGGGACGTAGTGCAGCAATAAATGTGAGCGTGCGCGCGCGTACGGGCGTCTGTTTGTGTGTGTGTGTGTGTGTGTGTGTGTGTGTGTGTGTGTGTGTGTAATTCACCACGGTATCTGCTGGTCATCCAGCCAGCTTTCCCCCATTATGGAGCGAGGTCAGAGCTCATAGACCGATCTTTGGGTATGACTGAGACCACAACACACTCTTCACACAGGGAATACGAGGCAGCAGCCCCACGAGTTACATCCCGTATCTATTTGCTGCTAGGTGAACAGGGGGATGCACATTAAAAGGCTTGCCCATTTGCCTCGCCGAGCCTAGGAATCGAACCCGGGCCTTTTCGGTTGTGAGCCGAGTGTGCTAACCACTACACTAAGCGGTATGTGTGTGTGTGTGTGTGTGTGTGTGTGTGTGTGTTGTCGTTTTCGCTTATGTTTATTCATAGAGTATGGTTGTGTCGTTTGTGTGCATGCGTGACTCAACAAGGCTATTGCTGGCACGCAGGGGCGACGATCTAGTCCCGTGTTGCCTGTAGCGATGATGTTGAGGGTGAGGGGATGGCGGTTCATGGGACATGGAGTCAAAATTGCGGTGCGTGAGCTACGATTGCCAGGTAATGGGGAGATAATTGGTATTATTCAGGATCTATTTCCCCTTTTTTTATTTTGTTTTGATCTCATTGACAGGGGCGTGAAAGCTTACCAGAGTTAAAAAGAATCTTTACGAATAACTGTGTTGTTTTGAAGCTTGCTTTTTTACAGATTCTCAGTCCATGAACAGCAAAATAACAGTGTTTGTGTGTGTGTGTGTGTGTGTGTGTGTGTGTGTGTGTGTGTGTGTGTGTGTGTGTGTGTGTGTGTGTGTGTGTGTGTGTGTGTGTGTGTGTGTGTGTGTGTGTGTGTGTGTGTGTGTGTGTGTGTGTGTGTGTGTGTGTGTGTAAGATGATTCAATGATCACGAAATTACAGTTTAGATTTGATATTACACATGCTTTATATCTTGCTTATGGTGAATGCACATAGAAATGAAATTAAAAACGTCATTACGTATTATGTTATTTCCTAAGCTATTTACATTTAATTACAAAATTGTTTATTGCAAGTGTAATTAGAGAAATTAAGTTTACTCCACTCAAGATGTTAAAAGTATTAACAAATTAAAAGCATGACGTCTCTTGCACTGCTATTATAAAAAAATGCATTGGAACGATGACATATTTATTAGTTTCCTTCTTTATCTATTTTTGTTTATCTTTTCTTACATGACAGCATTTTTTTCATTTGTGGCAGTGACAATGTGGTTAGCTTGCCACAGACGAGAAGCAGGAAGAGGAGGAGGAAAAGGAAGATAAAGAAGAAGCAGGCCTGCTAGGTTGAAAACTGTTATTAATGGGAAAAAGACAAAATTTTCTTTTATATAAAACTGATATTCAAAAGAAAGATACATAATTAGAAAATCAATTATTTCATTGGCGATGGACAAGTGATTTCATGAAAGATTGTGTTGTATGAAGTCTTAATTATGCGTACACACACACACACACACACACACACATCCGTTTCCGTGAGTCCCACTTTAAATCATGTTTTCAAACCAGTATGTATAACTAATAAAGGTATTTTGTTCGAATGAATGCTTGTGCATGTGCTTGTATGCATGTCAGTATGAAAGCATGGAAGCACACACACACACAAACACATACATACACACACATTCACTCACACACACACACACACACACACACACACACACACACACACACACACACACACACATACGCAGCACTGGGTGTAGTTCATCATGACCAATGCAACAACTGATTTAACACTGTTGATCATCCCACCGACTATAAGTGGAACAAAATCTATGCCTGTTATAAAAGTCAGATAACTTTGTCTCCACTGCACAGTATGAGGAAATGAATGTTGAAAATGTTAGATTAGCAATATAGATTTTTGTTTATCCGTATTTATACCAGGCCAGCAATAACAGACATGGCAGTCGAGACTCGGCATTCTGATAAACTTGATTATTTTCATGCCTTTATCTCTTAAATATCCAAAATCACATCCATAGTTTTTCCTATTCCTGCACCATGTTTTATACTAGGAGGCTGTTCTTGGTTCCCTGGCACAATTATGCTTCATATGGAATAGCAACTTGATCCTTGTCGTTTCTTCTCAATGTTCTACCCTATTTGATGTTGATCTGGTAATATATACACACTATAACCTAGATAGTCCTAGATAGTCCTCATAACTTTTATAGAGACCATTACATTTTTTTTCCTGTCTCTAAAACGAGTGCTCTTCACCACCATCAAAAGAAACAGCAACAGCGGCAGCCGACCTCCTCTTGCGTGTGTGTGTTTGTGTGTGTGTGTGTGTGTGTGTGTGTTTGACATCGAGACGTGGTATTGATCCAAAGTAAAGTAGAGATGAAATCAAAATAATGTGCATGGTGATCTGTTTCCATAAAGAAATTATTGTCAATCTCAGCTGTTTGTTGCATTGCTACTCTTGAAACGGTTTAAATACTTAACATCGATCTCCTTGTTAGTGATATTATCTTTGTCGCTGTTTTTTTTTTTGTCTTTGTCTTTGCAATCGTCGTCGCCATCGTCTTCTTCTTCTTCCTCCTCCTCCTCCTCTTCCTTCTTCTTCTTCTGTTTATATAGGTCACATGAAGACCTGATAAAACAAAAAGGAAAACAAACTCAGTAATTCGACGCCAGGTCAAAACTATTTCTTCCTCGTACTGATCCGTCTCATTCGTGTGGATGTCCCTGACAGTTCTTGTTGGCCGCCCACCGAGCCTGTTCAAGTGCTGAAGATGATCCGGAAAGGTTTAATTGCTGCCTGATTACTGCCACATTTCCGAGCTGCTCCAGACACGGCAATATATTAAAAGAAATGTAATGTAGAATGTATTGTTACTAGAGAGAGAGAGAGAGAGAGAGAGAGAGAGAGAGAGAGATTACATAATGCAGTGAATCTCTTTAATGTACACCTATCTCTTTGTGCTGGCCAGTCATGCACACCTGATTTCTGTAATCAACATCCCTCTCCCTCTCGTTATTTCTTGATCCCTCTACTCATGATCTGCAGGTCGGCGCTCGCTTAATGTCTGCACCATTTAAAACGTCCTTGAAAACTCTTTTCATGGCCATAGGTAGCGTGAGTTGGATTAAGAAGGAAATTAAACATCGATTGGATGCTTGTGATTCTGTCATTTGTACCTTGCGTTGTCTATCTTTTTCTTTGATTACTTTAGAACACTTGTGTGGTTCTATTTGCCGTTAAAGGAAAATAAGTTGTATTGGGTAATGTAAAAATTCAGAATTCTCTCTCTCTCTCTCTCTCTCTCTCTCTCTCTCTCTCTCTCTCTCTCTCTCTCTCTCTCTCTCTTCATGATAACATTTCGTCTACAAACACACTCGCCCATTACATAATACGATTCATGTGCACATAAATAAAGTGAATGTTTATTCTTGCATGTGTACTGAATACTTTTTAGGAATGTCCAAATGATACACCTCTAAGGAGTCACTATTTATTTATATATTTCAATTAACACTTCTGTAAGCATTATATACGTGTGTGTGTGTGTGTGTGTGTGTGTGTGTGTGTGTGTGTGTGTGTGTGTGTGTGTTTGTATGCGTGTGTGCGTATGTGTAGGTGTAGGTGGATGCGTGCGTGCATGCGTGCGTGCTCGTACTGTTTATTGGCGAGTGTGGATGTGGAGTGTACGTAATATGTATAGATATGCAACAAGTAGATTTATATGTTTTCATTCAACTTACTGATCAAACAAACTAAGTATTAACATGAAACTACAGCTGCGCCATCATGGATATGGAAAGGAAAGCTTGCTGCCTTATTTCTGATTTTTATCACTACACAGAGGTTAGTTTTCGTGGCGCAGATACTTTTGTTTTTACTTTTGTCGAATGTCCTTTTTGTGCAAACAGCTTCAGTGCAGTTTATATTGAATAACACGAAGTTTAGCTCTCCGGAAATGACACGAAGAAGCGAATATATATATATATATATATATATATATATATATATATATATATATATATATATATATATATATATATATATATATATATATATATATATATATATATATATATATATATATATATATATATATATATATATATATATATATATATATATATATATATATATATATATATATATATATATATATATATATATATATATATATATATATATATATATATATATATATATATATATATATATATATATATATATATATATATATATATATATATATATATATATATATATAAGTACAATATATAATATCATGTGATTTTATAAATATCAATTAGCTTGGTAAACAGGAGGTATTCATGTGAAAATTAATGACATTTGTTAACAAACACTTGTGTTTTTTTTTTTTTTTTACTGTTGTCAAGGCACATCAAAGTTCATCAAGTTTACAGTCAATAATTTGAAAATGAAGCACCGAAGATCCCCAATTAATCACTTACAGATGCGTAATCACTTGTAATATGGAAGCATGCGTCACACAGACTCACGTATAGACACAAATGCAAGAAAAGTCACAATCAACAAAGACATTAGCGATGCTTGTCAAGAGTTGAGCGTTTATTTTGCTTTATCGACCATCAGGCTAGAGCAATACTTGAACCACGTTTTTTGTGTTTCTGGCCGGGCACTGGCGTGGGTGCACGACTATTTGGGCACCCAGTAAACAGTCTTGTGTGGGAGGAGGCTATTGGTCTCAGGATCTTTGGTTTTTTGTAATAATGCGACAAGTTAGTGACGATGACCTCAGTGTCTCGTTGGGTAGGTTTATTCACCACCTGCTGCAGGTTAAGATCAAGAGGCAGTTTGTGCTCCGGGAAGTCCCGGAACGCGCCCAAGATAATGATGCCTGTGTCTGGCTCCCTGCTGTAGATTCCTGTCACCACCTCGAGCAAGTGGGTTATCAATGGGGCGGTGAGGGTAGAGGTGTGGGCGTGCGGGTGATACACGACGCAGAACACCATGCAGGAGACGTCCCCGGGCAGTCCACGAGAGTCTAATCGCACCCACAGCACCTCGAGGCCGGCAGGGGCTTGGATGGGCAGTTTAGTTGAGGTAATGTCATCACGCACATACAGAGCCACGTCTCCTCTGCCCACTGCCCATAGACTGTAACCTGGAACCTTGCTGTTGTCTGTGTCCTTGATTCTTCCGTTTGTCACCGCACACACGTCCACCTCTTTCTCCTCCAGTCGCTTGCTCAAATCCTCAACCTTCCCCGACATGGACTGCACGTTGGCTTGCAAGATGGTGGGGAAGGCAACGCCCCCTTCAGCGAAACCTCCTACCTTGGCCATGGCTCGCGAGACACTGGCGGTTTCTCACCCACCGACCGGAGCCACAGACGGTCAAACATCCAGCGCCGCGCTGATCAGCCCTGCGTGTCCTTATTTTAAGTCTGTGCGCTTGTATTTCATGGGCACTATTAATGTTGATTTGTTTTAGTTGTGCAGCGCCCTATTCACTTATATTATTCATGGGCTTGAAAAATATTTCGTACATCGTTTAAGGGCTGACTGGTACACGTTCTATATCCCGACCGATCTTTTCTTATTTTTCTGTCTTAATTTGTTACTAAACTTGCCGAAAGATTCTTTCAAGTCTAACAATTGTAATATAGTTTTGCATCTCGTAAAAAGACTATTACACTGACCTTGACTTACTGTTAATGTCTTTAGTCTATTTGAGAGAGAGAGAGAGAGAGAGAGAGAGAGGAATGAGCTATGGACTGCAGAGGCCCAATATTGGTAACATTCGAAGTTTGATTTTTATAACGGTTTTGAAATTAAATGAATACCATCTTCAGGCTGACACTGAGACAAAAAAAATAAATAAAGAGAACCCACTTTTCTTGATGTGAGGAAGGCAACGGCTCATCTTCTGGCCATAGGTTGGTCATCATCAAAACTCCTGAACTCCTGAACACACGCACTACTTTACCATGGAAGAGAGACAATTGATATTCAAGACTAGACATTTTTTATTATTTATTTCTGAAGCGTGTTTTTTCTGGTTTATTAGAAGCAAATGTCGAGTGTAGTGGGGAAAATATGACAAAGGTTGCTGCATCACATACAATTTATTTAAATCCAATTACTCTGACACCCATAAAAGGATCAAACTGGGCGCAGGACATCAAACGATTTATGAACGATAGTTAGTTCTTGATAACAATATTTGCGTTGATTGGTGATTAAGTTTGTTAGAAGTGCTTTCATATTGATAGTGCATGCAAGAGGAACCTGGTGCATTTCGTAAAACAAGTGGCCAAGGCAAAGTCGTTCAGTCCTCTCCGAAGCCGGTAAGACTCGTCAAGGTTACCAACAGCTTCATATGATGGTGTAATTAGCATTGAAGCCGCGTGTCCATCTCCTCACTTTTTCGTAAGCCAAGTACATTTCGCCGGTACTTGATGTAATGGGAGTAGTTACTGTCGTATAACCACATATATTACTGCTTGTGTCCAACGGATACATTCTTTCACTGTTCCCGTTAACAAGAAGCCGATCCTTTCTGCACTGTGTAGATGTAGCAATTTTCGCTTGTATACCGTCAATGCGCACTTGACTTCCAGCAGGTGCCTTTTAGAAAAAGGAAAAGCTTATATTAGTCGTGACGAGCAATACGCTAACGAAGAGTAACCTGCCCCAAGTGCAGAAGTGTGAATGAAGACCTGATCAGTCATACCCAATCAATAGGATTAGCTATAGTCGAATGGATAAGCAGATGTGTGTTAAACAAAATAGTGTCAGAAAAATACGAAGTGATGATAAAGAAAATACGTAAGACTATTGATTACTAAAGGTATGACGTAAATGAGAACACTAAGCTCACTTCACCATTGTAATTAAATGTCACTCCTACTCACCACGATCCTATACTCGCAGGCTCTTTGGTTCTTAGCAGCAGTGATGGTGCCTGTTTCACCGGCAGCTGCATGGGTGATGACCTGTAGGATGATAAAAATATCGTGCAAGTGTGTGTAAAGCCACCATAAAGCCATTATAATATATACGATATATGATCACGATACACGAATGTCACGGATTGCGATGAATCTTATATAAGCTTGTTCAGAAAATGTGAATATTTACATGTTTCCACGCTGTACAACTACCTGTAAGTAAATATACGTTACAAGATTTTGTCACTAACTTGATGACAGTCAGTACGAATAAATTTTATTGAGATGTTGAAGCCTGGAGCAGTAATTGTTTCATCTGTGGTAAAATTCATTTGGAAATTGAAAGACGGTGACGTGAACACTTTCCCAGACTTCGTACCACACAATCTGCCGGTCAAATCAAAAGGATATATATATATATATATATATATATATATATATATATATATATATATATATATATATATATATATATATATATATATATATATATAAAACATGCAAGTAATTGAGCACACACACGTACACACACAAAAAGAAAAGCAGAATAAATGAAAAAAATAAATAAATAGATAAACAAAAAACTTACGTTTTGGTTTTCTCGCCCACCATTTCTAATCTTGCTTTGTCGAGACACCTTCTTCTCCTCCTCCCTTGCAATATGAAGGTATCCAGCATCATGTACAAGCTATAATATCCCTATGGATAAAGAACGGATAAGGCATAACCATAAACATTTCATAGTATACTATACAGCTTGAAGTTCCAAAACTAGTATGTATCAAATCACGTTATTGGTTATCATGAGAGAGAGAGAGAGAGAGAGAGAGAGAGAGAGAGAGAGAGAGAGAGAGAGAGAGAGAGAGAGAGAGAGAGAGAGAGAGAGAGAGAGAGAGAGAGAGAGAATGTTATAACAACACAGAATGCTGATAATGTAAGTTGACATAATGAAATAGTAGATTATCAAATTGTATGCATCAATATGTAGATCAGATGGAAACAGATATTTGACATTTGTTTCCACGATGAAAGAAGTTAAAGCTTAATATGAACATAAGAACATTAGGGAAGCTGCCAGAAGTCATCAGGCCTATCCTTGGTGGTCACTATATGAAATACATCTACCTACCTTTTTTCTTTCCACCTCTCACCTTCATCCATATATATGTCTAGTTTTTTAAGGTTCGTTATTGAATGAGCTCTAACTTTAGTCTTGCCTTTAGAACTTTTCGGTTAATAGTTACCGGTATTACACTTCCACGTAGGGTACATGTAAAGCTGTTCGGGTAATCTGTGACCCCAAAGTTAGGAGAGCTCCAGTAATATGTTCCACTGTGGTATTCAAGTAAGCAGCTTGGAGGCATCTCTTCCGTTGTGGTAGTGGTTGGGGTGGTAGTGGAGGTTGTGAGAGTAGTGGTGGCGGTGGTAGTGGTGCTTGTGGTAGTAGTGGTGGTAGGTGTAGTGGTGGTGGTAGTGGTGGTGGTAGGTGTGGTGGTAGTGGTGGTTGTAGGAGTGGTGGTTGTGGTGGTGGTGGTAGGTGTGGTGGTTGTGGTGGTAGGCGTGGTGGTGGTAGTGGTAGGTGTTGTGGTGGTGGTTGTCGGAGTGGTGGTGGTGGTGGTGGTAGGTGTTGTGGTGGTGGTGGTGGTAGATGTGGTGGTGGTAGTGGTAGGTGTTGTGGTGGTGGTTGTCGGAGTGGTGGTGGTGGTAGTGGTAGGTGTTGTGGTGGTGGTTGTCGGAGTGGTGGTGGTAGTGGTAGGGGTGGTGCCGGTGGGTCTGTAGAAGAAATACATTAAAGGGTGTATGTTATTAATGGACAGTCAGGAACAAGCAGAAATCAAGTAAGTGCTTCAAGTCATTCATTAAAGTCTCTCTGTATTAATTATTAGCCACCCCATCCAGCTCCCATGCCATATCTCTCTCTCTCTCTCTCTCTCTCTCTCTCTCTCTCTCTCTCTCTCTCTCTCTCTCTCTCTCTCTCTCTCTCTCTCTCTCTCTCTCTCCTACTATCACCTACACGCATCCTTCTTGTGGTTCAAAGGTGAGATCAGCAGACCATCCCGAGTAGAAGTTTGTCCTCGTTCTAAAGAAAAGAACCATCTCTTGGGTAGGGGAGGTGAAGCTGGTGCCGTCAACGATGTCAGACTCGCAGTACCTACCAGAAAATTAAAGATATGAAGGTTTTTGTAATCACATTGGAAATATTCTTACGCAATATTTTGCTAGCACATAATGTTTTAGTTGACAAAATTTTCAAGAAAATATCTACTAGTCTCTCTCTCTCTCTCTCTCTCTCTCTCTCTCTCTCTCTCTCTCTCTCTCTCTCTCTCTCTCTCTCTCTCTCTCTCTCTCTCTTTCTTCTTCTTCTTCTTCTTCTTCTTCTTCTTCTTCTTCTTTTCTTGTTGTTATTTTGCTTCTTGTATTTCTTTGTGAATTTACTCTTGAAAAATTGCTCCAGGGTACAAAAGTACAAATTTATCGAATTTGAGACAATGTTTAAATTCCTCTCGTCTTTTACTTCAACCATGATATCAAAAAGGTGGTTTGGTTTATCAGCAAGTGCTCGTTTTCTATTGAGATTTATTGCTTTGTTTGCTTTGATTTGAATACACAGCAGATCTGAATCTTAGGTAAGTGTAAGCTAGTAATGTACGAAATCTCAAGGCAGATTTGCAGAGCTTGGAATTGATTCTTTGGTGAGAGAACAACATGTTATCGGAACTGTAGAATTATCGATAACTACGCTAAAGAAGTCTCTTTTTTTTAGAGTGGGAATTCAGTTCCCCAAATACATGCAGCTCTGATACAAAAGAAAATCTTGCATTGTATTGAATTAATTTCTTTTTACTAATATATTTGAATGAATAAATGAAAAAAAAAAACATTACAACTTTCTCCTCTTCCTCTTCCTCCTCCTTCTCTTCCTCCTTGATACTCACACTTCACCGTAGTCCAAGTTGTCGGTTCTTATCTCCAAGGCATCAAAATAGCAGCACAAATTTCCAGAACAATGACTATTTCTGCCGTACAACCTGAACGCAGTGAAGGTGAGCATGGGCACGTGGCACTCTGGAGCCTGGATCCACTTGACACAATTACCTGGTGGATGAAATGAAAAAGAATTTATGCATAGATTACCGCTCTTTTAGCCGAAGAGAAGAAATTGTACTTCTGCTTTCACTTTACTGGAATCAGTTAAACAGTTTGGTCAATTTGATCTGGATTTTGGGTCGTTCATAGCAATTACTCTCCCCTCTCATACCTAAGTGACCCACACCTATATGATACCATCATCTTCTGGTGCTTTCCTAGGAGGTCATAGAGCCGCGCCTTTACGCACATTCACAGCTACGTGAACTCCATTGGCCTCTCTCATGCACAAGTATTCCACTATGTTCCATTGCCGTTATTACGCTATCTATTCATCTTTGACGTGGCCTCCATAACATACTAACACTATTCACACTTAATATTACTATCTTTTTCGCCAACCTTTCACCCTCCATACTCTTCACATGTCCAAATCACCTCTCAGAAAGCATTGCTCCACCCATCCTGCCAAGTCTAGTAACACTTCCCTAATTCTCACATCCTCATTTCTGATTCTGTCCTGGTTTATTTCGTACATTCCTTTGAGAAATTCCACCTTCATTACTGACAATCTCTTCTTGTCTGGTTCTCCCATAGCCCAAGTCTCAGCACTACTATGGAATGAATGGACACTAGTTTCCATACAATACAGTACTTTTTTTATATTCTTTCTAATTGTCCTACTCTTAAATGGTCTACTCATAGTCTCTTTCACTGATGCATTTTTCACTCCAGCTCTACTATGTTACACTCTTCCACCCACCACTGCTTTGAATTTATATGTGAAAGTCTGTCCCATTACGCTCGTCACCATTCATCTTTCCACTGTCTGCCTGGGACACCTCTTTACCTTACTCTTTCCTACATTAACACTAGATTTTCTTCTACACACAATTCGGAATCCTCTCCTAGTCTAGCTGCCTTTTTTCTTTTATATGTTGTCAATACTATGTCGTTCGTAAAGACATACCGACTCACATATCATCCTTAGCCCTTAGCTCTTACCAAACCATCCTTCTATCGGTATTTTAAGATGGCCTCAGTTTAGACCCTGGTCAGGTCAAAAACCATTTGGCGAGATTCTTTCAGTGTTGCCCCTTTTCACTTATCAGTGATTAGGTACCCGGTGTAGCTCGGAAGTTGTGACCCGTTGTAAGGTAGAGAAAATACACGTGGGATGGCCTGATTATTACTGGCCTAGTCTACTTGGTCGATCTGGCGCAATCTGGCAGCTACAATATCAAACGATGTCAGACACCACTACGGGGTAGATTTAGAGTATACTGTGTATGTCAAGATGGTACGTGTGATATGTAAAATTTCATTTACAAGGCTGCCATTTAAATAGACCGATATGTTAATTTATTATTATATCATTACATCATTACACACACACACACACACACACACACACACACAC
The DNA here is from genome assembly GCF_017591435.1 of Portunus trituberculatus. Classification (NCBI taxonomy): domain Eukaryota; kingdom Metazoa; phylum Arthropoda; class Malacostraca; order Decapoda; family Portunidae; genus Portunus; species Portunus trituberculatus. The sequence goes on from NC_059297.1 coordinate 13,652,856, forward strand.
ACACACACACACACACACACACACACACACACACACACACACACACACACACACACACACACACACACACACACACACACACACACACACACACACACACACACACACACACACACACACACACACACACACACACACACACCCGGCCGGGTGGAGATATTTGGGTGTGTCTCCTTTCACGTGTAGCCCCTGTTCACTTAGCAGTGAGTAGGTACGGGATGTAAATCGAGTTGTGACCTTGTTGTCCCGGTGTGTGGTGTGTGCCTGGTCTCAGGCCTATCCAAAGATCGGAAATAATGAGCTCTGAGCTCGTTCCGTAGGGTAACGTCTGGCTGTCTCGTCAGAGACTGCAGCAGATCAAACAGTGAAACACACACTCACACACTTCCCCTTCACTGTAACAACAACAACAACACACACTTTCTGCTCCGAAGTATTAATTACCTTCAGGATAATTTCCAGGATGGTTAGGGGAGGTGAGGGTGCCTTCAGTAGTGACATTTTCGGTGCAGGAATTCTGTAGTGGCTCTGAAAGAAAAACAATATGGGACATTTGTCCAATACTTTTGGTAACTCTACATATCTTTAAGGAAACTGGGAACTAAGTGGGCCTTTTTTTCGATTTTTCGTTCCCCTTGGCCATTTTCCCATCTTGCATATATGCTTGTGTGTGTGTGTGTGTGTGTGTGTGTGTGTGTGTGTGTGTGTGTGTGTGTGTGTGTGTGTGTGTGTGTGTGTGTGTGTGTGTGTGTGTGTGTGTGTGTGTGTATAATAACGATGAATACACCTTTTTCTCATAGAAAATCTATATTTTGATATTTTTTTACGAACTGTGTACTGTATTGGTTACTCACCGTAGTAACTTCCAGTCTGTGTCTCACAGTAAGTTCCTATTGTACCGGTGGGACAAACACAGGCACAGTCAGCCCCGATATAACCATTGTTTTGGCAAGGATCTGGGTTTATGTTACAGTCATCAAGCCACTTGTCTGCAATAGGAATAAATAGGTTAAGGTTAGATTGTAAGACATGGGGCACTCACACTACCTCCTCTATGCTATAAATCTTTCTGTCTAAATAGATATGTGTTTTATAGTGTTTTGATAAAGAAATAGTGTACCTAGAAGCTAACTGATTTTCTTCCTGTTCTCAAACTTTTGGTTCTCATAATCTCGAGGACAGTAAGCTATCGAAACCTAAATCGTTTGATAGAGGAAGTTTAACCAAAAACCAACCACTTATATTGCGTTGCGTCAGACTCACCAATACAGTTGTACATAATGTTGGCTAAACGGATGTCCCAAAAAGAAAGTCCCTCTCGCTGCCCAATGAGTGCTTGCGCCAAACGGTCTATGGTTGCAATGGTCGTCTTGCCATTAATTGTGAATCCCTAAAGTAGACGAGATATGATGAGACAAAAAAATAACTAAAAATTGAAAATATAAAAAGAGTAGAAAGTATGAATAAGAGAAATGTTTAGGTATTGTCTCAAGTGTAGGAAAAATGCACCGAAAGTTGTAATATTGTGCCTATTGTTTATTAGATATTGTGAACC
>NC_059297.1:13659410-13661910 GCF_017591435.1 Portunus trituberculatus
AAGAAAGGTTTTGGCAGAGGACAACTATAGTAAGGAAAAAAATAGCTAAAGATATGAATCATAACAAAATTGTCACAAAAAAGACATGCCTTCCATTTCCTTTTGTGCATTTGATGCACAAGGATTTTTATTTTATTGTAATAGATTATTACCAATCCTTCATTGGTTTTACTGGTAAATTCTAGAATTCCATGCAAAAAACTAAGCAGCTCTAGTAACTAAGAGCTATGGTGTCACTGTTTAACTGATAAAAAACACAGTGGCATATTCGTCAAGAGTCTCCAGTAACAGTTGCCACAAGGAGACAGTAACATACGTGCTCCTTAAGTGTCTCCAGTACGCAGAGACACAGTGATATCCCTGACGTCTCTCCATTAACAGAAGATGCAAAGCACCTCAATAAAAAAAAAAACAAATAAGTAAAACGTCGCTCTGAAAGTGAATTCTTCAACTGTAACAATAAATGATCTTGTTAGCAGTGCTTTAATTGAAACTTTGCCTCATGCCTATTAATATAACATTACATAAAGTACAATGTTCTTCCTATTCTCATTAAAAACAGCAGAGGAGAGCAAAGATAAATGGTAGATCATTAATGAACACATATTATTACTTGTATTATCAGTAACTGCAACAATTGTATTAGAAGTAGTAGTAGTAGTAGTAGTAGTAGTAGTAGTAGTAGTAGTAGTAGTAGTAGCAGTAGTAGTAGTAGTAGTAGTAGTAGTAGTAGAGTAGTAGTAGTAGTAGTATTGGTAGTAAAAGTAGAAGCAGTAGAAGTGGAAGAAATATATGTAGTAATAGTAGTAGTAGTAGTAGTAGTAGTAGTAGTAGTAGTAGTAATAGTAGAAGTAGGAGTAGGAGTAGGAGTAATGATGACAGTAACAGAAGGTTGACTAGTGTCGGGTACTTACAGCATTAAGAGTCACAGGTGGTGGTTGTCTCTGTGAAAACATGAAGTTTCTCCAGTTATTGTCACCGCATATGGCAGAAGTGCATCTCATACATGATTATACATATGTTCAATAAGTATTCACAACCGTAGTAGCAGAAGGAGCAACGGTAATTTTGCTATGCTTGTACCATTATCAACAGTAATGCAGGAGGTAGTAGACACATGCCGAAACAATAATTTACTTCTAGCTGTGTTTTATAGTTTTGGCCTAATAGACCAGTTCAACGGTGCTGTGAATTTATCATTAGTTATTTTGGCCTCGCTGAACTTCTTCCTTTGTGTATTACAACTCAAGGCGCAGTCACGGCTTGCTTTCTAAGAATAACTCTCCTCCTTCACACAAAATTACATGCACTAGCAACACACCTACCCTTCTTGAAATCAAAAGTCAAAATGGGGACCCATATACGAGCCTAGGAGTCACCCCTGAGGAGATACTATGCTTATTTTCCTTAGAATTATTTATGCTTCCGCTTTGGGAACTAATCTCTGTGTGCTGAACGCATAACAGAGGTTATAGTGCCTGGTATGGAGGAGTATATTCCTCACATTATATTTCAACCAAAATCTTCTAAACGTTGATTTAACACAACCTGTTCTTGCGCTTTACATGACAGAGTCGACCACAAAAGGTACTTCAGCCTTCCATCACCCGAATCTCATATGCTTTATAATTCTTTCTTCACTTTTTCATATTTTCTCTAACTAAAACAGCTTCAATGTAGTTAGACGTTATGAGTCGTCTCCTCCAATATTTCTTACGTCCCAACCGCTAACTCTGCACAGGAGCCATATCCGCCCATGTATGGAGCATTCTTCCCATGGATGAGGGTGTTCCACTCATACTCTTTTATTAGATAGGATGGAATCAAATGCTTTTTGTCTTATCAACTCGCATCCTCTGACTAACAGCATTCAGCCTATTTTTCATTGCCGCAGTATTGCATCTCTTGCTATCTCCTACCACTATTTTCGTGCCAACAGCTCTTCTGACCTTGTTAACTGCATTCTTCCCTTACTCACGCGGCCTCACTGCACAGGACTTAAGAGGAAGATCACAATACATTTATCTCTTTCTTTTGGCTAACTCTCTCGGCCCTATTCCTGGGCTATCATCTAAGTGGGTCTCTTTTGTTTAATTGTTTTGTTACCTTTAGCTGGTTTATCCCTCTTACACAAAAAGAAGAAAAATATAAGCTGGACTATTGGCAGGTACTTACAGCATTCACAGTCACAAATGGTGGTTGTCTCTGTTGAAGTAAGAAGTTTCTCCAGTTATTGCCATTGCCTATTGCCGAGTTGATGAACTGTACATCTCATACACAATTATATCTGTTAATTATCCCCAACAGTAATAGCAAAAGGAGTAACGGTAATTTCGCCATACTTACATCAGCATCAACAGTAACAGGTGCGGGGGGTTCTGCCTGTGTGAATAGATAGACTTTGTAAATTATACTCTTTGCTCTACAAAAATATTCATCACATTCATATATTTTTTTTTTTATAATATCTTCTGTCTTTGTATGTATATCCCAATGGTCT
>NC_059297.1:13669410-13681910 GCF_017591435.1 Portunus trituberculatus
TATATTTTAAGACTAACTTTATTTTGCATTGAGTATTTCTTAATGTTTACCTTCATGCTTATTAAGAGCAAATGATTAGTACAAAATTACTGAATACTAAATAATAGATCATTAGAATATCAAATATAAAAGTATTAAGCATAGGATATGAAATAATTAAGACAAGAAATAGTGTTTCATAGATTTATTCATTAGTATTCAATTATGGTTACATATCAAAACACAAATAACATCAGTGTTTCTTAGTTCACCTTTGAGTCGAAATTATTGCACACATGTGAGAAGATTAAATGGCAAGAATCCTGCAATAAGACTCATTGACAGTTTGATTGACCCGTTAAACAATGGTATACTTAAGCGCGAAACCTTGACTCTTCCTGCTTCCCTTGTACGCTATGTACATCTCGCCGTTGGTGGACGTTTTTGGAGAAGTCACTTTACTCGAACCACAAATTTTTGAGCTTGTTTCCTTGGGATACATTATTTCGCTCCTGTCGTTGACAGTGAGCCAGTCTCTTCTGCAGTTCGGAGATCTTAAAATCTTTGGTGAAATTTCGTCAATGCGCACTTCACTTCCAGCAGGGGCCTTTGGGAAGGAAATAGAAAAGCATATATCATCAGTGGCTAACAGTTGGCCCACGAAGGCTGAAGAGAGATATGTGTAAGAGAACTGTAATTTTATGGCCAAAACATGAAGAACATCAGATAGTGAGTTAGTAAGCGGGTGAGGCATGGCAGAAAATAAGAACAACAGGGTGATTAGAAAAACAGGGTGATTAGAAAAAACAGGGTGATTAGAAAATTAACTAAATGAGTAACAGAAAATGAGGTGTACCTGTACGTTGCATAATTCCTTGATAATTAGCTTACTATTCATATTTCCTAAACACTCACCACAATTCTGTAGTCGCAAATGCGTTCATGCCTAGAAGCAGTGATGGTACCCTGTTCTCCTGCACTTGGGTTGAGTACCTGTAGAATTAATACTTGTTTAAAATTGATAATAAGCATGTTAAAGAAAATAAGTGTGTCTCAGTGATTATTTTCACTTTTTGATATTATGAAGTTGAAAATAACACAATTTGCTATGCAAATTACACGAGTACTTACATAGGATATATGTAGGGATATTAACCAAACATGTGTTTTACACAGCATAAGTAAAAATAGCTCTGCTACAAGGTTTAGGATGTCTCACTTTTTTCATTTACCTTATTGCATTTTTTAGCAATTGCTCTTATAGAGATATTGAATCCCGTATCATCAATAGTTTCATCAGTAGTGAACTGCATTGTGAAGTCAAAAGTTGGCCATGTGAAGGTTCTTCTTGACTTCTTACCACACAAACTGTTGCTTGAAGCGATGATTGATGACCACACGCACACACGTACATGAAAATATACAAGTACAATGTTTTAGATTATAAAAGAGCACACACACACACACACACACACACACACACACACACACACACACACACACACACACACACACACACACACACACACACACACACACACAGGCAGACACACACACACACACACACACACACACACACACACACACACACACACACACACACACGCCCGGTAGCTCAGTGGTTAGAGCGCTGGGCTCCACAAGCCAGAGGAGCGGAGTTCGATTCCCCGGCCGGGTGGAGATATTTGGGTGTGTCTCCTTTCACGTGTAGCCCCTGTTCACCTAGCAGTGAGTAGGTACGGGATGTAAATCGAGGAGTTGTGACCTTGTTACAAGTCCCGGTGTGTGGTGTGTGCCTGGTCTCAGGCCTATCCGAAGATCGGAAATAATGGGCTCTGAGCTCGTTCCGTAGGGTAACGTCTGGCTATCTCGTCAGAGACTGAAGCAGATCAAACAGTGAAAACACACACACACACACACACATACACACACTCACGTCCTGACTCTGCCGTTCCCCATTTTCAATACCATCTTGTCGACACACCGTCTGTTCTTCGGTCTTTGTAGCTTGAAGGTATCCAGCTTAAGAGCCAATCCATAGTTTGTCTGAGAGAAGAGATTTGTTAAAATTATGCGTTATGTAATATATGAACATGCGGGTTTTTTTTTTTTTTACGTTCTTTACGATACATGAATTCAAAGCATCATGATTCAAGTAGCTTGTTCGATCATGGCCACTTGTTTTAATCTACTCTTGGTTCAATAAATAACGCCACTGGGATTTGGAGGGCACAATGCATAAACAAAAAAGAATCAGATATGTGCATATTGCCAATACGAAGAAAAGTGTTTCATACCCCATTTCCCGCCACTCCACAGCTGAAGGAGTTGGGGTAGTTGCCGTTACCGAAGTTGGGGGAGCTCCAATAGTACACTCCGTTGTAGTTTTCAAGTTTGCAGTCAAGAGCAACTGATTCAGCTGTAGTGGACACAGTGGTGCTTCCTTCAGTGACCGTGTCTTCAGTCGTTTGGGCTTCTCTGTGTAACACAAAATTGTGGTTAAAATGTTAATGGATTTATATCGGTATGAACAACACTCTTAGGAGTACTCTTAGAAATGCTTTTAACCTCTATTTTGCTCAAAGAAGTTGTTCCCAAAGCAACTTTTACTTTCAGATTAAAATTTGCTCCTAGCAATAGAAATCCCGCTAAAACAGCGGCCTTTCTATGTGTAACATTTTTAGATCACATATAACAGGATTTCAATTTTTTAGTGGTAATCTATTCTATGAATTGATATTGAATGGTTCTAAAATTCTAGATTATTTCTTAATATTATTGATATCAATATTTTTTTTTTTCGGATATGCCGTTAATTTGGTCGATATCAAGAAAGTGCCGCCCTGAAAAGCCATTTGTTTTCTCAAGATGGATGCTGAGGACGCAGTCTTGACACCAAAGACACAAGCGTCACCAATCAGCTGATTGTGAAATTGCAATTTCCTTTCATATTTACTAACACTAAATATTTAGGCATGATATTCCTGTGATGATGTTCATGATATGATTATTAACCTGTGATGGAAATCCAACTCAAGACAGTATTGTCCAAATGGCAATACAAGGCTTACCATCAATACAATATGCAAATACACATACAACATATAAGGGCAAAATTAACGTAACAAACTATAATTTTACATGAAAACTAAGAATATCGTATAATCTAAAGAGATATTACTAAGAAATTCCAGAAGGGGTTAATGTAGGCGGAGGTACATAACTGCACACACACACACACACACACACACACACACACACACACACACACACACACACACACACGCGCGAGCGCGTGCAGACATTTGCGCACTTATATTCTGCTTTTGTTGACAAAATGAACTTCATTCTTTTGACCTATTTTTTTTCTTTTTTTGCTCGCTTTAGAAACACTTCTAAGAACAAACTAGCAAAGTCTTTAGACTTCTTATATGACTTCGTAACAACATTCAGCGTAATCTTTACTTTGTGAGTGACTTATAACTTCCAAAGTGTTTGTTAATACCATCACAAGAACGCAGATGTAATGTCACAGCAATCATTGCGTTATCAGCAGTCTTCCCTTCCCATGCTATACCATTCCTGTATCCCTCTTTGTCCCGCTGACACCTACTGGCAATCTTCTTGTTTCTCAAAGGTGAGCTCAGCAGACCATCCCGTGTAGAAGTTGGATTTTGTTCTGAAGTATAAAATCATTTCTCGACCAGTGCTGGTGATGCTCCTGCCCGAGGCGATATCAGTGCCGCAGAAGCTGCCAGGAAATTTAAAGATTAAAAATGATATTGTACAAAAGTCAACAAAATACCAATCCCAAAGACATGCTATTATCAAAACAAAGGAAGAAAAAATTATACGTATCTTAGTGTCTCTGAGAAAAATCTATATTCCCCAATTGTTTTTCTTAAGATGCAATTAGAAGACCTGTTGCTTCTAAGGTGAATATGAAGTTAAGGAAGAATAGGGACACAATGGCTTTGAAGTGTAATGTTTAATAGATCCTTTTCCTTAACCGGATTAGGCTTTCTAATTTTCGTTCTCATTCCATTATTATCTTTTATTCATCTAAGCTTTCTCTTTGACCTCCCCATATGCTTCTTTCTTTCTTATACTCATTTATCTCTTGTCTTCCTCCTCCTCCTCTTCCTTCTCCTCTTCCTCCTCCTCCTCCTCCTCCTCCTCCTCCTCTAATCTTCCTCCTATTCCTCCTCCTCCTCCTCCTCCTCTAATCTTCCTCCTATTCCTCCTCCTCCTCCTCCTCCTCCTCCTCCTCCTCCTCCTCCTCTTCTTCCTCCTCTTCCTCCTCCTCCTCCTCCTCCTTTATACTCACACTTCACCGTAGTTTAAGTTGTCGGTTCTTATCTCCAAAGCATCAAAATAACAGCACGAATTTCCAGAGCAATAACTATTCTTGCCGTACAGTCTAAAGGAAGAGAAAGTGAGTTTGGGCACGTGGCACTCGGGAGCCTGTATCCATTTCACACATTGGCCTGGCAGGGGAAATATAAAGAAAATCAATGATACGATGATATTATACAGAAGTAAGTAAGTGTGTGCCCCCCATCTCTCTCTCTCTCTCTCTCTCTCTCTCTCTCTCTCTCTCTCTCTCTCTCTCTCTCTCTCTCTCTCTCTCTCTCTCTCTCTCTCTCTCTCTCTCTCTCTCTCTCTCTCTCACCTTCAGGTCCATTGGGATACTTGTTGGGGTAGTTCGGAGAGGTAAGGGTGCCCTCCTCCGTGACTTTTTGGGTGCAGGAACTCATTATATTTTCTGTGTCAGAATTTTAAAGAATTTAAGACATCAATTCGTAAAGATAAATACAGTGAGTGTATTTTTCCTTTTTCTTTTTTGTAGATTGACATATATCCAAGTATATGGAAGCTTTATGTATAGTATCATTTGAGTCGCAGGTACAAATATATTTCTCTGATCTATCTCGTGATATATATATATATATATATATATATATATATATATATATATATATATATATATATATATATATATATATATATATTAATTAAATGCATATTACAGTACAACTTATAATAATGAAATGTTCTAAAATAAAATTATGACTTAACATTTGTTATGAAACCCTCGAGGGAGGAGGAAGTGGAGATAAAGGAAGAATAAGGGAGTGATGAGAAGGGAACTTTAGTAGAAGAGTAAAGTCACTGAGGCCTAACAAAGGAGCAAGTTGACCTTTTGCTTGTTGTTGAGCTACTGTTTGTCTTTGTATTTCGATGAAGCCCCGAGAGTATGTCTTATTTATTATAGATTGCTTATAGATATGTCACTGGTTACAAAGTCACAACTATCTATCTGATGCTTCTCTCATTGCCCATCTCTCGCCGCTATCACTGCCGCCCTTCATTTCTCTTACTATATATTCAAATAGTGAAGTACAGAATATTCACGTACTATTTGCAGACATCAATCGCAAAATGATTTTCCGTTACGTATTTATCGGGAAAAAAAATATTTCTTACTATTGCACTGTTTTCCGTGTTCCTTCATCAGTAGTTGGGGACAGGCATTATAATGTTTGTTGCATGGTGGATAAGAAGTAATGGAGGCTGAATTGTGTTGTTGGCTTAACTATTGTATTTCTACTATGGTCATTTCCAGATGTGGAAACTTACTGATCATAAAACTTGTATATGTATCTTCGTGTAGGTCGTGTTACAATACTCGCCATTGTTGACATGGTAAAAGGTGATGTGCTAAGAAAGGATTCCCTTGGCTGGCATCTGAGCCGATTGCAAGGTGTGGCTGGAGAACTGAGAGAAGCAATGGTGCATGATCCTACCGTTTCCCGATGCGACACATGGGCATAAGGGGATTATACATTATAGAGAGTGAATGTAGGCAAGCATCAACGGAAACTGCTGGTTGTAAAACTGAAAACTTCTTTGAATACAATCTAAAGATGAAAGAAAAGCAAAGTATCATTATGTTAATTTCACAACGTATGCAGACCTCTTGTGAAGATATTTAAAAGAAAATAGATGAAAGCTGTATCTAGGTGCTTTAGACGCCAAGCAGAACCAACTGTTTTCACATCACTCCTCAAAACTGACAACTGATGTGGACGAATGCTAATCCTTAACTAAAGAAACTTCCAATGATTTAACATCCCTCTTTTGCTTTCCCTAATTAATCTTAAGAGTCATAACGCAGATCATTTTATCTCGCTCGACATTACGAACACTTGTGGATGTATACTTCGATCGTAGCGTGATTGAAGCAGCAGTTGAACTTGCATGTACTCCCAAAGCACACGGGTGAATTCTTTTATGCAAAGAAACCATGAACACCTCTTGAAACCTGTGTTAAAATGTGTTTAAAAAATGAGAGTCAGACACAGTAACCCCTCTTCCCTGTCAGTGATTCGTGGACGCTTTTAAAGAAGGGACATGCAGAACCAGCCTATTTACACGTCAATTACTCACCATAGTAACCTCCAGTCTCAGTCTCACAGTTAGCTCCAGAGGTGCCCGGTGGACAAACACAAGCGCAGTTTGCCCCGTAATATCCACCATTCTGGCATGGGTCTGTGTCCTTTTCACACTTGGCAAGCCATTTCTCTGCAAGGAACGATGAATCATCATTCTTGCTACTTTCAGCCTTGCCTGTTCGCGAGTCAGTAGACAAACAAAGACTAAATCTTATCCAAATAATTTTGATAATTTTGATTTTTTTTTTTTTTTTTTTTTTTTTGATGTTTTGAATACTCGTGGATTTGTCCTGTGTGGTGTTGAATCAGAAAGAAAATAGCCTTTAAAAGCTAGCCTTAGGAAACACCAACCGATATCGTTGGTTATTTACTGTCCTGTCCGTAACTTGAGTTAGTTAGGTGACTCACCTATACACTTGTACATGATGTTGGCCAAGTGCTTGTCCCGGTGAGAAAGTCCACTTCGCTGGCCGATCAGTCCCTGCGCCAATGGATCTTTGGTTGCAAGGGTTGTCTTGCCGTTGATTGTGAATGACTGAAGTAGGAGAAGCGTATTATCAGAAAAATGCAAAAAGGGAATATACATACATACTATTTAAGTAAAAAGTGTAAATATATAATAGATTTATAGAAATTATGGATTTTTCAATGAGTGCATAACCAAAGCCGTGTCACTTACTATGGGTCCATAGTGCATGTCTGAGGTATAGTCGTATGGTACGTTCTGATTGTCGATCGTATTTGTGGAGTATTTGTTAAAGTTTGATTCTCTGTTATCTTGAATGTGCTCTTTACTGACGACCACATAGTCATCCCGCTCTGGACGACTCTGCTCGTGGTAGAAACCCATGGCGTGCCCGATCTCGTGAACAACAATACCGAGCTGAAGTGTCAAGGTGGCTTATTAATCATTGTGACACATCTTTGTCTTACCTAACGGGTCCACTCACGCTACACGGGACAATAAACTCTCCACTTTGAAAGGAAACTCGAGCCGCAACTCCACATTAACGCTTATAATGATTGTGATGATAATGTTGAAACTGATGATGATAGTGATAATGATGATAATAATTATTCTTTTATTTCTATTTATAGTACTACAACTACTTCTACTACTACTGCTACTACAACTACTACAACTACTGCTACTAATGCTACTACTACTACTACTACTACTACTACTACTACTACTACTGCTACTACTACTACTACTACAACTACTAATGCTACCAGTAACGTTAGTAATAGTAATTTGTGATAATGATAACAATGAAAAACAATGATAATGATAATGATTTTTATTATTTTTATTATTATTATTATCATTATTATTATTATTATTATTATTATTATTATTATTATTATTATTATTATTATCATTATTATTATTATTATTACTTTAATTATTATTTTTATTAATGTTATTATTATTGTTATTATTAATATCATTATTATAGTATAATGCATAATAATATTACGTATACTTACATAATTGCATCCTAATCCAATGGACACATCCTGGCCATTCTGTGCTAACTTGCCAACATACGAATAACATCCGCCGCCGTAAATGTACTTAAGGTGAGGCTGGTTGGTGTTCGTGGTCTCCTCAAACTTGATGCAGGTGTGTTGCTCCCAGTGCTCCATCCCTTGCTTTATGGCGGCAGTATCTAATTTGCCTTTAGTTAAAGTTAAGCGTTGCGTAAGACAAAAAGAAATATGTAGTAGGTGTATGTACATCAGACATCCCTTTGCCTCATCGGCTGTCAAGCAGAGTTCAAACCTTTCTTACTTTCGTAATTTGGTTTGTGTACTTTTATCTAATATTGTAACAGACGTTAGTTTGCAATTTCCGTAAAAAAACAATATTCAAGTTAGATGTTCTCATTTTCTATGATTCGACTGAACTTTCCTATTTTCTCTGCATACTTACTGTCCTTAAATACATAAGGTACAAGAGGGTACCCGTCACTTCCTTCAGGCCAGCGGGAGGTTTCACTTTTGAGACCTTTCCTCTCTCTGATTGCGCGCCACTGGGTGTGTGTCAGCAACATGTCTCCTTCGAAGATCGGTTCACCTTCAATCTCCACTGGATTCGTGTCCATAAAGTCACGAGTCTGCAGGAGCAAATGATAAAAAAAAAAAAAAAAAAAAAATATATATATATATATATATATATATATATATATATATATATATATATATATATATATATATATATATATATATATATATATATATATATATATATATATATATATATATATATATATATATATATATATATATATATATATAAAATCAGGGCTTCCACTCACAGATTTATTAAATAGGGTGGAATCAAAAGCTTTTCGTCTTTTCAACTCCTTTCCTCTGGCTAAATGTCTTCAGCTCCTTTCTCACTGTCAGAATGTTGTACTTTTTGCTATATTCTATCGCTATTTTCATGCTATCCGCTCTTCTGATCTTATAAACTGCATGCCTCTCCTCCTCCTCCTCCGGCCTCGCTGCACAAGGTTTCTTTCATCTCACACACACTCTGTCCAACTCTAATGTAAAAGTTAACCAGTACTATTGAACATTCATATTTTTTTTTCTGATAAATTCTAGAACACCCTACCTGTTTTCTACATTGAACTTCCTATGATTTGACTTCAATTAAGAGGGAGATTTCAAAAAAATTATTTATTTTTATTTGGCTAACTCTCTCGGACCTGTAAGGGTACTGGCAGATAAATTGGCCTCATTTTTTTCGTTTTATGTTGACTTTGGCCAGATTTTCTCTCTAACATAAAGTATATATATATATATATATATATATATATATATATATATATATATATATATATATATATATATATATATATATAATTTTTTCTCTCTCTTTTTTCCTCGTGCTATACTTGATAGAAACGTTGCTCACAAAATTAATACTATCATTACCAGGATACTAGTAATGAACAATTATTATGTTTGAATGAAAGGAAAACTAAAGAATGGTAATATACATATACATACATACATATATATATTGCTTCTGCATATAATTATATATGGTAAATGCAAGTAACGGTATCAGGATTATACACTCACTGGAAGCTCCATATCTCCTTCGATGGCTTCCATTACGTCATTCTCATCGTCGTTCTTCATTTCCTTGTCCTAGCCACAAAAGAGAATTTTTCCTTTAATTCAAAGAAAAGACGTTAATGAGTTCTATTCACTACACACACACACACACACACACACACACACACACACACACACACACACACACACACACACACACACACACACACACACACACACTCACACAAACCAAGACAGAACTAATATGAAAAATTACTGTACAAATTACAGATACCACAAGGCTTAATGTAGAATATAAAAAAACTAACATTCACTGGTAATAATGTATTACAGCTTCAATTGTTGTCATTATAGTTAATCTGATACAGATAACAAATGAAAGTGTAAAAGGAAAATGGAAAGCTTGGAAAAAAAATCTGTTGAAGGTTTGCAGGAAAATTACGAGAAAGTTTAAGAAAGGATTTTGCAATTTAATCTGAAAGTAGTGAACTATAAATGGACCATTGCGAGTTACAGAGGGAAAAGTGCTAAAGTATCAAGAAGCAATGGAAGAAAGAGTAACAGAAATGAAAGAAAGTACTGAAGACATAGCATTCAAGATTGGCAGAGGGCAGAGTAAGGAGAAATATATCCACAAAGTTGTTGCGAATTGACACACTAAAGAGATTTTGCACCTTATGGTGTGGTTGCTTTTCAGTCTTCGGGATATTGCATCTTCTGCTTGAAATTTACCATCTCTCAATCACAAGCGTTAAAGTATTTGCCTTAGAAGTATTCAACTCATTACCTACTGAGACAGCAGGCTTGTTGCTGAGAGATTTTCTGAAAAAGGTCCATACCACCACTACACAATACTCTACCTTGCTGATACTTACAAACATAGTAACCAATGGAGGCTCTTCATCCTGCGGGAATAGGAAGATTTTATAGTTACGAGTATTTCCACTTCTTATTACTGAGATGAAATTATACAAGTATTCCATTATGCCCATGAAAATTCATCACACTATTGTTAACAGTAGTAGTAGTAGTAGTAGTAGTAGTAGTAGTAGTAGTAGTAGTAGTAGTAGTAGTAATAGTAGTAGTAACAGCAGTAATATTAGTAGCTGTTATAGTATTTGTTGTTGAAGATAGTGTTTTTGTTGTTGTTGTTGTTGTAATAGCAGCAGTGGTAATAGTAACACAAGTAGTAATAGTAGTTGTTTTTGTTTGTTATTCTTGTAGTAGTGGTAGTAACAGTGGTAATAGTAGTAGTAGTGATAGAAGTGAGTGTAAGTAGTTGTAGCAGGAGTAGCAGTAGCAGTAGTAGTAGTAGTAGTAGCAGCAGCAGCAGCAGTAGTAGTAGTAGTAGTAGTAGTAGTAGTAGTAGTAGTAGTAGTAATAGTAGTACGAGTAGTAGAGGTGGTGGTAGTGGTGGTGGTGGTAGTGATTTACGAGTGATATATTATTTTCCTGATACTTACATCGAACATAGTAACCATGGGAGGATCTTGCTCCTGTGGGAATTAAAAAAACCGCAGTTATTTCCAATTACAAATATAAAAGTGATGTCCAATGAACTTGATATTTCATTGCATACTCACATGGAAACTGTTTCCATGTATGAAAACAATGGTGGTAGTAGTAGTAGTAGTAGTAGTAGTAGTAGCAGCAGCAGCAGTAGCAGCAGCAGCAGCAGCAGCAGCAGTAGCAGCAGCAGCAGCAGTAGCAGCAGCAGCAGCAGCAGCAGCAGCAGCAGCAGCAGCAGCAGCAGTAGCAGCAGCAGCAGCAGCAGCAGCAGTAGCAGTAGCAGCAGCAGCAGTGGTGGTGGTGGTATAGCAGCGGATGTAAACAGTATACTAATCGCAGTAGTAGTGGTGGCAGCAGCAGCACCAACGGTGGTAATAGTAGTAATAGCAGTAATAACAGCAGCAGCAGCAGCACCAGCAGGCAGTAGCAGCAGTAATAGTAAGCAGCAGCAGCAGCAGCAGCAGCAGCAGCAGCAGCAGCAGCAGTGGTGGTGGTGGCAGCAGCAGCAGTGGTGGTAGCAGCAGCAGCAGCAAGCAGCAGCAAGCAGCAGCAGCAGCAGTAGTAGCAGCAGCAGTAGTAGTAGTAGTAGTAGTAGTAATAGAAGCAATATTAGTAGAAGTAGTAGTAACAGTAGCAGCATCAGTAGTTGTAGTAGTAGCAGCAGCAGTAGTAGAAGTAGTAGTAGAAGTGGTAGTAGTAGCAGTAGTTGTAGCAGTAGTATTAAGGTTGATAGTTGCAGTAGTAATAGTACAATTATAATCAATAACAGTAATAATAGTAGTAGAAATAATTATCTGTCTTGTAATTGTTGTTGTCTGTTGTAGCTGTTTGTATTGTTAATGTTGTTGTTGTTGTTGTTGTTTTTGTTGTTATCTGTTGTAGGGGTTTTTATTGTTAATATTGTTGTTGTTGTTGTTGTTGTTGTTGTTGTTGTTGTTGTTGTTGGTAGTAGCAGTGCTCCCTTCACAATACTTACACTAAACATAGTAACCAATGGCGGGTCGTGCTCCTGTGGATGTAAGGAGACTGTAATTATTTCTACTTCATGCAATAAGAGTAACGCTTAGTGAATCTAATGTTTTATTATATTCAGAGAAGTTTTTATCCACCTCAGTGTAAACAAGTAGTAGGGAAGTAGTGCGAAGTAGGGGTAATAGTAACAGCGACATCAGTACTAAAGTAGTTGTAGTATATTATAGGAAACTTGGGTTGCGCTGATGTAGGAAGATTCCATGTAGAAAGAGGCACATTGGTAAGCTTTAAAAAATCTCCTTTTTAGATGGTCTTCCTGAATCATTTTTACACTGAATTGTACTGCAATGTTTAGAACATTTTAATAACAACATATTGTGATATGTTGAAAAGTTCAAAGACTCATTGCCATACATTGATTCAAGCATCATTGTTACACAACGTGGCCTTATGATGGAATTTCTTACCAAACATTTGTTAATGCCTTACGAA
>NC_059297.1:13689410-13699410 GCF_017591435.1 Portunus trituberculatus
TTCCATCTACCTATTATCTGGACCCATTTACGAGAAAAGTTTCAAGGAATTTACCTCTTTGTTTTGACTAACTCTCTCTCTTTTGGAAAAATTCTACTTTTTTGGTGGATAGAAAGCACGGAACTTATATAAGACATTTTGCTACTCTACAATTCTATCTTAAAAATCCGTATGCTGATATAAGTTATAAAATAGTGAGACCTGAAATTCTGTTATGTAATTGAGTTTAGAAAATAAGAAGATATATTTTCCACACGTTCAAAATCATTGAAGATTTTTGTGAAAACGATTATTGTAAGTTCAAGAAGAGGTAATAAGTTTTTTTTTTGTATTATTCCTTTGGAAGGCTTATGTTCATGTTGTCAAAAAGTTAGAAGTCACATTCTAAATCTCACTTGGCGTTTTAATAATATAAGTAATACTCGTGCCGCCTCTGCCTGCCTGGCGGGGCGTGTACCACTGAAAAGATATTTGTTTATAAGTTAATGCACACACACAAACCAATCTTCCCGCATAGCGAAGTCCTGTAATTCCACAGTTTCTTTGTTTTACGTTGTAACAGTGCACTACACCGTACTGCTCTTGTATATTGTGTATTGCTCTTATATGTATGTAACTACAGATATTAGTTATAACATGAACTTCAGGACTAGAAGAATGTGTTTGTCACTGCCAGTTTTATTATGCATCTTTGCTTTATATCTCCCTTCTGACCAAGCTGATTTTAGACAAGGATCCTCCACATCAGTCAACATCCTTGATTTAGGCATGATGTTTTAAGGAATATTTGAAATTAGTGTGTGTGTGTGTGTGTGTGTGTGTGTGTGTGTGTGTGTGTGAATATGTGGGCCTCGCCTCAGCTGCTGCCTTAGCGTAAACGTGATCTTGGTGTGTGTGTGTGTGTGTGTGTGTGTGTGTGTCTGTGTGTGTGTGTGTGTGTATTTGTGTGTGTGTGTGTGTGTATGTGTGTGTGTGTGTGTGTGTGTGTGTGTGTTTCATATATATATATATATATATATATATATATATATATATATATATATATATATATATATATATATATATATATATATATATATATATATATATATATATATATATGTGCTATATGTACGTAGTTACTAGATGTACAACGTTACTGTACAGCAAGTAAAGCTGACCCGCACCGTGTTGTGTCCTTATCTGCTTCTCGAGTGTCATAATAGCTGGATCAGACAGCAAACATACGGACTGATACTAATGGGAGCATTAACAATAAAGACATTTAGCGCATGTCTCTGGTGGCCCTCTGGCGGGAGGAACGCGGCAGGAGATAAACAGCTGAGCGCACGTCGTCTGCTGCAGTGTTCCCTTGGCGGTAGTGCAGGGAGGGCGTTGCCGCGTCGGTCACCCACTAGATCAACTCTGCTCCTGCTCTCGATCTGCGCAGCTGCAATGTAACATGTTGAGACCGCACGTCAAGGATAAACCCCGGTAGGTACTTGTCACACCTCCCGACCCTTGCCAGGATTCTATTGGTATCCTATGTCCATATATATGGCGTGGACATCCTTCAGGAGTTGGTGTTGTCCAGTCAGGGTTGTTGTGGAGGGAGAGGAATCGTGGATGCTAATTTCGAAAGGTGTGGAAAAGATATATTTTATTAACCGTGGATAGGAAAGTAGTGGTAGGAAAGAATTAACAGACGTGAAGGGCTCGAGAGAAATAAGAATGCAAACAACACATAGGAGCACGGGGATAAAGTAATTAAATAACGATAAACAAGGAGAGGAAAGTTGAGATAAGAACGTTCACATAGATAACGAGTAAATGACAACACTGACACACACACACACACACACACACACACACACACACACACACACACACACACACACACACACACACACACACACACACACACACACGATATGATGAACAAAAACATATATTGAGAAGAAAAGACGAACATAGAGAGAGAGAGAGAGAGAGAGAGAGAGAGTGTGTGTGTGTGTGTGTGTGTGTTATTGAGAAGCTAAGTTTCCGTTCTCCCTGCATCGTAGTAGGTGGAGATTAGGGGGGAGAGGGCGGGGGTCAGCTGGGGACCTAGAGAGAGCAACACTCCACTGCCTCAAACTCGAACCGGTCTCAGCCCAACCTCACTCACGTCACTCGTCCAGGATGTCACAGTGGCCACGCCGCACACGCCACCTTGCTCCGTGTTGACTCGTTGAGATCAATCTAGCAGATTTTCTTCCACTTTTGTTGTCATATGTTCCTTGCTCCTGCTCAGGAGAACAAAGGACATACAAGTTAACCCCTTTTTTACGCTTTTTTTACCTTTATTTTGGGGTATGATTAGAGGATTTTATTTACATTAAGAAGGGTCTATGAAAGTCAGAAGAATAATGGCCGGAGTCTTCACTAGTTCATCCCCACATTTTTCTGAAGCTATATAGCATCGCCAAATAATAAGCAGAATGAATATGAAAACGCGACATGATACTGAAGGGGTTAATAGGTAATGAATGTATCACTTTATGTACCGTTTGCTGCATACTGATGTGTTACGAATCGTTCCGTGTTGTGTTATGTTTACATATTGCCTGCCTGCTGTATTCAGTGATGTACGTATGTATGAATGATGTAAGTCGCTCGGTGTATGCGTGTTCTTGTCTAGTGTAGGAGGAGAAGGAGTGACACTTTGTATGGCTTCTTCTCCACAGTCATGTATTCTGTTCATAAAGAGAAAAAAATATTCACTAGCTAAGTAACGAATCTCACTCTTTACCTCAAGACTCTAATATCCTTTAATTTGTTAAGACTCAATGAATTGTCAGCTTTGGAGACAGATTATCAACAGATCAGAGGAAGCAGTGAATGAAAGGACTCACAAGACAAAGTGGAAATGAGTTAAGGAAGTTATTCGTCCTTTGATCCAGAATTTCCATGTGTCATCTAGTCTTCCAAATCACCTGATCCTCCTCCTCCTCCTCCTCCTCCTCCTCCTCATCATCATCATCATCATCATCATCATCATCATCCATCTTCTCTTACTCCTTTTTCTTCTCCTCCTCCTCCTCCTCCTCCTCCTCCTCCTCCTCCTCCTCCTCCTCCTCCTCCTCTTCCTCTTTCAACTCCTCCTCTGCCGTCCTTTAAGTTCATTCGTTTGAAATCTTCACTTGTCTCTGAACGCAACTCCCACGCCCACATTTTCATGACAACTGCAAAACTGTATCGCCTTGGAAATTTGATAAAAGATCAGTTGGTGGTGACGCGTAGCTGAAATACCGAAAGGTGAGGTGCTGACAGTCATGGATGGTGGTGGTGGTGGTGGTGGTGGGAGACAGGGCAACACGTCCTTCCCTGTGGCCTCAATAGGAAAGCAATTCAAAAGTTAATCTCGTCTCCATTTTTTCTTGTTTTCTATCTCCTCCTCCTCCTCTTCTTCCTCCTCCTCCTCCTCCTCCTCCTCCTCCTCCTTCTCATCTTCCCTCCCAAATCTTATTCTTCTTTATCAGTTTTTGTTTCTTTTTTATAATGTTGCTGTTGTTGTTTTTGTTGTTTTCATTAGCATCTTTTTTTCTTTCTTTTACTTTTCCTCTTTCCTTAAACTTTTACTCTTTTTTTCTTATTTTTACTTTATTCTTCGTTATCACACATCTCCATCTCCTCTTTTTCCTCCTCCTCCTCCTACTCCTCCTACTCCTACTCCTACTCCTACTTCTCCTTCCTTCTCTCTCCGTACCTCGTTAGGATAAGAATATGCCACACAGTTTAAGGCAAGCATCATTATAGCAGTTTTATGTGACGGATCCAAAATAGGAAAGGAAGTCTTTGAATGATCAGAAAATAGATATTCGTGCATTGATATGAGAGACGTACTTTTCTACTTTATTATTTGTTTATTTTATTGTTGGTGAATTGTTACTTATCGACACACACACACACACACACACACACACACACACACTCTCTCTCTCTCTCTCTCTCTCTGATAGATCAAGGTCATCAAGGTTATACATCTTGAAATATCCAGAACATTGCATTTGTTCATTGTTTTTGGTTATCTTAAGAATGTTTTTTTTTTTCCCAGTTGAGGATTTACTAGCGACTAACTCCTTTTCCTCTTCCTTTTTCTCGGCCTCTTCTTCTTCTTCCTCTTCTTGTTCCTCTCCATCACCTTTCCTTCTCATATTCCTCCTCCTTTCCTCTTCTTTATTCTTTTTAATTCCTCCTCTTCCTCCTCCTCATTTTTTTTTTCTTTGTTCCCTTTCTTTTTTTCGTCTTTGCTCTCAATTTTTGTTTTTATTTTTTTCCCGATGTTATATTTTCTTTCTTTTTTTCTCATTTCTATTCCGCCCTTTCTTTTTTCATTTATACTTTTTTTCTAAATAATTTTGGTCTCAAATTTCTTCTCCCTTTTCTGTCCTTTCCTGATTACTTGTTCATTATTTTCTTGCTTTCTTTTCAACCTTTCTCTAATTGCCTTTTTATTATTTTCTTTTTTCAGCCTTCTCTCTCCCTCTCTCCCTCTCTCTCTCTCTCTCTCTCTCTCTCTCTCTCTCTCTCTCTCTCTCTCTCTCTCTCTCTCTCTCTCTCTCTTTTCTTTTCCTTGCATCCTTCATTTCTTCTCCATTATCTGTTTTTATTTCCACCTATGGCTTCGTTTATTTTTTTTTTTTTCATTCTCTCTCCTTCATAATACATTTATACCTGCCCACTTTTTTTCCTTTTCGTTGGTATTATTCCTCCTTGCTATTCCGTCTCCTATTCTTCTCCTACTCCTCCACACACACGCTCCATCATTTTCCCTGTTCGTCCACACTCTGCCTTGCTACATGCTACTTGTGTTTCCACTATATTAAGGAAACTTGAAAGGAGACCACATGCTGCCCTTAGATAAAACTCCATGATGAAACAGAAAGAGTGGAAGGAAAAGAAAAGTAAGACCATGAAGGGAAGACAGTGATGGAAGGTAGAGGATAGATTGATAGAGTAGCTGGGAAGAATGAGTAACGGAGTAAGGACATAGAGGAAAGTTGGTGAAAAAGGTGATGGTCTGGGAGTGTAAGGAAGGAAAACGGATATTGAGTAGGTGGGAGAATGCGGAAAGAGGAGGAGGTGGTAGGAAGGAACCTTGTCTTGTGGTGGAAAAGTAGGTGAGAAGAGAGGAGTGAAGGGAGGTGGTGAGCGAAGGAAGCGGAGAGAGAACTAGAAGAGGCGGAGGAAAAAATGAAAGGAAAGGAGAGAGAGCAAAAATATAATAACACTAGAAGGACGAAGAAGATGAAAAAGAGAAAGATTTGAAATAAAAGAAATGGGAATTTGTGGGTGACGCTTAGGAGACAAGAAAAAGGAGGAAGAGAGAGAGAGAAAGAAAATAAGATAATAACGCTAGAAGGACGAAAAAGAAGGAGCAAAAGAAAAGCAAATGAAATGAGAGTTAGTGGGTGACGCTTACAATGTTAACCTAACCTAACCTAACCTAACCTAACATACCATTGTGCAACTCAGATTTATTCTCAGTATTATAGTTTTCAATGTTTGTATAGAAAATGTCAAGATTTCCTATTCTTTTCCATCTTCCTCCTCCTCCTCCTCCTCCTCCTTTTATTCTTCTTCCTCCTCCTTCCTTTCAATCAAACTATCAAGGAAAGTTCAGATTCTGTTGCTGTTTGCATTCCTTAGTTATCTTTTTTTTCTTGTTCTTCTTCTTGTTCTTCATTTTCTTGTTGCTCTTGGTCTTTTTGCTCTTGTTCTTGTTCTTTCTTCTTTTTCCTATTTCTTGTTCCTTTGTTTTTTTTTCTTATCTCCCTCTTTCTCTCCTATTTTCTTTCTTTTTTTTTGTACTAGTTTGTTTATTATTATCATTATTACTTCTTCCTTTTTTCTTCTTCTTCTTATTATTATTATTATTATTATTATTATTATTTATATTCTTATCCTTTTTCTTCTTTCTCCTCTTTCTTCCTCTTTTTCTTCTTTTCCTCCTTCTCCTCCTCCTCCTCTTCTTTTTTCTTCTCCTTCTTCATCTTTTTCCTCCTCCTCCTCCTCCTCCTCCTCCTCCTCCTCCTCCTCCTCCTCCTCCTCCTCCTCCTCCTCCTCCTCAATTCGCAATCTCGCACACCCATACCGATATAGCAGAGCAGACATAACCTTGGCTAGAAGTCCCCCAAACAAACACTGCTTCCGTGGACCTCTTGACGTCACGAGGGGGATCTTAACGGCCTGCCTCTAAGCGTGCCTGAATCTATCGTGGAAAAGTTACTGACTGATTGGTTGACTGTCCTGTGATGCGTTGATTTCATGATGTTGGTGTAAGAGTGTGGTTGTTTTTCCCCGTGTGTGTGTGTGTGTGTGTGTGTGTGTGTGTGTGTGTGTGTGTGTGTGTGTGTGTGTAGTTGTAGAGATTTGAGAATTATATATACATTAAAATCTTTTACCCTTTTCTCTCTATCTTGGTTTATCGGCGATTATATTCAATGTTAACGATGGAGTAAACATACATACATATATATATACGCCTAAATATGCATACTTACTATATATCTATCTACTATCAACTACATGTGTTAATATATATTGTTACATCCTTCTCTCTCTCTCTCTCTCTCTCTCTCTCTCTCTCTCTCTCTCTCTCTCTCTCTCTCTCTCTCTCTCTCTCTCTCTCTCTCTCTCTCTCTCTCTCTCTCTTTCTCAGATTAAAAAGCGCCACGTAATCAGCAAGGCGAGACTTTCAATCCCTCGCTCTTGTTGGTGAAGAGATTAAAGGCTTAAATAAAAAGGGAGTCAAACTTCTTTCCTGAGACACTGGTGGCCTTAAAACCAGGTCTCCGGTTGGCAGAGACGTCTAGTCAAGGCTGAACTGAGAATATGTCAACAAACCAGACATTCTACACTTTCTTTTTTTTCAACTCGGATGATGAAGAAGGCTGATGACATGATGAAATAAAGAAAGAGGATAGGGTGTATAAGTGTAAGGAGGGAGAGAATAGACGTTGATGATGGAAAAAGAGGAAGAAAGGGAGATGAGTGTATAAGGAAGGTAAGAAAGGAAGAAGGAAAGAGAATGTTGGTAGGAGAAAAAGGGAAAAATGACAGTGTGAGAGGGAAAAGTGTTGGAGAAAAGAACGCAATGAAAGGAAATGAAGCTGAGAGAGGCGACCTTGTACAAGATAGAAAATATAACAAAAAGAAAATAATGAAAAGAAAAGGAAAAGTGATGTCAGAGAGAGAGAGAGAGAGAATGTGTGTGTGTGTGTGTGTGTGTGTGTGTGTGTGTGTGTGTGTGTGTGTGTGTGTGTGTGTGTGTGTGTGTTGTGCAGGTAATGAACACGGAGGATGAGTAGCAAAGACTCGAGTCAAGTGTGTGGTACTGGAGGGCGAGGTCGATACGAGTTGTTTGTGCTCTGTGGCGCCTCGGGGGCAGTGGTGGTGGTGGTGGTGGTGGTGGTGGTGGTGGTGATGCAGGACGTGGGAGGAGAGAGTAAAGCGACAAAATAATAAATAGGAAGCAATGAGAGAATGTGAGAGTTAAGAGAATTTTTGTATGGTGAAAGAGAGAGAGAGAGAGAGAGAGAGAGAGAGAGAGAGAGAGAGAGAGAGCACACATTCCTGGCTGCAATTATTTAAAAAGAAAAACGAAGAATAATGAGAAATAAGAAAAATGGTAATAAAAGACTTTCAAGCTAGGGATAGATTGACTGATATATATATATATATATATATATATATATATATATATATATATATATATATATATATATATATATATATATATATATATATATATAGATAGATAGATAGATAGATAGATAGATAGATAGATAGATAGATAGATAGATAGATAGATAGATAGATAGAGAGAGAGAGAGAGAGAGAGAGAGTATGTGTGTGTGTGTGTGTGTGTGTGTGTGTGTGTGTGTGTGTGTGTGTGTGTGTGTGTGTGTGCGTGGGGTGCGTTCAGGTGGAGGTTCAGGATACGTCAGGTGCGGAAAAGAAAACAGTCATGTAAGTGTCACATAAGAGGATGTGGCCCAAAGCGTGACGAAGAACCACCACCACGACTTATGACATCACAAATCCACCTCGACTCTCCTCCTCCTCCTCCTCCTCCTCCTCCTCCTCCTCCTCCTCCTCCTCCTCCTCCTCCTCCTCCTCCTCATCCTCCTCCTCTTTCATTCTCACATAATTTTCTTCCTCTTCAAGCCGTCCAACTCTCCCTATGCCCTTATTATTCTTTATTTCCTTTTTTCATTCAGATTTTTGTTTCAGCATTTTATGTTCAGTATATTAACTCATGATCTTCTCTGTTCCTTTAGTGTTATTTTGAAGCATATTGGTTGCATTCTCTCTTCTCGTAAAGTTTATTTGTTTGTGTTTTACTTTCAATCTTTCATCTTGTTTTCTTTTCTTCATAGTGTCTTTTCTTTCATTTCTCTGACTTTGAATTATTTCAGTTTATCCTATCTATCTCTCTATTCTTTCTTTCTTCCCTCTTTTTTCTTCCGTCTTTCTTCCTTCTTTTGTTGTTTTTTTCTTCCATCATTCTTTTCGAAACACGTGTTCATAATTGAAGAACATGACTTTCTTTCTTAGTCTTTCCTTCCCTTCATTCATTTCCTCCTGATATTTTTTTTATTCTTTATTTCTCATCTTCTTTCTTTCTTCATTCATCTCTTCCTTTCATCCTTCCTTTACTTTTTTCTTTTTGCCTCCTCTCAAAACACTCGTCCTCCTTCTTTCACTTTCCTTCCTGTCTCTCCTTTAACTCTCAGCTCGTCATTCCCTCCCTTTCTCCCCATTCCTTCCTACCCTCCTTCCTTCAACCACCAGTATTTCTTCACCGTCACCACCACCCTCATTTCTCAATACCCATAAGGCCCTTTTTTCTCCTCCTTTCTCTCCTCATCACGTCTTCCCTTACTTACTCACACATGCGCACTCACTCACCCAGCCTTGCAAGTGTCACAAATCTTCCACCCAGCACCACTCTCACGTCCATTCCCCGCATCACAAGACTAGATGAATGAGGGTAGCTTAATCTTATCTATTCTATCACAACTTGCGCTGCCCGACCTGATAAGCGTTACCACCTCACCGCATAATTACACGTTCAACTCGCAGGTGTAGCCAGACTAGGGAGCCGTCAAGGTGTGGGTTATATTCATTAGTTTAAGGGAGAAAAATAATTAAGGCGAGAGGGAGGAAATATATTGACTAAAAGAGGAATATTTTTTCTCTTCAAATTTGCTGATTTTGTGGCTTGTGTTGGAGAGAGAGAGAGAGAGAGAGAGAGAGAGAGAGAGAGAGAGAGAGAGAGAGAGAGAGAGCCTTCCATTAAACAGAGCTGTTGGATACGTTACAGTGTTCGATAGCAAAGTTGGTAAGCCTGAATGGTAGATGTGTGGTGTGGAGTAACTACGCGTGTCTGAATCTAATGTTGTGTTGGAGTTGATATGAGTTCACTGACGTCCTCTTGTCCAAAGCAGTGATGCGGTGAAGTTCAGTATACTTCACATCTGTATATCATGTTGAATTTTGTGTGTATTCGTGTATGTGTGTGTGTGTGTGTGTGTGTGTGTGTGTGTGTAGTGTGTAGTGTCTGTCAGTATTTTAATATAAGAACTCGGCATGAAAGAAAAAAAAAGAAAAGTGAAATGGACTGAAAAATGTATGATGTAATTTCCTTCCATGGGATTATTTGCGCATAGCCATACGACCGGTGAGTATTTTCCTGTAATAAGTCAGCTTGAGATGGGAAGTAAGGCGAAGAAAGTAAGGCGAAGAATGTATAATAGGAAAGATTTATATCCCTTATTTATTCTTATATATAGTTATTTTCAAAGAAGGTATATTTGAGGACGGTATTGTGAGGGATTTGCCTCGAAGCTAGAAAGAGTGAAGGCTTCTCGGACTAAACGCATTACTTTTTCGTTCTTTTATCACTTGAATATATGTTGTGGCAAGGCTCAGAGTATCACTATTATTATCATGCGCCTGAGAAAAGAGGCGGGTG
>NC_059297.1:13704410-13706910 GCF_017591435.1 Portunus trituberculatus
GTTCTAGACACAGAGTGACAAGAATTCTACATTATTACTCGGAGAAACACTCTTGAAGACCCTGCTTATTATCTCTGAAAAATAGTCTTGGTGAGAGAGAGTAAAACGTTTCTGAATACTGACCCATATAGCATTCCAGGTAGACGGAAGGGGGAAGTGGTTGATAAAATGAATGAAAACTGGTTGTCGCCCTCCTTGACGTCCTCTCCCCTCTTCTAAATCTCTCTCTCTCTCTCTCTCTCTCTCTCTCTCTCTCTCTCTCTCTCTCTCTCTCTCTCTCTCTCTCTCTCCTATTCGTTGTGTTTCCATAATTACGTTTCTTTTTTGGGGATCACCGATTTTTTTACGTTCCTTTTACATTTTCTTTCATTTGGTTTTTCCTGCATTTCTAAGTTTATTTCTACCTTGTCCTCTCCTTTCCTTTTCTTTTCCCATGTTTGTTAAATTCTTACCACGCTCACGTTTTCTTTTCCCACCTGATTTTTTCCCCTCCTTCCTTGCTACATCCTCCACCCGTTTCTCTCCCTTCCCTCAATCTCCATCGTCTTTCCTCTCTCCCTACATTCTCCAGCAGCTTTCTTCTCTCCATCCCAACATCCTCCACCCTCTTTCCTCCCCTCCTTCCTCCATCTTCCACTTCGTTTTCTCCCTCCACCCTCCCTCCACCCTCTCTCCTCCCTCTTTCCTCCCTCCAGTACTTCGTTTCCTCCCTCCTTCCTGCATCCACCACTTGGTTTCCTCCCTCCTTCCTGCCTGCCTCACACCACGAGCACCTCACGTAAGGCAGCCGTTGTGAGAGGTAACGAAGGGCCGCTCGCCTCCCAAGAGCAGAACGTGGAACAATGGAACAAAAGGGGTGGTTAGCCTGCCGCCGTGACCTCTAAGAGAGAGAGAGAGAGAGAGAGAGAGAGAGATTATTCGCTCACACATAGATAACACTCGACAAACTATGAAAAGAACATGAAAGGATAAAGAAAAAAAGAGAAAACAAGGAAAAACGATAAGAAACAAAGACCACAGATAAGGAATAGAAGAGGGAAAAAAAATCAGACAGTATTACAATAAGATAACTCACACCTGAACCACAAACCACTGACCTTCACCTCACTACAAAAAAAACAAAACATGAAAAGTAACAATAACAGATAGATAGATAAACAAATAACTAAGAATTATCTACAGAAAATGTGCTTTGTTCGTTATTTTTTGCATGAGAGAGAGAGAGAGAGAGAGAGAGAGAGAGAGAGAGAAAGAAAGAAATGTCTAAATGGCAAACCTGAGGAACCGAAGGGGAACTGGTGAAGAGGAAGGAAAGTGGGTGAGGGGAGAGAGAGAGAGAGGAAAGGGAGAGAGAGGGAGGAAGGGAGAGGGAGAGAGGAAGGGAGGGAGGGAAAGACAGGGGAGAGTAAGGGGCCCTGATCGCGCATAAGTGTAGGGTAACCTCGTGCTTGAGAGAATGAGGGGCTTTTGTCCTCTCTCAGTGGCCCACCGCTTCCCTGGGGGCCTAGTTACGATGTGAGAAGACGAGGAGGAGGAGGAGGAGGAGGAGGAGGAGGAGGAGGAGTCAGACAAGGAACCAGGATGAGAATGGGAAAAGGGGAAAGGAGGAAAACATGAATAAAAAAAAAATTGCAGTGGAAAATGTGAAAAAAGATAGAAAAAAATGAAAAAAAATAAGGAAATAGAAGGATACGATGAGAATAATTTTAGTAAGAAAGGGAGAAGAAAGAAAACATAAAGGTTGAGAAATATGGAATGAGGGTAAAAGGAGGAAGATAAAGACACACACACACACACACACACACACACACACACACACACAAGGCAATACACATAGAGCAATACCCGAGAATAGAATAAAGGGGGAAGAATTACAAACGACATCTAGGATAAAAAGAACAAGGAGGGGAAAGGACCCGAAGAGAAGGTGGATATAGCCGAAGACAAAGGACTAATCGCACCAATTACATAAAGAGTATTGAAAATGTTTAATCGGGAATATTGGAAAGCGCAGGTACCAGACGGGGACGGCCACCACCACCACCACCACCACCACCACCACCACCAGGCGCTTCTTAAGATGGAGGAAGAAGGGGAGGAAGAGTAACGAGATAGAGAGGGAGAAGGAGAAAGGAAAATGAAGGAAGGGATGGGTAACGGGGAGAAGCGAGTGTTAGTAGTAAAATGTGGTTATATTTCCCGTAGAGTTTTACCAGAAAGTGCCAATTCTGTCTCTTGTGATGGGATAGTGTGTGTTCTTGTTCTTCTTTCATTGTTTACTGTCTTCTATCTTGTTCTGTTCTTTTTCCTCTTCTTCTTCTTCCTTCTAACTTTTTTTTTCTTTCTTCTTTTTTTCTTGTTTTTTTTTTGTTCTTCATGTTCTTGTTCTTGTTTTTTTCTCGTTCTTCTTTTCTTTCTTTCTTTTTTTTATTCCTGTTCTTATTCATGTTCTTCTTCTTCCTTCTTCTTCTTCTTCTTCTTCTTCTTCTTCTTCTTCTTC
>NC_059297.1:13711910-13719410 GCF_017591435.1 Portunus trituberculatus
CTGGCAGACAGACAGGCAAACAGACAGACAGACAGATAGACAGAGAGAGAGAGAGAGAGAGAGAGAGAGAGAGAGAGAGAGAGAGAGAGAGAGAGAGAGAGAGAAAGAACGACGTATATAGAATTGTAGTCAAGAATTAGTTGTCGATCTTGCAAATTCGTGAGAAAATCTGAAATCGAAGGTTATAAAACAGAGAGAGAGAGAGAGAGAGAGAGAGAGAGAGAGAGAGAGAGAGAGAAATACATATATAATCAGCTTCTTAAATCCAATGCCTCGGTTTCAGTAATACATTTTCCTTATTAAGATAGAACAAGAATTTGAAATAGCTGTGTTTTGATGAATGACTCTTTGATGTTGAAAATTGCACCATTCCTACAAACACGGTTATTAATTTGTGTTTATTTTTATTTTCTCATTTTTCTTAGATTTTCATTTTCGTTTTCAGTCAGTAAGAACGTTTTCGCTTTAACAGTATACGTAGTTCTTATCTTAATGTGTGTTTTTTTTTTCTCCCCTATATTTACCTTAAGAGAATTTTTCAGACGGTAAAAATTAACTAGAAAATTAAAGAATATCAGACAAAAGCGAGTAATTTATAGTTCTCAGTAAATGTCAACTAGAAAAAAAATGACTATACCACCTTTTAACTTTTCAGCTTTTGTATACACTGTACACTGTGCTAAAATCGTCTAATCGTACCCAAATCTCAAGGTAAAAACTCTTAACCTAGAAAGTCTTGTAGCTGATAAAATGGAATGTAAAAATAATCAAGCAATAGGCAGAATAATAGATGAAAGAAGAAAGCGGTGTGGGCGTAGCACTAATTATTAACTTGTGTGGTTTTTTGGAGAACTTCAGGTAAAGAACAGAAGTCTTGTAATAAACAACTGTAAAATATAACTCAACCACAAGTGAGGGAAACAATTCATCAATCAAAAAAGTGATTAAAAAAAAGTGGTAAAAGGAAATAAATCAATTAAAAAAACAATAATGAAGCAAAGCCATGTTTGTTTTTCGCAACACAAACGCAAGTGGAAAGAAAACTTCAAGAAATACGAATAAACGAACCAACCAAGGAAAAGCGACCAGACACAAGACTAAACAAAGGAAAAAAGAGAAAAGAAAGGAAAAACAACAACAGGAAGACCAAAACGCTGAAACGAAGGCAATATTTCTAATAATCCCCAATCCACGAGCACAAGGAGAGAAAACACACTGGAACAGAGAAAAGGAAAGACCTGGGAAAGGAAAACAACAAAAAGATTAGAAAGACACAAACAAAAGCCTGGATCTCTAAGAAAAAGAAAACAAATATGATAAAAATCAGAAATAAGAACTACATGTCAAGAAAGAAATTGGAGTAAAACAACAACAACAACAGTAACAACAACAACAACAATAACAACAACAACAACAACAACAACAACAACAACAACAACAAAACAATAACTACAAGGCACTGAAATAAAATCCATACTCCTGTTAAATTCCTCGTAGACAAACATAAGTAAAAGAAAAAAAAGTCAAATATAAAAGAAAGGAATAAGAAGAGGAAAAACAACAGCGAAATTGGAAATAATGCAAAAAGACGTGTTTTTAACCCATTCAGTACTAAGACGCATTTTTACCATGAGTTTAGATATGATTACACGATTTTATTTACATTAAGAAGGTTTATGGAAGTCAGAATGTTAATGGCCGGAGTCTTCACTATCTTCAATCCCCGAAGCTACGTAAAGTCGCTAAGTAGTAAGCTGAATGAAAATTAAAACATATCATAGCACAAAGGGGGTTCAGAAGCACAGGTAAAAAAAAGAAAGAGAAGAAAAGAAAATATGAACAAAGGAATAAATAAACTAAGAAAGAATAAAAAAAAAACAGAGGCTAAGAAAAAACAAGAAGACAATCAAAAATAAAACCATATTTCAATAATTTCAGATTGAGAAGAACAAGTAAAAAATAATTAAAAATTGATAAAAAGAAAAGAATAATAACAATAACAACAACAACAACAATGAAAAAAGAAAAGAAAACCCCAGAAACGAAAGCCATATTTCTAATAATTTCCCGCTCCACAATAGATCACACGAGGCGCCCACAATGCCTCTGAAGGAACAAAAGACAGTCGGCCACCTTAAACCCCCACCACCACCACCACCACCAAACAACAACAACAACAACAACAATAACGAAGGGGTGTGAGTTTCGACCACCTTTCTTCTTCCCTTCTTCACTCTTTCCTCCCCCGTCTCTTTTATTTTTGTCTTTCTTTTACGAAGTGGTTTTTCCAGTCGACAATACACACGCCTGTCTTTGTCATTAGGATTATCTATTAGCGCCGCCTTCCTTTTGTTCGCTTTTTCCTTCAGTTTTCTCCTTTTATTTGTGGTATTTGTGTGTGTTTGGAGGAAAGGAGAGTGGGAGGACAGGACGGGTTGCTGTTTTTTGGTGTTTTCTTTCATTTGACGTCTTCTTCTTGCTGCCTCCCGAGCTGTAAAAGTTTGGCTGTTAAGTGGCGGGTGGCGGCCATTCATGTGAGGGTTATGGGAAGACCGGGCGCTCTCTCTCTCTCTCTCTCTCTCTCTCTCTCTCTCTCTCTCTCTCACACATACACACACACACACAGATATACATACACACCTTCTTACTGGTCTTTCACTCTGCATGTTCTAAGTATACTGTGAGTGAAGTCAAACAAGCGTCTTAACCTCTAAGCGCGTTAATGACGTGTACTTACCTGTCTTACCTGCACAAACTTACCTTGAACTTCCCTTGAACTTGGTGTATCTCTACTAATGATATCCTTCTTCATTCTGACTTTTTTTTCTCTTTCTTTTTCTTTCTTTCCATGTGTTTCTGTCTTCTGCTATACATTTTTTTTTATTTGCCTCTTTATTCTCTCTCTCTCTCTCTCTCTCTCTCTCTCTCTCTCTCTCTCTCTCTCTCTCTCTCTCTCTCTCTCTCTCTCTCTCTCTCTCTCTACAACACAGAGTGCGTGCTCGAGTAGGGAGACAAAAATAAGGGTAGACAGAAGGACGAGGAGGAGAAGGAGGAGGAGGAGGAATAGGAGGAGGAGGAGGAGGAGGAGGAAGAGGAGGAGGAGGAGGAGGAGGAGGAGGAGGAGGAGGAGGAGGAGGAGGAGGAGGAGGAAAACGTTCTATAGAGTCGTGGGAGAATATGTAGAGAGAGAGAGAGAGAGAGAGAGAGAGAGAGAGTGAGAGTTAATTGTGAAGAAGTGGTGTAGTGGTTGAGATAGGACTAGATAATTTAAAGAAAAGTAATGACAGTATGAAAGTAGCGACAATATAACGTAGCAAAGTGAAAGTAGGAGGTGGACGAGGAAGATTAACCATAAGAGAAAGTAAAGAAAGAGAGAGAGAGAGAGAGAGAGAGAGAGAGAGAGAGAGAGAGAGAGAGAGAGAGAGAGAGAGAGGTGGGAAAAGAAAGAGAGAGATGAGGTGAAGGAAAATAAAGTGAGCGAGAGAGCGACAAGAATGGAAGGCGATGAGATGGAAGGGATGGAAGGAAGAGGCGATGCATGTTGTGTGAAATATTTCGCTTATGGATGAAGCTGTGCTGGAATTCGCGTTGTGTTGAAGGAAGAGTCGTGTTGGTCCGTGGAGGCCTCGTGATTTCAGCTTACAAATCCGCTGGAATTGCTGTGCGTGCGTTGAAAATTGTACTGGAGAGAGAGAGAGAGAGAGAGAGAGAGAGATTAATATTTTCTTATTGGTAGTTTTCTTTCCATTATTATCATCATTATCATCATCACTAATTCATCATGGTAAAGAGAAAATAGAAATGTTGAATTCTTGAAGGAAAGGAAAGATTGTACCCTGCTGCAACACTGCTTCAGTACCTCGAAAATGCAGTGTCATCAATGGAAGCTTGTCATGTGCTCTTCAGTCTCCTTTCAACAGGCTTCTCTTCTTGTTTTTTTTTTTTATTATCATTTTACTCTATGTATTTTTCATATAACGTCTAAAAGAAACTGTTTAGAAGCTGCAAGAAATGACTACAAACTATAACAATTGGGGTCTTCTTGATAGTGCCGAGTCATTAAGGAACTCCAAAAGAAGATTAGATAAATTTATAGATAGAGATGATAGATGGAAGTATGAAGCTTTGCCAAGTGTAAGCCTGACAATTACCAGGAGCTTTCCTCATTTTCCTATACTCTTATGTTTTTACCAGCTCTCTTCAAAACATGCTCATCAAAGTTGATAAAAGAAGATCAATTAAGATGCACAGGTGTATTCGTATTTACTACTAGTTCGTCAAAGTATAGCAATATATAATTACAAATGAATACATGACACGGCGTAATTTCTAACAACTTGATTACAGAAAACAATAAGTTATTCCGATAACTAAACACATGCAGACTCTTTAATGGCATCCAGAATAACATACAAAATTGTTGCCTTGGTACTGTCAGTCTTCAATAAGTTTAAGTCAAAAACTACCTCTGATTTAAGTCTGTATCTTCGGTCACACCTTATGACCATGCAAGGATATTACAATTAAATTCACGTCTTTACATCAGTGTCTGCTGCCCACGTATCGTATCCTTGCCTAACCCATGACTCATAATCACCCATCCAACACACGCATCGATAACCTTATATGTGCTTCTATGTGTTTGCATTGGCGGAGTGCGCATCCATAAGCGAAGTCATTGTTTGATGTCCACGTGTCATGTCCACATCCATACTCTGCATCCTAACCTCCCGTCCAACGCACACATCGACAGCCCTCTGTGTTTGTGTAGAGGGAGAACACAGCTATGGCGAGGTCACTCTGTCAAATGACCCACCCATGTTACGGTCGCGCTACCAAGACATGTGAGGCTGTCCAGTGTGCCAGGCGCTTGAGCAGATCGTGCCGTTTCGTTTAGCCAGGGAATCTGCAAACATATGTACATATTTTTAGCTACAAGATCCGTGAGCCCAGTGGCTGTGCGTCTTAGTGCTGTACATCGAGAAGTTACTGAACACTGTGGTCAGGAAAGTGTAGAACAGATGTATTGATGATAGTAACGGCATATTTATGTGATGCTTGACGCCGACTATTCAGCATCAGTTGATTCATAACGTTAGGGAGCAAGTGTACATGTTTCACTTTTGTGCTGATGTATACAAGTACGATTAAATAACTGTTAATTTTGCAAGTGTGTCGCGTCACATGAGCGGACGGAATAAATTTAAGCTTCATTGTGCTGCGAAATATTAAAAAGAAAAATTGATAATAATATTTGTCATTGTTTTTCCATAACATTTTCATTTTTTGCATTAGAAATATATATAAAACAGTGTTCCTTAAATTCATGTATCTGAAATACTTGGAAATAGAGAACAAGGCGATGTGGCGCCCACCAGCCACCCCAAAGGGAGCTGAATCAGTCTATAGAATTTGCCTGAGCCAGCCAGTCCAGTAACACCTAATGAATTTTTAGGTGCAGCTGACGGATCTTATTCTTTCTGGAACACTTCCTCTTGTCAAGGCTAAACCAAACCTTAGCCGAAGCCTTACCCAATGTCTGATCCCAAGGGCCGGATAGGTATGCTCATTAGTTAATGAGGTTATGTTACAGGGACAAGCATTCTTGGCGTGTCGTGAGAGATTTGGTGTGTTTCAGATAAGATTAATGAAACATATGGGTCGGGAAACCATAGAATCTCCAACACTTTTTTTTATTGCGTACTTGTAAAAGTGTATAGGACATCAGACCTATTTAGACTTAGTGATACCAAAGGTGTTGACAAGGGACACTTTTAAGGCTTAAGAACACACTGGTAAGAGTAAATGGTAATGTCAGATAGCTACAAACATGCATTTTATTAATTCCTACATTTATTTATGGTCTTTGAAAGTTATGTAGTTTCAAAAAGACGAAAATTAGCCTGTTTCTTCTTACCATAGTCTATTTGAAAATCTCTACCGTGAAAAAAAGAAAACATTTTTTTTCTTTTCTTCACATGCATATAAACATTTTGTTTTATATACTAGTCTCTGAATTTTTACGACAGACAACCATAGCAGTAAAAGGGTTACAAATCGTTCTCCAGGTCCCCTCCCACACACCAGCACTTTCCCACTCTTATCTATCACCGCCACATGCTCCGCCGCTGGACCGCAGCCACGTGTCAGGGGCTGCTTACTGTATCTCCATGGGAGGATCTGGGAGACGTTTCCTTCTTTTTCGACATTTTAAGATTGTCAGCTCATTACAATCTCTATTCCGCTCTCCGTTTGGTCATCTTAACCAGCTAATGGTTTATTTATTGCATTTTTTTGTCATCTTGGTCATGTTTGTTTTATCTCTATCTTATATTCAATTATATTTCACGCTTTCTTCCGACCAAGTTAACCTGCTACTAATATTTGACACGACAGCGATCCAAAAACATTCAAATTCCTTATAAATACGAACACTGAAGACTGATAATACGCTCCATATTCATCTCTTTTATTTGACCTATTAAGCGGCTGTCGTTAGATCAATCATAAAAAGATATGGAAAACTTTAAGAAGCAAGCAAGGTCTACACGTGGCAGTCCTTTTATAAAACATACCTACCTATTTCCACTTATCACCCTATCAATAAACTTATCTAATATTCTCTTAAACCTCCCTTATGACTCAGCATAAACAACCTCTGATTACTAACTCAATTCCAGTCACTTACTACTGTTTGACAACCAAATCCTTCCTATTATTTTTAATCTAACATTTTTTCAAGCTTGAACACATTATTTCTTGCTTATCCTCATTACTAATTCTGAGAATCTTGTTTCCATCACCATTGTTAACCCTTTCAGTACCGTGCCGAGTTTTCATATTCATTCTTGTTACTATTTGGCGATTTTATACGGCTTCAGAAACGTATGTGGGGATTAGAATAGTAAAGACTCTGGCCATTAATCTTTTGACCTCCATAGACCCTTCCTAATGCAAATAAGATAATATAATCATACCCAAAAACCATGGTAAAAACTTAAGTAAGTGTGCTGGAAAAAACGTAAGAGCTGAGAGCACAAGAAGGTGATCACGTCTTGCCTTGTGTAGCGTGATGGTGGAACTCACGTGCCCAGAAACACACGTCACCACCACATGAGCGAGCGTTTTGTTCCCTGACAAGTAGTGCTGTCACGTTTTTTCCCTTACTTTTCTGCGATCCTACCTCCTCCTTCTCCTCCTCCTCCTCCTCCTCCTCCTCCTCCTCCTCCTCCTCCTCCTGCTCCTCTTCTTGGCTCTTCTGTTCTTCTCAGCATTATCATTGTCGTCTGTCGTTCTTGTTCTTTTTGTTGTCAGTAGTAGTAGTACTCGTAGTAGTAGTAGTAGTAGTAGTAGTAGTAGTAGTAGTAGTAGTAGTAGTAGTAGTAGTAGTAGTAGTAGTAGTAGTATGTATGTATGTATGTATGCATGTATGTATTTCTGCATTGTTATTAGATACATTTTTTTTTCCTTCTTTCTTTCTTCGTTTCTGTCTTTCACTTG
>NC_059297.1:13721910-13726910 GCF_017591435.1 Portunus trituberculatus
ACTGTACAAATGGACCTGAATTTTACACATGAAGGGAATGAGGGAGACGTGGCAATACGAAAAGAAGGAGGAGAAAGAGGAGGAGGAGGAGGAGGAGGAGGAGGAGGAGGAAGAGAAAGAAAAAGAGGGAGGGCAGGAGAGAGACTAGTGTAGTATGGCAGGAAGGAGATGAAGGGAAGGAAGGGTGAAGGAAGGAAAGCATAAAAGCTCTACTCTATTCCACTCCCGGGGTTGCCGATTTGAAGGGGCACTCACTCCAGCTGCAGCTAATGGAGAGGAGAAAGAGCGGAGAGGAAAAGTGAAAGGGTAGGAAGTAGGAAATAGAAAAGGAAAGATAGGAAAGAGAGAGAAAGAAAAGGTGAAGATAGAGAACAGAAAAACAAACTAAGGTAGGAGTAAAAGGAAGAGGAGAAAGTAGAAAGGGAAGAAGAAAAGTGAAGAGAAGAACTGAAAGAAAGAATGTACTAGATAGAAAAGCAAAGAAGGAGGAAGGGAAAAATAGAATAGAATGAAGAATGAAAGAGAAGCAAGAAGTCAAAGGAAAGGAGAGGAAGATGGCAGAGGAGAGAAAGAGAAAGAAACAAAGGAGAGAAAGAACGAAGGTGGAGAGGAATAAGAGAGAGAGAGAGAGAGAGAGAGAGAGAGAGAGAGAGAGAGAGAGAGAGAGAGAGAGAGAGAGAGAGGTGAAGATAGAACAAAAGAGGAGGAACAACGAGAGAAGTGAAGGTAGAGGAGAAGGCAGAGATAAAAGAGAAGACAGACAAAGAAGTTGAACGAAGAGGAGAAAGAAGAGAACTTAGAATAGAGAAAGAAAAAGAAAAAGAAGGAAGAAAGAGAAAGGAAAATTAAAAAAAAAAGACACAGAAAAGTAAGAATAGGAAAAAAGATAAAGAAAAGAATGAAGGTAGAAAAGTAAAGAGAAAGTAGTAGAGAGAGAGAGAGAGAGAGAGAGAGAGAGAGAGAGAGAGAGAAATTTACCTCCATCGGAATGCAGTCAAATCGAGTGGAGGGAAGGAACGATTAGAGAGAGAGAGAGAGAGAGAGAGAGAGAGAAATAAGAATTACGTATATTTGTCAACTAATGAAATTTAGTGAATAGAGAGAGGAAGGAGGGAGGAAAGGAGAGGAAGAGGAGGAAGGAAGGAAGGAAGGAAGGAAGAGAAGGGAGGAAGGAGGAGTCGTAGCTGGGATGGATGGTGGAGGGGCGTTGCAATCCCGGCCAAGTTGTGACGTGAGTATTGATCGTTGTAAGAGGGGGATGGAGGGTGTGTGTGTGTGTGTGTGTGTGTGTGTGTGTGTGTGTGTGTGTGTGTGTGTGTGAGTGTGTGTGTGGAGGGTGAGAGAGGGCGCGGGTGAAAGGTAAGGGAGAGGAAATAAAGTAAGAGGGAAGTAGCAAAGAGACGAAGGGACATAAGCTTTGTTTTCATCACATTTCTCTCTCTCTCTCTCTCTCTCTCTCTCTCTCTCTCTCTCTCTCTCTCTCTGTCGTTCTCGTTCGTGTCTCTGTAAACAACTTTTTTAATGTTTATTTATATGTTTTTCTTTCTGTGTATTCTATTTTTGTGTTTTTCCTTTTTTTAAGTTTTTTTCTTCACATTATTTTTTTTTCTCTCAAATATTCCTTCTTTTATTTCTTCCCTCGCTATCACCACCACCACCACCACCACCACCAGTACCACCACCACCACTACCACCACCACCACCACTACCACCACCACCTCAGTTCCCATCCCATCGTCTTCCCTCTTTCCCTAATTGAGTTATCAGCAAGACGCTCCAGATCCCCGTTTTCATTTGCAGTCCTGAATTATTTTAATACCAGGAGGGGAAATACACGAGTCAACCCTCATCTGCGTTTTCTCTTACGCCGCCTATTTCAGCCACGATTAGACTTTCCACTTGCTTTTTTTTTTTCTTTTTCCTCCCTTTTTTTCCCTCATAAGCACCCTCCTCCCTATCCTCCCCACCTCGTTTCCTCTTAGGTAATTATCCCGTAACTCTCTCTCTTCCCTCCTCCCCTCCCTCCTCCAGCTCCTCTGAAAGTTACGGGGCGTTGCGTTAGTGTTGCGTCACTTGTTATGGCTGTGTTGTGTTGAAGAGCAGCCAACAACAGCAACAGCAGCAACAGCAACAACACCAAACCCTTCCCAACTCGTCCCCCTTCGTCTTGCTTCTGAGTTTGTTTTGGCGGAGTGTTTGTCTTACGTCTTACACCGCTTCCATGCTGTTGTTTTATTCCGTAAGGGGAGGAGGAAGAGGAGAGGCAGACAGGCAGCCAGGCAGGCAGACAGGGAGGCAGGGAGATAGGGAAGGAAGGAGTATGTCTTGTCTGGCTACACTGAGAGATTGAGTTATATAGGTAATAGTTTTTGCCAAGATGTCGATTAACTTTTTTATTATGGTGTGTGTTTTTTTAAAGTTAGTTTCTCGTTCTCTCTCTCTCTCTCTCTCTCTCTCTCTCTCTCTCTCTCTCTCTCTCTCTCTCTCTCTCTCTCTCTCTCTCGCATTTATTTGTTATTGCCATATCACGCAAACTTTCATTCTTAGTTATCTCTGCATAGCCACGAAACAAAGAGAGTTTTTCCCTCCTCAAAGTTTAAGATATGTTACTACGAAAAACTCATTTGAAAAGTCGAGGATCATTACAGTAAACATTGTCTACTCCTGAAAATGTTAATAAAGATTGTCTAGTTTAACCCAGTCAATACTGAGATGCATTTTTACCTTGAGTTTTGGGTATGATTAGACTATCTTATTTACTTTATGAAGCGTCTACGGAGGTCAGAAGATTAATTGCCAGAGCCTTCACTATTTTGATCCCCACGTAAGTTTTCGAAGTTGTATAAAATCTCCTAATAATAACAAGAATGAATATGAAACCCTGTCCTGGCACTGAAGAGATTAAGTTTAGTGTAGTTTGAAAGGCAGCGTGGATAGCACAAGGAGTATGTGGTGCAAGCAAGCCTTTCAGTGGCTCTGGAGATTT
The DNA here is from genome assembly GCF_017591435.1 of Portunus trituberculatus. Lineage (NCBI taxonomy): Eukaryota > Metazoa > Arthropoda > Malacostraca > Decapoda > Portunidae > Portunus > Portunus trituberculatus. The sequence continues at coordinate 13,724,897 of NC_059297.1, forward strand.
CTAGCAGTATAATTTTGATTCTGGTGCTTTTTTTTTTTTTTTTTTTTTTTGGCCATCATCCTGTCGTGGGCATTAGGCCATTTTAATTCTATTGATTTTTATTTTTTGTTCATTTAATATAAGAATTTTTATTTATAGTAATTTATTTATTTAATTTATTTGCTTAATTATTTTCTTATTTCATATCCTTAATTTGAATTGTTTGGTCCAAATTTGCAATATGATTTCCTGAAAGCATTGCAAGCAGAAAAGGAATGATAAAATATATAGATGATGTTTTTTTTTAAGTTTAGTCACTGGTGGTATATTTTTGTTAATCATTTTCTTTGGAGTTACTCTACGGAATATGAATTTTTCTTGTATTTCATCACCAGTTAACTTGTAAAGGCTTAAGATAATTTATTGAGAGAATTGTTATAGTCTCCCCTGAATGCAAACTCCCCAGTCCCTGTTTTCTTCCGTGGAGCGATGGAGCGATCACTCTTGGCGGAGTATAAGGCATCCTAATGTATTTTATGGGTGGAAGATGTTACTACCAGGCCATGTCGTATTTCTGCATTATTAGGAGCCTTAATCACAAATGCCAGGTGGTTGCTCCTTCCTAATATATTTCATAAATCAAGTGGTTTTTTTCTCTCATTTTTCTTCTGTTAACCAATCTCATTAATCCTCACTCTGGCTCCTCCTCCTCCACCACCTCCTCCTCCTCCTCCTCCTTACACTTACCTCCCTCCTTTCTTTCCTTGCATTTCCTCCTCTTCTCTCCCTCTCGTCTTGCCCTCCGCCCGCAGAGCACTCAGTTCAGCCCGGCCTTCCCTCTTTTCTCTCCTTTCTTCCCTCCTTTTTTCCCTTCCTGCTCCCCCTCCCTCCCATACTTCATTCCTTAAGCCCCCTCCCGTCCCCACAGCTGCCTCCCTCATCCAGTAATGGGCTGTCCTGCTACGTAACCAACTTCATTTGCCTGTTTATTCTTTTTGTAGCTCTCTCTCTTGAGACTTACGGGCACTATTGTTTGTGAGAGAGAGAGAGAGGGGGGGAGAGAGGGAGAGGAAGACAGTGAGGGGAGGAAAGAAGGGTTGAAGGGAAGACAGAGAGATTGAACGAAAAGGAACAAAGAATAATGATAATTGTCTTAGTTTATTTCCTTCTTTTTTCTTTTTTTTTCTTGGTTGTTTTTTTTTTTTTACCTTTTTTTCTCCTCTGTTTGCCTTTTCCTCCATCTTCTTCTTGCTTATGGTCCTTGTTTCTCTCTTTATCCATCTTTCTCTAATCTTTTCCTTCCTTATCCTAGTATATTTTTTTGCTTTTCATCTGTTCTCGTGTACATTTACCTTTTCCTCTATTTACCCTCCGTTCTTCCTTTTATTCTCCTTCCTTTCCCTAATCTCTTCCCTCATCATCTTCTTATTTTTCTTTCTTTCTAATTCTTTTTTTTTTCCTATTCATCTATCTCTCTCTCTCTCTCTCTTCACTCCTCCATCCATCTTTGTTGAGTTCCGTCTATTATTGCTTTATTTCAATTTCTTTAGTTTTTCCCTCCATCGTTTTCCTCTCATTTGTTTTATCTTTTCCCTTTTACTCCTCCTCTTCCATTTCCTTCCATCTATTTTCATCTAATTATTTCGACCATTATCAGTTATTTCCTCCTTTTTCCCTTTCTTTGTTCGTCTCTCCTTTATCTCACCCTCTTCTTTCTCTTCTCATCTATTTATTTTAGCTCCTTACTCCTCTTCCTTTTCCGTTTTATTCTCCCCTTCACTATCCTCTCCATCTCCATCTTCGTCTTTTTTTCTCCTTTTCCTTACTCTTCCTTCTACTATAACCTTCCTTCTCTTCCCTTCCCTCTTCTCCGGCTCTCTCTTTGTCTCTCCTTTCATTATCCCTCCTTCCCTCCCTTCCCTCCATCTGTGCCTCCCTTCCCTCCCTCCATCCCTCCCTCCACATGATTGGCTCTCCAGGTAAGACTGAGAGGAGCCCCTTAATTAACATATGATTAATACCTGATTATGGTTCC
>NC_059297.1:13734410-13754410 GCF_017591435.1 Portunus trituberculatus
TTCCCATTCCTTCTCTTTCTTTGCCTTGCTTTTCTTTGCCTCCATTCCCTTTGTCTTCCTTCTCTTCTCTTTCATTTTTTTTCCATTTCTTTTACCTTACTTTTCCATATATTGTTTCATTTTCCTTTCATTCCTCAATCTTTTCTCCCCTTCTCCATTTCTTGTCTTCCTTTTCCTTCCCTTTCCTCTTCTCTACTTTCCTTTTATTACCTTATCTTCTTTCCGTTCCCTTCCTTTACCTCCTCTTCCTTACATTCCCTTTTCATCGCCTTCGTTATCTTCCTTCCCTTCACTTCACATTCCTTTCTGTCTCCCTGTTCATTTTTTAAACTAATCCCTCTTCCATTCCCTCTTTCTCATCTCTTCTCGCTTCCTATTCACACCAAACACGCTGCGATTTCACACGATTGCCTACACTCTTACTTAAGCAGTCGTGTCCTTTCCAACCTTACTACTTCCTGGCGGGGTTTGCCTTTCGAGTCTTCCACTACACTCAATACAGACGCCACTCCTCCGAGCTCTTCTACACACCTGAGCCGTGAGTTGCCTGCCCAGCCACTCGTAACGTATCTGTTCTTGCTTTTAATGTACTTGTTACGGTGTTATGGTATCTATTGTCATTATTATCTTGCTGTGTAGTGTTATTTGGTGTTATGGTTCTTATTACGCTTGTTGGTGTGGTCTGGTTAGGTCATGGAGGGTTAGCAAGGGATAGTTTCGTATATAGGAAGGTTAGGGTTGGTTAGGGTAGAGGTCACAGATTAAATTAGTTACCCTTTGTTTTGTTTCGTGTTTTTTTTTTTTTTGTTTGGGTCTTCGTTTTCTTTGGGGTGTGTTTTATTTATTTGTTTATTGATTCATTTATCTATTCATTATTATTTTTTTTTATTGTGTTGGAGGAATTCAGCCAGGTGTTGATTGCTTCATCTTTCATGGTTTGCACTCTCTCTCTCTCTCTCTCTCTCTCTCTCTCTCTCTCTCTCTCTCTCTCTCTCTCTCTCTCTCTCTCTCTCTCTCTCTCTCTCTCTCTCTCTCTCTCACACACACACACACACACACACACACACACACTCTCTTGGAGATTAGGTAATAGATTAATGGAGTGAGGATAGTTCTCTCTCTCTCTCTCTCTCTCTCTCTCTCTCTCTCTCTCTCTCTCTCTCTCTCTCTTCCATTCTCCTTTTCTTATGGTTATTCCTCTCCACGCCTCGCCTCCTTTATTACGGTTTTTCTTCTTGTCCTTGTTTTCTTTTTTTTTTTTCTTCGGCTTGTTCTTTTTTTCTCTGCTTTTTCTTTTTAACTTTTCGCTCAATTTCTTCTCCTTTTGTTATTTTCTCTTCCGCTTCCTTCTTTTTCTCTTGATCCTCTTTTTCCTCCTTATAATGTCTACCGCCAACACTACTACTTCTGCCACCACTACCACCACTACTACTACTACTACTACTACTACTACTACTACTACTACTACTACTACCATTTCTTCATTCATGTTATTCTCGTCAACTTCCTTCCTCTCTTCCTCTCCCGTTATCGATCTCCAAACTGCCTCTCTTCCCTCCTCCTCCCCCAGCCATCAGCCTTGGCCTTCTCTCACCCTCCCCTTTCTTCTTCTTCCGCCCTACTTTACATCAATTTTTTTTTATTCCAATCCCTCTTTATGGCTTCTTCCTTCTAACTTCTTTCCAGCTTAGGTTTTTGACTAATTTTTTTCTTGTTCTTTCGTTCAATTCCTTCCTTCTCTTCCTCTTTCTCCTTCCCTGTGTCTCTTTCATCTTTATTTCCTCCCTCCATCCCTCTCTACATCTCTCCCTCCCTCTCCCTCTCTCCTTCTCTCTCCCTACACCCTCTCTCCCGTCTTTCCTTCATATCTGACTCAGGTGTCAACTTGCCTCCATAAAAGCCCTCTAAAGTCCCTCAGCTTTCGTTTCTGATGCAAAGTTTTACTCCTCGTCGTCGTCTTCTTCGCCTTCCTTCTCCCTTCCTTCTTTTTTTACCGTTCTCCTTCTCGGTCTCTTTCCTCTTTCCTCCTTCTCTTCTTCCTTACCGTGTTTTCCTCAAAGGCGAGACGGGGACGTTCTTTGAGTGCCGCTTCTCCTTCAGTGGCATTTTGAAGACTGACAGATGCATTCACACCAAAAGGTTCACGTGACAGTCTTCCCTCACATCATTTCCCTTTCAGTACTGTCTCCTTGAGTTCTCCTTTGTTGCGTGTTGACGACTCTGTTGAATGTAAACTGTACTTGAATGCACATTTGTGATTATTGAGAGATTAGATTCAAGCATTGCTACTCGCTCCGGTCCTTAGATGTGTTGTTTATTAAAGTAATTGAACTCAAAATACAAAGGGAAAAAACTCTAATCCACTTTAAAGATCATAAAATTAACCTTGAACCTGGATATGTGGTTTCATTGTTACGAGGACAATAGAACAGTCAGTTGTATTTACGCTTTTTTTCCCCTTTTTCTTTTCTTTTTTTTTCTATTTTTTATTGCACATGTGTCTGTCGCTGAGTGTTAAGCTTCATGCGTGGTGGGATGGTGCAGATGTGTTCGCAGTGTTTGACTTTATTTCATTTTGTTTGACTTTTCTATATTGTTTTCGTTTCTTTTACTTATTTATTTATTCATTTTTGGATGTGAAGATGCGGGACTTGCTGGTGATAGTGTTGTTTGCCCTAACCTGGCTCTGTTTAGCTCTGTGGTGAAGTGAAGAACTCACATAGAAAGAGTAATATATATATATATATATATATATATATATATATATATATATATATATATATATATATATATATATATATATATATATGGAAGGCACTCCATTATACCATAGCAACAGTTTTCCTTCCAAAAAGAGTGCTTCATTTCCGCGTCTTCCGTACTCCAGTCATCCCGTCCACTCGTACACCACTCAACACCACTCACAACGCCCAGTTACTCCACCCATTCCACTACATTACGAAACACTGCCACCCCACGCACTCTCAATCCACCTACCACACACCTCTCTCACTCCACCTACCACTGCGTCCACCTACCACAACGATATGCCCACCACTCATCCCCACGTAATCTCCAGTCGCTTCCCTTCACTCCACTCACAGACACATCCACATCCACTCTCCCACTCATGCACGAGTAAACCTCAAGCGGACATCCACCTTTGAAGGACTTGAAATCTGGTATTCCGTGTCCCTCGCTACTTCACCATTTTCTCGCCCCCGTGGGATCCTTTCGTCCAGTGTTCAGAGCACCGAGCACCGATCACGTGGTCCTGCCTTGCTCTGCGCCCTTACTATGCTTCCATTTCTCTTTTTCAACAATTTTTTCTTACCACTTTTCCACCCTGTCTCTCGCTCCCTCTCTCTCTCCCTCTCTCTCTCTCTCTCTCTCTCTCTCTCTCTCTCTCTCTCTCTCTCTCTCTCTCTCTCTCTCTCTCTCTCTCTCTCTCCCATCCTGCCTTGCTACGCCGGCCTCCCTCCAATCCTCAGGCCATCCTCTCTGCTCCCTCCGTTCATCCCCCTACCTCCCCCTTCCCTTCCTTCCCCTCCCTCCCTTCCTGAGCCCCAAGGGACGCCAAAGCCTCTCAGAAACAGGGAAGCGGAAGAGAGAGAGAGAGAGAGAGAGAGAGAGAGAGAGAGAGAGGTGGGGGGGAGAAGGTGAGTGACATGCAAAAAGACTAAACACAGGTATACATTAGAGTAATTGAACGTTCCCCATCGCAGGTTTTTTTTCTTTCTTTCTCTCTCCCTTCTTTTTCACTCTTTCTCTCTCTCGTGGACGTTCACACCCCATCCAATTTTTCACTTTATCACTCTCTTTCTCAGTCCACGCCCAGAAACCTGTCACGAAGCTTTTTTTTTTTTAATCTTAGCTAGTCTTCCGTTATGACTTTTTTCTAGTCAGTCTCTCATGATTATTGTATTGTCCTCCTCCTCCTCCTCCTCCTCCTCCTCCTCCTCCTCCTCTTCCTCTTCCTCCTCTTTCTGCCTAACCTTCAGCATCATCGTCACCACCATCACAATGAATCAGCGACCGGAAGTTTTTTTCATGCTCCGAGAAATAAAAGAATTCAGGGATAAAGGCAAAAATAGTCCCCTGGTCGAAATAGTGGGGCCTAGCCATTCACGCGCCATTCCACCTGGCAAGCTCCCTTTCCACACAGCAAGACACGCCCCTCTGTGTTTACCTCCCCTCCGGATAGGCGCTGGTTCCAACTCTCCCTGCAACTTGTTTTTGAGATAGTGAATAGTAGGAAATGCATTACTTCTCTACTTCAGGATAGGTAATACGTTGAGTGAGAAAAATGTTGTATATAGGATGAGGTAATGCTTTGAAATGCCACATAATTTATAATCTCTACCTACAATTTTTTTTTTTTTTAGGGGATTTAGAATAGTTGGAAATAAGGTCTAACATCTTTTGCGAATAGGGATTGTTGTATTGTTCTCCATAATTTGCATTAGAGGAAAAAAGCTTATTGTACGAGAAGAGTTGGCAGTTTAACCCCTTCAGTGCTGGGATGCATTTTTATCTTGAGTTTTGGGTATGATTAAACGATTTTATTTACATTACGAAGGCTCTATGGAGATCAGAAGATTAATAGCCAGAGTCTTCACAATTTCAACCCCCACATAAGTTTGTAAAGCTGTATAAAATCACCAAATAGTAACCAGAATTAATATGAAAACGCATCATTGTACTGAATGGGTTAAAACACACCATACCTCTTCTTTCAGCATCTTGCCTTAAGGACAAAAAAAAATAGTAAGGAATAGTTTACTACTACTCAAGATAATTGGTAGTATAATTGGTGATAATAACTCATTAATTTACCTGCTAAGACGTACATAAGAGATGGTACATAATGCCACTCCACTCTTCCCATCACTTGCTTTAGGAATAGAAAATCATTGAGAGGAAATGAGTTACTACAACGCTCTCAGATAAATGGTGCATGTGTCTCTTCCCTTAGTCTGCTCTAGACATACAGAAGCGATGGTAGATAGGCGTTGACAGCTTAAAAAAACTTACATCAATCCTCCACGTAATTTGTTTTCAGAATAGAGAATGCTTGCAGTTGGCAGGGAGTTAATGAATTGCACAGATGCTTAAGGGCTGTATCTTGTTTGAAGGAAGAGAGGAGACGGTTTAAAACACGTCTCTCTTGTCTTTGGGGATGGAAAAGATATCATAAGAGGAAAAGAGTTAACAGTGTAAACATCCTCCTCCTCTCCCCCAGCCCCTTCTGCCCCAGATATTCAAAGTTTCCAGCACATCCCCACAACTTGTTTAGGGTCAGAAAAGAGATGGTAGGAGTAGGGTTACTTACTTAAAACTCTTGTTCACCTCGTATGCTCTTATCCTTTTCTCGCCTTCATTATGTAGAAAGGTGTTTGGGGAAGACGGATACGGACTAGAAGCTGCCAACAGGTTAAGTGACTTCGTTCAATCACTTTACAAATATTAATCCTTTTAATGCTGTGACACATTTTTCTCTTGAGATTTGTGTACGAATAGACCATTTTATTTACATTAGGAAGAGTCTATGGAGGTTAGAAGATTAACCGCCACAGTTTTCACTATTTTAATCCCCCCGTGAGCTTTGGAAGCTGTATAAAATCAACAAATAGTGAACAGAATTAATATAGAAACGAGTCATTGTACTGAAGCGGTTAAAGAGTTATTTAAAAGTCTGACGTGTGGTAGTTATAAGTAGATCGATTAGTTGGACACCGGATCTTCAATATCTCTTTTCACCGATTTTTGATAAAGGCATTGTCTCTATGTAAAAATGTCGGAAAGAGATATAGATTTTCGCCGGTGTCTCGCTTTGTTTTTCATATTGAATATCTGGTGGAAGTTGTGAGCCTGAATAGAAGGCACTACTAACAATAAAAGGAGGCTATGTAGTACTTCACATGTAGCTGCTTTTTAAATAACAGGTACCATTGCGTCATTATCAGATGAATTGAGAAGGTGTTATATCCTGAATGTAAGTAAATAAACTAGTGCAGGAAGAAAAGATTTGAAGTTATTGAATGTTGTTATTCAAGAAAACTACAACATCAAAAAATGTTTGGATCGTTAGCGATAGTGAAATCTTTTTTAACTCAATGATATTACTATTAAATTAGCGAAATGTATTAATATAAGTAAAAATTGAAAGCTATTCCAGATTGTAATTCAAGAAGCGCTTTATCAGTAGTGAAATGAACACAAAAATAGGCGCCGTTCACTCCATGACCCAGTTAATAATAAGCTGGAGTGGACCATTCTCTCGTGAGTCCATTTCCATGATATTAATACTTGGTTCGTGAAATCCTGATGAAATATTGGTAGCCCTTTACTTAATCATAACCTGCTGTTGGGATAGCCAATATCACCAATCAACCTCACAACACAACTATGTATCCTAAAGGTTTCCCCTCGTAATGAAACTCGTATTCTCAAACACTTCTGTGCTTCACCTCCACTAGTTCAGAAGGTTTTATTTAGATTTACAAGCGATTTTTTTTTAAGGCAGAGTGACATTATTAATTAAAGAAACACTCTTGAAAACCTCGCTAATAAACTCTATGGGCTTTGAAAACAGTCGTGGTGAGAGAGTAAAGCGTTTCTGAATACGGACATAATTCACAATTGACTATACTACTTCCCAAAAAAGCCAAGTAGCTCCTTCCAGATGAGAAAACTGGACACCGCGATTATGACCTCACTCCTAGCAAAGTTTATATACCACCAAACAACCTAAGAACACACCAGCTTTATGTGTTAGTAAACAGTACTAAGAAACCTTTGAGATATAACCTAACAATTCTGCTAGTATTCAATCAATCAATCATGGGTGGCATACGCCGGGGGGCACGTCGCCTCGCCCACCCTATGGCGCCACTCCAGGCGGTCACGCCTCGCGAGTCTCCATGCAGACTCCCCTTCCTTGCCAAGTAACCCCCAGCATGAGGCATCGACTTGCCGCAGCCATGAGTCCTGTGGACGTCCCCTTGACCTCCTCCATGCTGGGTTATCCCTTTGGGAGACAACCCGATATGCAGTATCGACTTCCGAGTAGCGTGCCATATGCCCATATAGTTGTTGACGGACCATGCTGGTAATCGGCCTCGAATCAGTCTCACGGAGCAATCGCTGATTTGACACAATGTCATACCAGCAATACCACATGATCCTGTGAAGGCATCTAGTACCAAAGACATCAATTCGCCTCTTCAGATCGGTTTTCAGCGTCCATGTCTCACAACCGTAGAGTAAGACAGGGATCACCAGCGACTTGAAGATCTGAATCTTCGTTCGTCTGCACAGGTACCGACAACGCTAATATTCCCAAACAGAAAACCAGCCACCACAAATATCCTCACGAATAAATAATAAGACTATTATAGACTAAATTATAGACTATAGTAGGTGAGTTCGTCTAGATAAATAGCTAAGGTTGTGAGAGCTAAGCATACCCCTGTGCGTCCATTAACAAAGATTGAAGGTTTTGAATTGACTTTCCTTAGACTCATCAATTAAGAAGGGATCTCTATTTTTTTTTTTTTTTTTTCATAATAGGGGAAAGCTAGCAAATATAAAACGAAACAAAGGTCCAGTAAGCTGCCAGTCTCCTTGCAGGTCCTAGAGAATTAGCCACAGAAGGGATATAAGTCGTGAAACCTCCTTCTCAAATTAATTCAAGTCATAGAAAGTTCGAAATACAGAAGCAGGCAGGGAATTCCAAAGTATACCAGAGAATGACGGAGGTATTTAAGAGTGACAAACAAAATCCTCGAAGAAGAAAAAATAAGTTAAAATTTCATAAAGTTAAATATAAGAAACAGAATAGACTTGCCAGTTAATTGAGATGAAAATGCTGAGTTGATATGGAGGATCGACAAATCTATAGACAAGGATCATAGGTGGAAATAGTTGAGCATGTTTTATATATATCTTCTGCTATATACAATACTTATAAACTTGATATATTTTTCAGTCTCCCATGTTACTTCACTTTTTGAAACATGAGATATGCAAACTAATATCTCAATAGACGTGATGTTGGTGGCGGCCGGTGAGTGTGTGTATGTGTTTCTGCTGTGGACTCTGCCAGGGAAGACTAATGACGTCACCAAAGCTCTCAACGTTGATTGGCCGACACGGAAAGTGAGTCCAGTGAAGCAAATGTGGCTCAGGTTAAGTTGATTCTGGTCGGTCATGTCAGGCCAGAGAGAGAGAGAGAGAGAGAGAGAGAGAGAGAGAGAGAGAGAGAGAGAGAAAGGAAGGGAGGGGAAATGGATTTTTCAAGGAATGGTAAACTTCATTTTTTCTTCGTTCTTTTTCTTTTATGTAACGCGTCCTGTGACCTCGTTCCGAATAGAGGGTGTTGGTGGTGTTGGTGGTGATGCTGGTGGGGCGTGGAGAAAGGTGGTGGTGGTGGTGGTGGTAATGGCAGTGATGAAAAAGGAGATGGTGGTGTGAGAATAGAAGTAGTGGTGGTAACGGTGGTGGTTTTGATGATGGTGGGGCGGGAGTAGTTGTGGTGATGGTGATGACAGTGGTGATGGCACTGTGGAAAAGGAGGAGAGAGAGAGAGAGAGAGAGAGAGAGAATTCTGCTGATTCTGAGTGCCCCTTTATCATCTATTTTATTATCCATCCATCCTCTCTCTCTCTCTCTCTCTCTCTCTCTCTCTCTCTCTCTCTCTCTCTCTGTGTTAAAAGCACGAATATTAAAAGTCCAACCGAGTTCTGAACATGACATTAAAAAAATAAATTGAACCACAGCATGTGTGTGTGTGTGTGTGTGTGTGTGTGTGTGTGTGTGTGTGTGTGTGTGTGTGCGTGTGTGTGTGTGTGTGTAGATAAGCAGTGGCACGTCTGACTGCACCTTTCAACTCCTCCAAAATCCTTTTTTTCCGAACTTTTCCCTCCAAACACCGCTTTATTTCCTCTCCACTTCAATTCAGCCTCCAATCTCTCTCTCCTTCCCTCCTTACCTCCCTCCCTCCCTCCCTTTCTCCCTCCCTCCTTCCCTTCCTCCCTCCCTAACTTTCCTCCATCGTAATTCCTACCTCCGAACTCTGGCCTTCTAATTCCAACCTCATTCCTCTTAAATTCACTCCTGCCTTCTAGCGACTACCCTCTCCCTCCCCCTCGATTCCTTCTCCTTCCTTCCCTCCCTCCTACTCCCCTTCCCTCCTCTCCTTCCCCCTCCTCTCCCCACATCCCGCAGTAGCTAGAATGAAGAGCGAAATTCTAGTCATTTATAAAGTTCTTTCGCGACTCGCAAATGAAATATTAAATCCACGAAGGAGGAGGAGGGGGGGAGGGGGGGACGATGTATAAAAACGCACTTATGAATAAATATTAGAGTGAAAAAACGATACTCTCTCTCTCTCTCTCTCTCTCTCTCTCTCTCTCTCTCTCTCTCTCTCTCTCTCTCTCTCTCCCCACTCGGCATTAATTATTTATGAATATGACTGAAACATTTATACATTTCATCCCGAATTATTCATCACAAAGAGTCTAACTTCGGATTTACCAACAGCTGCTGATGGTGTGTGCTGAGCTGGGCTGGGCTGAGCTGGGTTGGCGGGGACAGAGGGGGTGGGGAGAGAGGGAGAGAGGGAGAGAGAAAGAGAGGGAGAGGCAATATATATTTTGATATTGATATTATACTTTTTTTTCAAGCAAATAGCGAATGTTGGTAGCCCGCCGCCGACTGTCACTTGTTTCATGAATTGTTTATACTTGTTGATGGTCGTTCGTGGAGGGTGGAATGAGAGAGAGAGAGAGAGAGAGAGAGAGAGAGAGAGAGAGAGAGAAGAATATGTGTGCGTGTGTGCAAGAGAAAGGACAATTTTGCTGTAAGAGAGAGTATAAAAGAAGAAAATAAAGGTAATGAAGCGTGAGAAGAAGAAGAAGAGGAGGAGGAGGAGGAGGAGGAGGAGGAGGAGGAGGAGGAGGAAGAAGGAGGAGGTAGAGATCATGGGTGGCGACGCACGGAGATAATAAAGATTAATGAACCATTTAAATTAACCAACCCCTCCTCCTCCTCCTCCTCCTCCTCCTCCTCCTCCTCCTCCTCCTCCTTCTATACCACCATCACCAACAACATTTTCTATCCCCTGTCCTCCCCCACCACCACCACCACCACCACCACCACCACCACCACCACCATCATCAAAACACCTCATCACCTTCCCTCTACCTTCCACGTCGGTATCAGGAGAGACACTATGAGGAAAGGACACTCCCTCCCTCTGCCTCTCACTCCATCTCACTCCCCTCTCCCCGCGTGCTCTCCCTGGAAGACAAATGACAGTCGTGGAGGGGGAATGGGAATAGGGAAGAGCTAAAGAATGACGGGAGGAGCGGGAGTGAGGGAGGAGCAGAAGGGGATGAAGGAAAGGAAGAGAGAAAATATGAGGAAAGAGAAGAGAATAAAGGTGAGAATGAGACGTGGAAGGAGGAAATATTGAGACAAAGAGGAAGGAGATAGTGTGGAAGAACTATGGAAGGAACGAGAGGAGAAGAGGTGGAGGTGGTGGGAAAACAAAGGAGAATAAAGAGTGTATGAGAAAAGAGAGGAAAATGGTAAGAGAGAAGAAGAAAAGGAGAATAGGAAGTGGAGAAAGGAGAGATGGAAAGAGAAATGGTAAAAAGAAAAGCAGAACGAAAAGAAAATCATAATAAAGAGGAAAATGTAAGGGATAGAAAAATACTGAGACGAAGAAACGAAGAAGGAATAAAGCGAAGAAGAAAGAAAACAAAAAGAAAATGAAAACAAAGGTATTAGAAGAAGAAAAGTAGGAACAATAGAAAATAAGAGCGAAGGAAAGGATGAGGACTAAAAATTAAGGCATGGCAAGGGAAAGGAAGGGGAAGAGGAAAGGGGGAAGAGGAAACAGGGAGAGTCGCCCCCCCTCTCTCTCTCTCTCTTCCATAACCACCCCCCTCCCATAACCTACCTGTCAGGTGTTGCGTGATTTATTGCGTTCCATTTTTGGTCATCGTGTTTGTGTCGCCTCACTATGGTGACACACACACACACACACACACACACACACACACACACACACACACACACACACACACACACACACACACACATGTCTAGCATATACTTACACATTCACCAACACACGCACCTACATATTAGAGCAACCATTTTTCACCCTTCATTTCCACTTTTGTTAGTCTCTTGTCACGCAACAAATATGCATAGACGTACTTTCAAATATCTATTCACACATGTATACACACACACACACACACACACACACACACACACACACACACACACACACACACACACACACACACACACAGGCTGATATTACCTCTTGCAGCTCATTACTCGAGGGCAGACGTGTTCATTCTTCTTCCCTCCCTCCCTCCATACCTCCTTCCCTCTCTCCCTCTCTCTCCTCCTAATCCCTCCCTACCTTCATTCCTTCCTTCAATCCCTCCCTTCCTCCCTCCCCCCTTTCCTCCACTATTCCCTCCACCCAATTACCTTTCCACATCTATCCCTTCATCATAGCAGTCCGTTTCCTACATTCAACATTACTAAGTCTCTCTCTCTCTCTCTCTCTCTCTCTCTCTCTCTCTCTCTCTCTCTCTCTCTCTCTCTCTCTCTCTCTCTCTCTCTCTCTCTCTCTTGCCTCTCGTGTTTTCGTCTTTGCTCTCCTTATCTTTCCCTCTCCCCTCTGCCTTTTATGTCCACCTCTTTCTCTCTTAATCATTCTTTTTTCTTTCTTTTTATCTACCCTTCTTTGTATGTCTGTTTGTTTGTCTATCTCTCTATCTGGATGTGCAGGTGCCTGGCTGGCTGGCTGGTTGACTTACTGACTGGCTGACTGGTTGACTTACTGGCTGGCTGACTGCTGGCTATTTGTTATTGTGTTACCACGTATAATGTGGTACCTTATGAAATTGACGTTTGTACCAGTATGTGTGTATGTGTGTATGTATGTATGTATGTGTATTTTTTATCTATCATTCAGGCATATAATCTCTCTCCCTCCACCCTCTCTCTCTCTCTCTCTCTCTCTCTCTCTCTCTCTCTCTCTCTCTCTCTCTGAAAGGTGAAAGGTTGAAAGATGAGAAAAAAAATTCACGTTAGAAAAATGTAGACAATCCCACATATGCTGTACCGTCCACCATCTTTAATCTCTCTCTCTCTCTCTCTCTCTCTCTCTCTCTCTCTCTCTCTCTCTCTCTCTCTCTCTCTCTCTCTGTTGACTATAACATTTCACATAATGTCTTTCCGTTTATTTTTCATCATGGCTAAAGTTTCTGACATACGACCTTTGCCTGCTGCTTTCCCCTGCCACGCCCAGTGCCACGCCCTTCCTTTGCCACGCCCTCACCCTGCCGCGCTCTCACTAAGCTCTCCCCTTCCACGGTACACCACCTTCTTCCTTCCAGTCTTTTCTGTTCCTTTTATTTTCTTCCGTTTTAAGAGGTTTAAGTTTCATCTCTCTCTCTCTCTCTCTCTCTCTCTCTCTCTCTCTCTCTCTCTCTCTCTCTCTGCCATCCCTCCCTAAATTTCCATAACTCCGTCGGACATAAAATTTTCATTATTACGGTCGCTAAGATTGTCCTTTGCGCTTCTCGGATTTAAGGCGTCTTAGCTTTGAGGTCGAGACGAGGATTAGGAAGAAGGAGGAGGAGGAGGAGGAGGACGATGGGGTAGAAGACAAGGGCGAGGATTCACTGCCGTTCCGAGGTCTCGTGTCTGGGGCCTGAAATCTAGATGACTGGGGAGAAAGAGAGAGAGATAGAGGAAAGGAAAGGGGAGTAAATGGGAGGACGGTACCAGTGGAGAGGATAAAAGGGAGTACACGACTCCTATAATGCAGTGTAGGTCCTCCATTAATGGTTTATGGAAGGACTGTGGGCGTGGCAGTGGTGGTGATGGTGGTGGCGACTAAGGCAGTGATGAAGTATGTGAGAGAGAGAGAGAGAGAGAGAGAGAGAGAGAGAGAGAGAGAGAGAGAGAGAGAGAGAGAGAGAGAGAGAGAGAGAGAGAGAGAGAGAGAGAGAGAGAGAGAGAGAGAGAGAGAGAGAGAGAGAGAGAGAGAGAGAGAGAGAGAGAGAGAGAGAGAGAGAGAGAGAGAGAGGAAACAAAAAAATCAAATCACCGACGTCAGTATCGTTTAAAGGAGAGAGAGAGAGAGAGAGAGAGAGAGAGAGAGAGAGAGAAAGAGAGAGAGCCTGTGCCTGTGTGTGTGTGTGTGTGTGTGTGTGTGTGTGTGTGTGTGTGTGTGTATGTGCGTTCCCATAATTATAACCATCATGAGAATCTATACTCATGACGCTGAGGGGAAAGACTTTGGTGAGTCAGTGAAGGAAGAGGAGACGTGACTGGGCATTTAGGTGAGGGTGACTGGCACTGCTTCGAGGACCTGCTAATGCGTGGCGGAGGGAAAGCGTTGGGAGGAGGCGGGAAGGCGGCTTGCACGAGCTTGGGATGGCGGTAAAGGCTGGTATCAAGGGTCTGGCTGGCTGGCTGGCTGGCTGACTGGCTGGCTGGCTGGCGTTTTGGGGGCGTGAAAATGAGGCTGGGTTTTGTAAGAGAGGAATTATTATTAAGCTCGTACCTCTTGCTAGCGCTCCTAATCTCTCTCTCTCTCTCTCTCTCTCTCTCTCTCTCTCTCTCTCTCTCTCTCTTTCAGGTTTTTCATCTAATAACATTTTTTTTCTTAGTGCTCACCCTCTTCTTTCCTCCTACTCCTCCTCCTTCTCTTCTTCCTTCTCTTCTTCTTCCTCCTCCTTCTCCTCGTTATTGTAATCTCCCATCTGCTCTCACTTGCTCCTCCTCCTCCTCTCCATCTCCTCCACGGCCTCATAGATGCTTGTCCTTTCCATAACATCTCTGCTCCAGCTGCTTCCTCTCTCCTCTCTCTCTCCTCTGCCTCTTTGCTTGACCCTTTTCTCTCCCCGTCCTATCATAAGTGCTGCTGTTTCCTCTACCTCATATCCATCCCTTTTCTCCTCCTCTTTCCTTCTTTCCACTTGTTCATTCGTGGTTTTCCTTCACACACTATCCGTAATCTTGCAGTGTTTTCTCTTAACTATTGTTTTCTTTCTTTCTTTCTTTCTCTCTCCTAGCATTCCTTATGTTTCTGCTATATTTTTTTTTCCTCACTTACTTCATTTTTTCTTTCTTCTTTCCTTTCTTCCTTCTTTCCCTTCTTCATTTGTTCCTTCCTTCCTTCCTTCCTTCCTTCCTTCTTTCTTCTCTGCCTTAACAAGGTCACATTTTCTTTTCATCTACACTTTATCTCATCTTACTTCCTTGTTCTTTTCTTACAATGATTTTTTTTTTTTTTGTGGTATGTCCGCCTTTACCCATTTATTCCTTCCACTTTGCTTCCTCCTCCTCCTCCTCCTCCTCCTACTCCTCCTCTATTCTGCCAGAAGCAACGGGAGGATATGAAGAATGCTGGGACCTCAGAGCTGCACATACCAAGGTGGCTCCACGCGTCCGTCTTAGCTTTAATAAATGTCTGAGTTTGTGAAGGAGCACGAGGAAGACGGAGAGCGAGGCTTGGAGGGACGAGGGGAGGCAGACGGAGGGAGGGATGGAATGGGAGGAATAGTTGTGGGGGGTAAGAGGAACAGGGATAAATGGAGGGAGGGAGATAGAGGCAGTTTGGAGAGACGAATGCGAGAAATGCCAAGAAGAGATGGAATAGAAACGGAAGGTTATTGTTGTTCTAGTAGTATGCATGGAAGGCTCTCTCTCTCTCTCTCTCTCTCTCTCTCTCTCTCTCTCTCTGGCCTCTGGAAGCACCACTCGGCAAGACATCAGGAAGGTGGAATGGGTCTGTTATGACGCCAGAAATGTAGGACTGTGTTAAGAAAGAGTTCCACTTGTTTAGTTGTTCTCTCTCTCTCTCTCTCTCTCTCTCTCTCTCTCTCTCTCTCTCTCTCTCTCTCTCTCTCTCTCTCTCACCTTTTCTTTCTCTCCTCGCACATAAACACCTCCACCTCCCACCCTCCCTCTCTCCTCCCCTCTCCTCCCCTTTCCCTCCCCACCATTTCTCCTTTCTCTTTTTCCTTGGCTGTTTCTCCTCCATCACTGTTGCTCTTAATAAGGGTAATTAGGCCGGACTCGCTCTGAATACCTCGCGGCGCCTGGGAAGGAGCGGCTCTCCGTCTTGCTCTCTCACTACCCTCTGCGGCACACGTCCTCCTCAGCCCCTCCAGCCTCGCTCACACTCCTCACACCCCTCCATTTGCTGGCCTCTCTCACTTACTTTTCCTCCCTACTCTACCCCTCCTCCCTGCCTGTCCATCTCCGTCTCCCTCTTTCTCTGTGTCGTTCTTTGTTTCTCTCTCTCTCTCTTTTCCTCTCTCTCACTTTCTCTCTCTTTCAGTCTCTCAGTCTCTCTTCCTCCATCCATCCATCCCTGGGGACCTTAAGAGGCCATCTCGCCGCTGCACCCAATTTGTCTAGCCTTCCCTCCTCATCCCTCACTATTTCCTTGGTATCGTCTTCCTCTTCTCCATTCTCTTCATCCTCTTCCTCCTCCTCCTCCTCCTCCTCCTCCTCCTCCTCCTCCTCCTCCTCCTCCTCCTCCTCCTCCTCCTCCTCCTCCTCCTCTTTCTCATCCTTCTCCCAGTTTACTTCCTACTCATCTTTCGTTTCTCTCGTATGTCCTTCTCTCTCTCTCTCTCTCTCTCTCTCTCTCTCTCTCTCTCTCTCTCTCTCTCTCTCTCTCTCTCTCTCTCTCTCTCTCTCTCTCTCTCTCTCTCTCTCTCTCTCTCTCTCTCTCTCTCTCTCTCTCACACACACACACACACACACACACACACACAAGCGGCGGCTGGCACTAATATTACTGCTATAAAGGTGATTTGTGCCCTGAACGTTCAATGTTGTCTTACTGCCAATATTCCCTCCCGGCACAGTCCAAGTCATGGTGAGAGAAAGAGAGAGAGAGAGAGAGAGAGAGAGAGAGAGAGAGAGAGAGAGAGAGAGAGAGAGAGAGCGAATGATGAAGATGAGTATTAAGGAAAGGGAAATGATGAGGTGATGCAGAATGAAAATGCGTGATGTGTATCAAGAAAGAATGAGACAGACAGACATGCCAACAGACACAGACAGACATGCAGACTGACAGACATAAAGAGTTAGCACGCGCTCAGGAATTAAGGCAAGTGTGGAAATGAAATTGCGTTAAGTGAATATAAAAAGTAAAAACACTCCCAGGGCCGGCAGTGTTTTCTCTCACATATTTCAGGGAGGAGGAGGAGGAGGAGGAGGAGGAGGACGAGGACGAGGAGAGGAAGAGAAAAAAAAACCTGTACAAATAAATGGACTTTCTATCTTCTCTTCACCTCTCTCACCAGGTCACAAAAATCAAAATAACCTCTTTTTTTTCCTTTCCTCTCTCCCACTCTGCCATCCCCTCCTCCCCCACTGCCTTCCCAACATGTCCCCTCCGCCCTCGCCCTCGTCCTCTCTGTCATAAAATCGATGGAATTTCGAGTGTCCCAAACCTCTTGGATTGACTTAGGAGGCCTGACAGAAGAACCACCACCACCACAACCAACATCACCACTACCACCATCACCATCACCACCATCACCACCACTATGACCACCACCACCACCACCACAAGGACCGATGCCCTTCCTCACGACCGATCCTCTCTTACGGCCCTCTTGAGACCAAAATAAGTGGCTTGAATACCCTTCCCTCACCTCAAAGCTGCAGGAGGGGGTTAGGCGCCTGTCCCGGTGGCTGGCGAGGCTCACGTATTAGCATAAGTTAAGCCATGAGTCGGGGAGTGAGACGAGGTGACTCCTACTCCTCCTACTCCTCCTCCTCCTCCTCCTCCTCTTCCTCCTTCTCTTCCTCGTACTCCCCCTCGTACTCCTACCCATTTGGTGGTGTTAAGAGATTTCGGTCAGACTCCAAACTCGGTCCAAGAAAGTCCCCATCGCGTTTTCGGCAAGGTTATGGTGATGCCCCCTGTGTGTGTGTGTGTGTGTGTGTGTGTGTGTGTGTGTGTGTGTGTGTGTGTGTGTGTGTGTGTGTTGTTATGGTTATCGGCACGTGGGTTGGCGTGGGGTGCATAAATCTGAATAAGGATGGAAGTATTGCAAGTGACAAGCGTTGGCGTCACGTGCTGGCTTGTAATGACTGCTGTTGCTGCTGCTGCTCTATTTTTTTTTTTTTTTTTTTTTTGTCAGGGGCGTGTGTTTTATTTTGTTTCTGCTTTATTTTTTGGGGAGGTTAGTGGTTTATTGCTGTGAGTTCTTTCGTGTTTTGCGTGTTCCCGTGTTGTTATGATTGTAGTGTGGGAGTGACGGGTTATTGACACTCTCTCTCTCTCTCTCTCTCTCTCTCTCTCTCTCTCTCTCTCTCTCTCTCTCTCTCTCTCTCTCTCTCTCTCTCCCATTCTACTCCGACGCGGCAATCCCCCTAGAGTGTGTTAAGTGGTATCAGTGTTCGTAATATCTGGGAACTTCGTTTTACATTTGATTTCTCGTCTTGCAAAAGTCTTTCCTTCTGCACACACCCTTGCCAACGCTATTATACTCGTATACACCACCACCACCACCACCACCACCACCACCACCAGCATAACAACAACAACAACAACAACAGCATCAGCAACAACAACAAACAATCCCTAATGGTTTATCTTGGAAATGACTTTATGATCAGAAAGCTTTAGAATCCCTCTTTTCCTTTCCTCCTCCTCCTCCTCCTCCTCCTCCTCCTCCTCTTCCTGATCCTTTTCCTCTTCCTCCTCCCCTTCCTCCTCCTCCTTCTCCTCCTCCAGCTGGTACGACATAGTGTTCCTCAGTTCCCTTCATCTCCACTGCCTCAGCCAGTGGGTCAGTCTTCTCTCTCGCCACTTGCAATTAATCCAGGATCTGCGTCTCCGTCCTTCCTCCCTCCCTCTTTCCCTCTGGTCTCCCTCTCCGCCATCTCCCTCCTCTCCTTGTAGGTTTGGCCGGCTGCCAGAAAGAAAGCTCTCCCTCGCTTCTTCTCTTCTTTCACTCCTTCCTCCTTTCCTCCTCCCAATTCTCTTCGACTATCCTTTTTGTGCTCCTCCACTCTCCCCCTTCTCCTACTCCCGTTCACCCCCGACGCCTCACCAGAATGGCACCGTGCCAGCTTAGGGAGAGGAGGGAGAATGGGAGGAAAGGTTTGACTTCTGAGGATGCTGTTTTTACTTCTTTTAAGTGAAGGGGCAAGGGATATGAAGAAAACAGCAGGATGGGAAATGGAGGAGTTGGTGTTGTGGAGAGAGATAATGAAGAGAAGGGTTCAGAGAGAGAGAGAGAGAGAGAGAGAGAGAGAGAGAGAGAGAGAGAGAGAGAGAGTAGGAGGAAGGAGAGAAGTTTGCTCGACCCTTGATAAGAGTTCTCGAGTCCCCGCCTGAGTGGAAGTATTGCTGTTGTTGTTTTTGGGGGTGGTGGTGGTGGTGGTGGTGGGCCTGCAAGAGTACAGATTATTCAACCTTAAGAGGAGATGGTAGGCATGGTGGTAGTACTGGTAATGGTGATGGTGATGGAGATAAGTGGCGGTGGTGGTAGCAATGATGAGGTAGTGGTTAAGATGGTGACTAGGTGGTGATGTGACATTGAACACATAAGGATGGTGATGTGATAGTGTTATAGGTGGTAGGGATAGTGGTGTGAATGGTAGCAAGAGTTGTGGTGGTAGGAAGAACATGGCTATGGTGGTGATGGGACATGGAAAGATCAACACCATCACTGTCTCTCAATAGCCGTAGGAGATGTGATGGTAAGTGGAGTGGCTATGATGATAAAGGGTGATATTCAGAGACACTTTTTACTCTAACTACGACTGTTTTCCAAAGCCACAGACATTATTAGCCAGATCCTCAAAGATTGTTCATTCCGTCAAGTAAGTAGAAATCCTGATCGTTTGTTACTAGAACTCTATGAATACTCAGAGTAATTTAATCTAGAGCCTTTTCAAAGTAGTAGAGGCGCGACGGAGAAGTGTTTCAGACATGGGAAATGAAAAATAAAAACTTATCTCCGTCCTCACCTCTGTATTATGTAGAAATTTTGTTCATCTACTACTAGAACTCAATAAACACTTAAAGATTCAGAGTAGCTTCCTCTAGAGCCTTTTGAAAGTAGTAGAGGTGTGCAGTGAAGTGCTTCAGAGTATGAGAATTACCATTATTCAGAAACCCTTTTTTTCACAGCGACAATTTTCCAAGGCTACAGAGAGAACTAACCGGATTTTTCAAGACAGTTTCTCTGCTTAATAAGCTAAAAAACATTGCCAGTCTATTACCAGATCCATAATAATACTCTTAAAAACGTGAGTATTTTCAGCTGTAGCCTTTGGAAAGCAGTAATGGTGGGAACAAAGCCTTTTAGAATACGAGCCATAAAAAGAATTACCCCCATCACCGCCGCTGTCTCCGCCGCCGTCAGTGTCTCCGTCAGTCATAGAGTGTAGCACGCATGCTCACCACGCACCACTGCCACTCCATTAGGCAGGAGGGATTACGGGGCGGGATTTAGCCAAGCCGCGGAAATAGATGACGCAGGAAATTGCAAGAAACTAGATTTTGTCATTAAATTTTTTGTGGCTTCATTATAGCAAGCAGAAGCATCGTCAGTGTTAGGGGCAGGAATTGTAGACTATTATTTTCTTGTTTTAAGCCCTTGAGTGCCATGACGCGTTTCCATATTAATTCTGCTTGCTATTTGGTGATTTTATACAACCTCAGAAACTTATACGCGGGATTAAAATAGTGAAGACAGTCGTCATTAATCTTTAGACCCCCATACAGCCTTTCTAATGTCCATAAAATGGTCTAATGGTACACAGATCTCAGGGTAAAAATGTATCCCAGTATAGAAGGGGTTAAACTGATCGTAATTCTACCCAAGACTTTGGGCGAGAAAGGACACACCTTGCATCATTTTTACGAGTAGACCCCGTGGTAACAATAAACAATTCATACTCTCTCATTTGTAGTGGTTGTA
>NC_059297.1:13756910-13774410 GCF_017591435.1 Portunus trituberculatus
TGGCATGTGTGTGTGTGTGTGTGTGTGTGTGTGTGTGTGTGTGTGTGTGTGTGTGTGTGTGTGTGTGTGTGTTGTTTTTCTTTCTATTTATTTCCTACTTTAATTGTCTTTCATCTCCTATCATTTAATATATCCATTCATATATTTGTTATCTATCTTTCTTCCTGCAAGTCTGTCTGTCTGTCTGTCAGTCTGTTTTCCTTCTATTTTTTTTTTTTATCTATTTTTTTATTCTCGTTTTTAAGTGCCTTTTATCTTCTATATGTGTGTCAGTCTGGCTTGCTGGCTGGCTTGAAGCTAAATAGAACACAATTGAGAAATAGTAATAAGAGATAAAAAACTATTATAAACAGATTCTTCTTACCTACACACTCCTCACGGTTACCGATCTTTGCTTCATCATTTTCGTAGCGACTTGAGAAGGAGTTTTTGTAGCGTTTGATATCACTATGGTGACAGTTAATGGAGCGCCAGAGAGGGCAACGATGAAACTCACTATGAAGAAGAGTATGTATCTAAAAATCCGTGGATGATATTGAGGAGTGCAGTCAATAAATAGTTTTGAAAATGGAGGACCAGATACGAGAGAGAGAGAGAGAGAGAGAGAGAGAGAGAGAGAGAAGAGAAGAGAAGAGAAGAGAAGGAAAGGAAAAGGGAAGGAGGAAGTAATCAGTGGATACGTGGAAGAAAATTCTTTGCTAAGGAAAAATAGAGAGTGGTAAGAACGAAAAAGAAAAGAAAACAGAGACAATACTGCAACGACGAAAGGGGAACAAACAGAAAAAAAAGAAAAATAAAGGTGAATGCATTTTTTAAAAGTAAGAAACGTAGGAGAGACACTCCCCTCTCATCTAACTCTCATTAAAAAAAAAAAAATATATATCCCTCTCTCCCTCTGCTCTTGCTCTCTCCCTCCCTCGCAGGTAAACATTTGCCTCCAATAGTGAGGTAAGCGGGATTTTCCTCTTCCCCTAATGACACCTCAGTCGTGTGGGCTTCAAAGGCAAGTACCCGAGGCTTCACTTGCTCCGACTAGCGGCAGGCACAACATCAAATGAAAAAAAGAGGAAAGAAAAGAAAAGAAATAAGCACACACACACACACACACACACACACACACACACATACAGTTCACAGTTCTGCATTAATATTAAATTCATTTGCATTTGCATACACTTGCACGTGTCCCACCCAGGCATACATAAACATGCTTGATAACTTTAGCAAATGTGCGCGTGCTCAGTGCTGTCATTATTCCTGATGAAGCGGCGATACACACACGTACACACACACACACACACACACACACACACACACACACACACACACACACACACACACACTACACCCCCGCTGGTCATGTTAAAAGTACACACATTACGTTTTTTGGGCACATAATGTTCGAATATTTGCGTACACTCGAAAAGGTTTACGTAACGCGCCTATAAATTCTACCTCCCTCCCCATTCTCTCTCTCTCTCTCTCTCTCTCTCTCTCTCTCTCTCTCTCTCTCTCTCTCTCTCTCTCTCTCTCTCTCTCTCTCTCTCTCTCTCTCCACTCAAGTCGTGGAAACTCACCAGGACCGAAACTCCAGTGTTTTTAGAACGACAATTCTCGTAAACTTCGGGCAAGATGAAATTAACTAGGGTGGTTTAACTTAGAGAGAGAGAGAGAGAGAGAGAGAGAGAGAGAGAGAGAGAGAGAGAGAGAGAGAGAGAGAGAGAGAGTATAGAAAAGAGTGAGGGCAGAAAAGAATCGGTGTCTGGCGAAACGTCTGGACTACCGAAACTGGAGTTCTTAAAAATGAAGTAAAGAACGGGATTTCATATAACTTCACCTCATGTCACGTGCGACCATAACACTCGTGGTGCATGCCAATAGCCCGGTAATTGCTCCGTCTCTCGCCTAGCCCTGGAGTCATACAGTATTCCGTGGCCACACACACACACACACACACACACACACTTTGCACCACGACACTCTCCATGCACCTCACTCTTCCTAAGCAATGTCTCGCCTCTCGTTGTCGCTTCCATTACACGTTGATTGCCCTACCATCACCCCGCTACTGCCAGACACACAAGCCTTGCCTCCATCACCGCGTCCAGCATTACGAGCACTATTAACGCTCTTATCTCCTGCCTATCACCGATGCCACCGCCATCACCTCCTCTCTTGTCAGTCTCCAGCATTCCCTCAAAGGCTGGGTGTTCTTTGTCTTGCTTGCCTGCATAACGTTGAGGAAGTGACGATGAAAGGTTAAGTTGTAAAGGGTAGGTCGACTTTTACATGTTGCTAAAGAAAGGTGAAGGGAAAAAATTGTCTCCTCGTAACTTACTTTTATCTTACTTGTTTTTTTGTGTGTGAATGGGTCTTGTGGATCTTTTCTGGTAAAATCCATACGGCAACATGTTTTAATTATTGTGTGTGTGTGTGTGTGTGTGTGTGTGTGTGTGTGTGTGCGTGAGTGCGTGTGCGTGTGTGTCTCTGTGTATCTGTAAGCGGTCTCCTACTTTCTCGCAACTCAAAAACTGTCCTTGTCTTTTGTAAGACAGCTCGTTTGTCCTACATCTTAAAAAATGACAATTGTTTCTTATGTTCATACGATTCCTTTTCTTTCTAAAACTGCCAAGAAATATATGTCTGGCCTTTCATATATGTGACTCTCTTGCCTTGTAACTCAGAAAAAGAAATAGAAAAATAGAATCCCTCTAAAAACCACAGGAATCAAAACTTTTCCTCCTCCTCATATCACAAAACTTGCCTCCAATCATTCCGACACCCTCCATCCAGGAATGCCGCGCCGCAGACTTTCTTCTTTAAGTCTTGGCCAACAGATTCCGCTTACAAGTAACAAGAAAAGAAAATAGTATCCGCACGAACCGAACCAAAGAAAAACGGTAACTTATTGAAACCGCAGAGTTTTTCGCTACCCTTGCCTTGCTCTCGCTTGCACCACCTCTGTGTGTGTGTGTGTGTGTGTGTGTGTGTGTGTGTGTGTGTGTGTGTGTGTGTGTGTGTGGAGGGGAGATGCTATATTTACCGTGCCCTCCATGAATTTTACAATGATTTACGCCTTGTTTGTGTTGGCAGCAGCTCAATCACTCACTCACCGGGCAGATATGCAGCATTCGTTAATCACAACACGAGAGGTAAACAGCCAACCAGTCAAGCACGTTCCACCACCGCTATTACTTTGTTTCTATCTTAGTATCTTGAACTTTACGATAAATTAATGCATAGGATGTTGTCTTGCACACTTCATCGTTACCAGTTCACCATTACCACCATCTGATTTCATTCTAATGTTTCTCCTTTACAGTATAGCACAGTCCAGTCCCATTCCTTTTCAATTCCCTGTTTTTTTCCCTATTCTTGGTGTTTTTCTTTGATTTTTTCCTTATTGTTTAACTTTAGATCTGTTTTGTTTTCCGTATTCTCTTTCTCATTAGAGTTATGCCTCTTCTTTTATCTTATTAGTTTTTTTTTCTTGTCTTTTACTCGCTCCGTCCCTGCTTCCCCATTTTCACTCTATTTTCTTTCATAATCTTCCACATGCGTAACCTTAATAGTTGTCTCTACTTATTTCCAATCTTGTTCCTTCCTTTTTTTTTCTTTCTTCCTTCTATTCTTCCTTCCCGTGCCTTGCCTGCAATTCTATTCGCTACCCCTTTATACTCGCATTTTTTTTATTTCCTTTTTTCGTCCTTTCCTTGCACTCTCCATGTGTTTTCTCTCCCTTTTTTCCACCTTTGCAGTCATGTCTTTCCATTTCTCTTTGTCATTTTTCTATTACACCTTTCCTGTATCCATCCTCGCGCTTTCTTTTTCCAGCTTTGCATTCCTACCTTTCCAACTTTCCTTTTCTTGTCTTTCTATTACATCCATTTTGTGTTCTCCTGTCCCTCGCCATCTCTTACACAGTTCATCTTTTCCTATTTTTCCCAACTTTTCTTCCTTCCATGACTTCCATCTTATGTCCATCCGGCCTTTACAGTCCTTTACATTTATTTTTCTTTTTTTTTTCTCTACCATTACATCGATCTTGCATTCATCCTCCCATTTCTTTTCTCTTTGCTATCCTGCTTTTTTTTATTTCCTCCTCTCGCTCCTCCATTACATCTTCCCTGTGTTCTCCCTGCCCTTTCGTTTCCCCTTCACAGCCCTGCCAACCCACCTTTTCTCTCCTTCACCCCATCACCCTTTATCCCTTACGCTTGCATGTTCTGAAAACTATGAATGCCGATCCAAAATGGATTTCCTATATTTATGGCTGTCTGCTGCGTGATCTGTTTGGAAGGGGCAAGGAAAAACGGGGGCATGTGGGTGTTATGGGCAGGAGGTCTATAATACCCTGCCTTCTCCTCCTCCTCCTCCTCCTCCTCCCACTAGTCCTATCTCTCCCCTAGCCAGCCAGCCAGCCAGCCATCCAGTCACTACCCTCCCTCCCTTCCTCAGTTTCCTTCCCCCTCACACGGTCATTCCATCGCCACAGTTCGCTTCAGTTTTCCGATAGTTTTAAAAGTGTCTGGCGATATATTTTGGTATTGTATTGTATTGGTATCGACGGGTTTTATTTCGTTGTGTATCGTTGTTTGGTAGACGTATAAAGTAATGCAACATCTGTCAGGCCTTTAGTTTTATCTCTTTTTTTTTTTCAATGTCTCTTTTCATACTTTGTTGCTTTATTGATTTCTGTCGTCAGTACTTAAGGGTAAAAGTCAAGTTTGATTTTATTCTTCTTTCTTTTGTTTGTTGTTGTATACACATTCCATGTCGAAATTGTTCCCAATTGAATAGTAATTGGAGAGAGTAACGCGAATTTTTCCTCTTCTATTGTAATTGGTAGGTATTTTCATTGTGTGTGGGGGTGTGTGTGTGTGTGTGTGTGTGTGTGTGTGTGTGTGTGTGTGTGTGTGTGTGTGTGTGGAGATTAATATCTTATTCATACTAAAGTTTTTTGTATATCCACTTACAAATATCGCTTTCACCATAATATGAAGTAATATAAAGTTGTTTCCTTCTAAAATCGTCCTCTTTACCAATAGATGTCACATTAAAATTCTTCTCTTTTTTGACGGTGTTTGTAAGTGTCTGTGTGCGTTATGTCATTTTTAACCAAACGATAATTTCTGCGATGCTGTTTCGTTTGCCCCAAAAGGATCATATCATTAATGCTAATGTATTCTGTCTTTTCTCTTTTCACCAGGTAAGTTTCTGGAGGTCACGATGGTGGTGCTTCATGGGATGATCAGCAGAGGGTAAGTGTGCATGTAATTACTGTTATTTCTTTCAGGGCCATTATCCCTTATGACTATGCTTCCGTTCACGACCCCAGAGAGAGAGAGAGAGAGAGAGAGAGAGAGAGAGAGAGAGAGAGAGAGAGAGAGAGAGAGAGAGAGAGAGAGAGAGATGGCGGAGGAAGGGAGGACGTTAGAGAGAATCTTAGTATAAAATAGATCTTACAGAAAAATCATCGATGAATATAGAAAACCAAAATGAATCAGTTAAATCAGAAAGCTAGAAAGAAAAAGATGCAAAATAGTGAGAGAGAGAGAGAGAGAGAGAGAGAGAGAGAGAGAGAGAGAGAGAGAGAGAGAGAGAGAGAGAGAGAGAAGCCAAACTTGAACACCGTTTTGCGTGGAGTCTTTTCTTTGCCTCATCGATGTTTGGCGCCATTGTTCCCGTAATGCAATACCAATTAACACACACCATTGTACTCAGATATGATGCAGCAAAGAGGCTTCTATTTTTTCTCACCGATTTTCTCTCTCTCTCTCTCTCTCTCTCTCTCTCTCTCTCTCTCTCTCTCTCTCTCTCTCTCTCTCTCTCTCTCTCTCTCTCTCTCTCTCTCTCTCTCTCTTGATGTAAAATTTCACATGACACAAGCAAAACAAATAGCGAGGAAAATACGATACGTCTGCAGAGAAGAAAAGGAAAGTAAAAAAAATAAAGTAATAGGCATCATTAATTAGGATGTCTCATGTGTAGCTCCGGCCAATGTTGTTATTAGAATTTTTGTATGTATATATATTTTTACTGGCTGGTATTTATCTTTTTTCTTTCTTGCTTTTCATGGTACAAGTGAATGGCAAGGGAAGACGAAGCAAGAGAGAGAGAGAGAGAGAGAGAGAGAGAGAGAGAGAAGGTAGCAATTGTCACTAAAAGACATCAACCTTAGACTATATTATTTATTATTTTATTATTATTATTATTATTATTATTATTATTATTATTATTATTATTATTTTTATTATTATTTTTTTATTATTATTATTATTATTATTATTATTATTATTATTATTATTATTATTATTATTATTATTATTATTATTATTATTATTATTATTATTATTGTTATTATTATTACCATTATTATCATTAGGTATTACTATTGTTGCTTTTATTGTCATCATCTTGACCATCATCATGCACTCATTATGAAAGAAATAATAGCAATACCCAAAGGCAAGTCAACATTAGAGTTCTGTCTGTCAGCGAGACTACATACACGGTGTGTGGCAGGCGGGCGGGCGGGCGGTGAGGGCGTGACATGGAGGAAGAGAGAGAGAGAGAAGTGTGGGAGTGGCGAGGCGAGACGAGGCGAGGCGAAGTGAGATCTGTGTTCTACGTATGGTCTGTGCTGCAGCCTGACGCAGATATAAGGAGAGCACGTTAATTTTGATATGTTGTACATGGGAGACACGAAACAGGCGCCAGTATCATTATTATCTCTCATTATTTTGACTTGACACTTTCACACACACACACACACACACACACACACACACACACACACACACACACACACACACACACACACACACACACACACACACACACACACACACACACACACACACACACACACACATACACACACACACATAGATTATAGTCACTGATCTTCAAACACTGTTAAGGTTTCTGTCTCTTTAGCTACTTACTATACATCTTAGGCCTGTTTTTCTCTTATTCACTTCCTCCTCCTGCTGGTGCTTCTGCCGCGGGTGTAGGCGGCGCTGCGGTGCGGTGCTTCAACCAACGAACTGCAGGTTGTCAGTTCAGTTACGGTTCATGGCACTTTTTAGGTCAAAGATGTAGCGCTGTCCTCCCGTTCCCACCCCCAATCTCTCTCTCTCTCTCTCTCTCTCTCTCTCTCTCTCTCTCTCTCTCTCTCTCTCTCTCTCTCTCTCTCTCTCTCTGAGCTCCAGTCTGCTCCTGCGTGTCCATAACTCAATCATTTTCCAATTCCTCCTCCTCCTCCTCTTCTTCCTTCTCCTCCTGCTCCTTTCTTCTTCTTCTTCTTCTTCTTCTTCTTCTTCTTCTTCTTCTTCTTCTTCTTCTTCTTCTTCTTCTTCTTCTTCTTCTTCTTCTTCTTCTTCTTCTTCTTCTTCTTCTTCTTCTTCTTCTTCTTCTTCTTCTTCTTCTTCTTCTTCTTCTTCTTCTCCTCCTCCTCCTCCTCCTCCTATTCTTCTTCTTTTCTTCTTCTTCCTCTTCTTCTTCTGTTATTTGTATAATGGCTCTACATAATAGTAAAACGAATGTTGTTTTTTTCAGCAAATTTATTCATATCTCGTGGCTAAAAGATATTGTATGAGAGGCAAAGTTTCCTATACTTTTTTTCATCGTGGCATGTAAAGTTTAGTTTGTTATATTTTTTTTATTCCAACTTCTATCAAAAATTGCTTTCTCTATATTTTTTCAATATTTTTTTTTCTGTGTGAAAGAAGTGATATGCGGGGAGGAGTGCTCTATGTTTGTTTGTTGTTTGGTTTGCTTGTTTCATCTTGGCATGTATGGAGTGATTAGTTTTTTTGCTATTGTTTTTTTTTTTATGTGAAGCACTACATAGCTCTATTTTCCGATTTTTCTACTTTTCTTCTTTGTTCGTGTCTGAGATGTGGGCTGGGAGGGGGAGGGGCAGTGATGTGCAGGGAGGCGCCTTCTCATATTTCAGCCATCCGCCAATACTCTGCTGTGGTGAAGATCTGTACGGTAGTGAAGAGTCGTAAAGCAGCTAATCTTGTTATAGACCGATGGGCTTTCTGTTACATGCCACTCTTGTTATTGTGTTCCCTCTCCTTTTCTTATTCCCTCTCCTCTCTTCTTCTTCTTCCGCATCCTCCTCCTTTTCATCCTCCTCCTCCTCATCCTCCTCCTCCTCCTCCTCTTCTCATTTCCTCCACTTGATCGAGTTACATGGCCATTCCTCAATAAAGTCGTCGGTGGCAGTCTCTCTCTCTCTCTCTCTCTCTCTCTCTCTCTCTCTCTCTCTCTCTCTCTCTCAGGAGCTGTAACAGAAAAAATGAAGAAAAGTGAAAAATGCAACAAAGACGAAAGTAAAACGAGAAAAGTTGTCGCTATAAGAAAGAATTATATAGATAAAAAAAGGCATAGTTAATAATTAGATAAGAACTTGAATAAATATATGAAAAATGCAAAAAAAAAAAAAATCGCCCGTAATCTCTCGAAATTAGGGCTGTAGAGGCAAAGGCAGACATTAAAAAACCATAAAAAAAAAAAAAGAAGACAAACTGAAAAATTGTACATATCAGGGAGGCGCAGTAAAGAAAACCGACCAAAATAAAACGAAAAGGAAAAAAAATGAATAAAAAAGAAAACAAAAAGTGGAAATCAAGAAGAAAATATGTCACCAAAAAGGAAAAAACAAACATTATATAGATAAAAACAATAACCAAGAAATGAAACTAGTAGGATAAATAAAAAAAGAAATTCCCTCCTCACCACAACCCACGACTAACAACAAAAGGCGAAAATAAACTTTAAAAAAAAAAAAAAACATGTAATAAAAAAAAAATAGAACCTACAGATCAGAAAGGTAAAACAGTGGTGGTGGTGGCGGCGGTGGTAGCAGTGGTGGTGGCAGAGTCGGGGAGCGAAAAGTAGTAATTCTTTGTCCCCGATTGTACTTTGAGGTTCTGGCGAGGGAGCGGGAGAGTCGCCATGGTCAGCCGTCCCTCTCAGTAACGGAGATCCGATGGCAAGACTGGACATTCATGGTATTCCGATCGGATTCCCCGTCGCGCGGAGAGAAGAGATTGGGGAGGTGGCATGGGGAGGATCACGATAGAGGGAAAGGCGAAGGGAGTGGAGAGGGGAAGAGAAGATGGTGAGATAAAGGCTTGAGTTAACGATAGTGAGGGTGAAGGAACGAGAGAGAGAGAGAGAGAGAGAGAGAGAGAGAGAGAGAGAGGTAATTCGATACCTGCACTGCTGCCTTCTTCTCCGTCTCTGATTTATGGAATGACCGGCTTATGAAGGAAGGGAGGAAGGAAGGAAGGGAAAGACGAAAGGAATGAGAGAGAGAGAGGAAGGAAGGAAGGGAGGGATGGAGAGCGAGAGGCAGGAAAGGAAGAAGTGAATGTGGAAGACAATAATGGAGGGAGAGGAAAAAATGATAATGTGATTTTCTGCCCAAGAAAGATAAGAGAATATGAGAAAGAAAATTAAATGTGTACGAGAGAGAGAGAGAGAGAGAGAGAGAGAGAGAGAGAGAGAGAGAGAGAGAGACAGACTTCAATCATTATCTTTATCAAATAAAATTCATAAAGGATTTACGACCTAAAAATAAAAACTCAATCGCAACAAAATTAACTTTAATACTTACGATGAGAGAATATAAAAAAAATAAAAAAGAAAAAGAAAAAAAATCATGGTCTTATGATTGATGAGAGAGAGAGAGAGAGAGAGAGAGAGAGAGAGAGAGAGAGAGAGAGAGAGAGAGAGAGAGAGAATATGGCGAAAATGGAAGAGGAAACCTAATTTGGTGATCTTAGCCTCATTTCATAAAGCTTTCATGAGGGAGAGTCAGGACACCTCACTCTCCCCTCATTACCTCTCCTTTCTGCTCGTGCCTTCCATTTTTCACCTCATCTCCACCACTCTCACTTTTCTCTCTCCCATGACCTTAGCCACCTTCTCTCACCTCCATGACCTTTTCCATCACTTCCCACTCTCAAATTCTCTCCTGCAACTGTTTTATCTCCTTCCTGAGACTTAAAGTTTTCTAAAGGCGAGTCTTATACACATCGACAGCTAAATTACCAAATTACTACTGTTTCCTTTGATGTAGGGAACAGTAGGTTAATATTCTCTCTCTCTCTCTCTCTCTCTCTCTCTCTCTCTCTCTCTCTCTCTCTCTCTCTCTCTCTCTCTCTCTCATAAATCTATCACTATTCCTCCTTATATTCTTAAATGATTCCTTGTGTTTCTTTCTCTACACAAACAAACTGTAGTGTAAGTTTTCATTGGTGTTTTTGTACTTTTAATGCCAACTTAAGATTCATAAACGCAATTATCAATGCTGAAAAAAAAAACTGAGAAAATCAAACAATAGTAATCTATTTTGTTTCTTCTAAAGATAAAAATCCTCTTGAGAGAGTAAAAGGGTTTGAAAATTTGGCTCTGGTCTTAAACAACTCACACACAACATCACAGTCCTCTCCTTCGAATCGCGACTCGCTTTACAGTCATTCTCTCTCTCTCTCTCTCTCTCTCTCTCTCTCTCTCTCTCTCTCTCTCTCTCTCTCTCTCTCTCTCTCTCTCTCTCTCTCTCTCTCTCTCTCTCTCTCTCTCTCTCTCTCTCTCTCTCTCTCTCTCTCTCTCTCTCTCTCTCTCTCTCTCTCTTTCACCTGCGACCTCGACCTCTTTCTGCCCAGCCCGGCGCCTTCACCCTCTCCCCACAACACCCTTTGGTCGTCTCTTCAAGCCCTTACTCCGCCCTTCACGAGCCTTTATCTCTCCTCCACGATCCAGAGCCCTCCTACAAGAGCCCATATCTTCCCCATGAGGGTTAAGGGACGCGTCTGCTTGGCTTCCCTCTTTCTCTCTCTCTCTCTCTCTCTCTCTCTCTCTCTCCTGGCGGTAAAGTGAATGAAGCAAAGTTAAATCAAGAAGGTTTGTTTTGGTTTCCATGGAGAACTGGTAAACTAGAGAACAGAGTCATTCTCTCTCTCTCTCTCTCTCTCTCTCTCTCTCTCTCTCTCTCTCTCTCTCTCTCTCTCTCTCTCTCTCTCTCTCTAGAAGCAAATTGAAAAACATCATCACTGGTCTATATTAGTAATAAGTAACCTTTAATTATCTTTCCATACACAATTATATTACCTTCTTCCAAATTTAGATTCAGTGACGTGGCTTTTTCTTTTTTCTTCCTTTCTCCTGGTGTGGCATATTTTCTTCCTTTTCCGTCTTTTCTCCTGACGTTTGCAAATAGTCACTAACACCACTCTTACCATACACAATGATGTTACCCTGTGGTTGGAAGCCCTTGATGTGCCTTTTCTTCTTCATCTTCTTCTTGTTCTTCTTCCTCTCCTCACGTGAGCTGCTTCGTCTTTCCTCACAGCAGAAGCCTGGTCTTGCACAATAGCCGCGCTTCCTGACGCCCGCAACCATTTCTGCTGAGGCCTCTTGAGTTGAAGCGCCTCGTGTTAGGGAAATATTGTGTTTATTCAGGGTAATTACGTGGAATTGCGATCACGCAGGGAAAGACCAGCGCAGTTCTCGGTAATTTTCCTTGATGGTGTTAATTCCGAACACCTGCGAGGCTCCAGTGGCTTCATTAGTGATTAGTGTGATGATTGAATCGAGGATCACGTGTCGGAGTGTCTCTCGTGGGGATATTGGACGTTGTGTGTGTGTGTGTGTGTGTGTGTGTGTGTGTGTGTGTGTGTGTGTGTGTGTGTGTGTGTGTGTGTGTGTGTGTGTGTGTGTGTGTGTGTGTGTGTGTGTGTGTGTGTGTGTGTGTGTGTGTAATTCATCTACGTGAGGTCATTTGTTGTTCTCCCAGCTAGTCATTTCCATATTAAAATAGTGCAGAGCTCTTTCTGGCCGATCTTCAGGTAGGATTGAGGCCACTCACACACCACACTCCGGGACATGGACAGCGAGGTAACAACGCTTCAGTATACATCCCGTGCCTACGTTTCGCAATGATACACTTTCTGAGATAATGCGCTGAATCTAGTGGCATTCCATTCATCACTTGTGTTTGTCTAGCATATTGAATTAAGGTGTGTGTGTGTGTGTGTGTGTGTGTGTGTGTGTGTGTGTGTGTGTGTGTGTGTGTGTGTGTGTGTGTGTGTGTAATCAATAACTGCATCTGGTGAATCCGTCATGCAGCCGGGTACAGGGGAGGGGGGGATAGTTGCCTGCTCACTAATACAAGTGTGGCGAGAAGAAAGGAAACGCATTTGATCATTGTAAACAAAAAAGGAATAAGTAAAATACATCAGTCAGTCGTTATTCATATACATTTTATTATTGCAGCTTTTGTTCCATTGCCATTAAAAATTCAAACTATAATACTGACAGTGCTTCATTGTTTCCACGGAATACAATGTTGTATTGCCTTCATTATAACGTAGGCTTCATGTTTTAAAATGAGAGGTGCTCGTGCGAATCCATAACAGATCCGAAAGTGATGAATACAGAGATATTCAGATAACAGGGAGAAAACAACAATCATGAAAACAACACTCAATTATTTTCACTACAAGGAACGCATTCTTTTCATTCATTTCATTTTTTTCATCATTATTATACGTCTATCAGCAAAACGTAACACTGGCTTCATGGGTGTACGTTCTCATCAGTGGCCGGCCACGTCATCTGGGTTGGCTTTTAGAGACATTTTCTCTACTACCTCTCCTTTTCACCTCTTAAAATCTACATGTTAGTTAAGCATTTCATTGTCGATCATTTCTATACATTTTCCTTGTAAATTCCAACAACTACAGTACAGTACTTCTTGGTAAATTAAAATTCATCACCTGCTTCTATAACTAAATATACTTTTCAGCTACTACCGTGTCACTTATTCACTTTATTCACTATCATTTCTTTACACGATCCTTTTCACTTTATCAGCATCTACAGTACTTCCTGGTAACTCAAATTCTCATCTCTGGCTGAGCACGTCATCTGGATTGGCTTTTAGAGACACTTTCAGGCAGGAATAATGATTTTGTCGATTGCGTGCATGGATAATGACGTGTCTGTGCCTCCTGCCAACTCCTGCCTTTGTGACGAGATCCAAATTGACGCTTTCTGTTTGGACAGCCAACACTTTGACGCCAACCATCCCGCTGCTCACCGTTCGATGACGCCTCCTCGTGCGTAGCGACGACTGGTGCTGCAGCCTTACAGATGAGGTGTGTGTGTGTGTGTGTGTGTGTGTGTGTGTGTGTGTGTGTGTGTGTGTGTGTGTGTGTTTCTGTGTGTGTGTGTTCACCTCGGTCGTCTCGGTCGTCTGCTGGTCACCCAGCCAGTCTTCCCCATTACGGAGCGAGCTCAGACCTCATAGACCGATCTTCGGGTAGGACTGAGACCACAACACACTCCACACACCGGGAAAGCGAGGTCACAACCCCTCGAGTTACATCCCGTACCTATTTACTGCTAGGTGAACAGGGGCCACACATTAAGAGGCTTGCCCATTTGCCTCGCCGCGCCGGGACTCGAACCCGGCCCTCTCGATTGTGAGTCGAGCGTGCTAACCACTACACTACGCGGTGTGTGTGTGTGTGTGTGTGTGTGTGTGTGTGTGTGTGTGTGTGTGCCGTTTGAAAAATACGTATAATTGTTCATTTACTACTATACTCATGAATTCATCAGTTTCATTTTACTTACGGCCAAGTTATTCACATTCCCTCCCACTTTCTCCCTTTCCATCTCTTTCTTTTCCCTCGTATTTCCTTCTTCTACAGTACACATGTTTCTTTACCCTTGCTCTTGTCCTTTGCCTTTTGCCCTTTCATCTCCCCCCGCCCCCACTCCTATCCCTCTTCTGCCTTCCCTCTCCTCACTAGAGTTTACAAGTACAAACGTTTGGCTTCCTTCAGTCTCAGCGCGGCTCTGATGTGGTGAGCGTCTATTTGTGCGTGAGCGTCTACACACACACACACACACACACACACACACACGCACGCACGCACGCACGCACGCACGTACGCATGCACACACACACACACACACACACACACACACACACACACACACACACACACACACACGAGTGAGCATTCAAGCATTCAAGCTATCAGAACAAAAAGAATACGAAATAAAAGATTGCCAAACAAACTTTCTGACTCTCCGACTGACTGACTGAATGGCCGACACACTAACTGGCAGTGTAATCCGCCAAATGACAGGTTTTGCGAATGGAAACGTTACTGCTTGAAGAAAAAGAGATAGGAGATGGAAGATTTGTGTTGAGAACGAGAAAAAAAATCTTTGAAATGAGTGACTTTGTAGAATTTGTCTTGGTTATTGTCTGGATTTTCCGATTTTGTGTTATCGTATTGTAAATTCAAAAGAAGAGACTGATTGATTGAGTAATTGATTTTAAGGTAATGGAATCAAGAAATCATGTGGTGCTATCATACGAGACAAATAGACAAACAGGTGGAGACGAACACGAGCAAACCAGTACACTCCCGTCACTATTGTCAGTTGTATGACCTCGACCGTGACGCACTCGAGGAAGCCACATGCACGCTGCACGTTTAGCACCATTCATCATTTCACTACACATTCTCCTCCCTCGCCACGCCTTTTCATTTCTTTTATCCACATGTATCCCACCTAACTCATCTACTGTATTTACGCCTTCATACCAAACGCCGTATATCACCTCCGTTATGCGCTAACTAGTGAGCAGGCAAGGCAGGTTGACTGGTGGTGGTCGGATGGTATGGTGCCACGGAAAGTATATCAAAATTGTTCAGATGGCCTAGGCGTCAAGTCAAAACAGTGAGGAAGGAATTAGGGCCTGCTCAAGATTGTCAACACTCTTCAGCATATTTCAGCCTGCGCTTAGTCTCTCTTAACGCATTTGAACTGATGCTCATCCACTATCTTCCAATACAGCCTCACTCCAACATCTGTCACCTGCCAACACACGCCATCTCCCAACATTCGCCACCTTTTTCTCCTCCATACTTCTTCCTCTACCTATCAACTTTAGCCATCTTTATCTATCTTCCTCTCTCCTTTTTCTTCTTATTCTGTTCTTTTTATTTGCATTCATGTATCTCTCTCTCTCTCTCTCTCTCTCTCTCTCTCTCTCTCTCTCTCTCTCTCTCTCTCTCTCTCTCTCTCTCTCTCTCTCTCATATACCTTGATTTGCCCTCATAATATGTCTATGTCTTCGAGTTTACCTAGTTTGATTAGTGTTACCTGCTCCCCGTGCGCTGATGAGGTGCGTGAGGCAGCTGGTCATGTTGATTGCCTTCCTCTTGGCGTCATGTCTCGTCTGACTGACACGTCTCTGTTCTGAATGATCTTTTTACCTATTTTTGTGCGGTTCTCTTCCTCACATTTTGGACAGTATGCTTAAACATTTTGGCGTCTCATCTCTCTTACTTTCTACAGGCTCTAGCGGAAGTTGTATGGGATTTCAAGAGCATTTTTGTGATCAAATGTTTATATTATTGATTATTCTATATAGTCAATATGAAAAACACCCATCCAAATCTGATTTATCATCTCTGGCCTTCGAAAATTATTGTGATGAGAGAACAAAGCGTTTAAAAATGGGGCTACTTGTATGTGTGTGTGTGTGTGTGTGTGTGTGTGTGTGTGTGTGTGTGTGTGTGTGTGTGTGTGTGTGTGTGTGTGCGTGCGAATCAGTAATATATCTTTATTTCTTGTCGCGTCGCGTACCTACCATCTTCTGTCATTAGGATGAAATATACAACTAAAGGCGGTGTCACACCAGCACTTTTTCCGTCGATTAATGCGATTTCCGTCGATTTTTCAACGTTTCGCATGAATTTGTCAGACGATAGGGATCGTTTCCGTCTGCAAATTTTTCGCCTTTGTTTACATACCAAGACCAAGACCACAAGACTTGCCGCGTCTCCTCAACCTGCTTCTACGTGCATTGGTTCTACCACTAACCATGAACACATCCATGCACGCGTTTTGGTTTGTTTAGCTCGTCTAAGTTTCGTAATACACAATATTACGTTCAGAGCAGCGTATCTTTGCCGCAGTGTGGTCTCCATGTTTGTGTTTACATTGTGTTGGTGGAAGTGACGACGGAAAGTGACGACGAAACACCGTTTGTGTGTGACAGGCCGCAGTCAAAATATTGTCGATTTTCTGAAAAACGACGGAAAAAGTAGACGGAAAAAGTGCTAGTGTGACACCGCCTTTACCATTCCTTCACTACTCACCTCTCCTTTCTTACTCTTTGCGCCGTCACGCGTTCCTCAATCCACATCATGCGTTCACATCTGGCCCACCGTATGTACTATCTTACCATCTTCTCCGGCTCCCTCACCCCAAGCACCACGTTCGGCCTCTTATCCTGCTCCCCATTAACACCCTCCGCTCTACATATAGGGCTTTTCAGCAGCTCTCGTTCCCTCTCGGTAAGCCTCGGGGTGAGAAGGAGTTAGGGATCACCTGAAGACTCGTGACAAACTCCTCATTAGGGACATCACCTGTGCATCTTTAAAGAATGTGAGAAAAAGAGTAAGACAGAATAACTCCCTCACGTAAAGATGGAGGAGTTCACACACGCACAGTTTTTGTCTTATGATGCTTTAGAATATGATGTTTGTGTGTTTTGAAGTATGTTATGTAGTAGTGAGTGGAAAGAGAGAGAGAGAGAGAGAGAGAGAGAGAGAGAGAGAGAGAGAGAGAGAGAGATAGCGCTGCAGACCCAACACTTTTCATGGTCCATTCAAGGTTCAGGTCAAGCTTTCCTAAACCTCCCGCTATTCGCCCCAAGTGGCTGTCAGCCCCACAACAGAGTGGGTGGCGAGAGAGAGAGAGAGAGAGAGAGAGTGTGTGTG
Source organism: Portunus trituberculatus (assembly GCF_017591435.1). Taxonomy (NCBI): domain Eukaryota; kingdom Metazoa; phylum Arthropoda; class Malacostraca; order Decapoda; family Portunidae; genus Portunus; species Portunus trituberculatus. The sequence goes on from NC_059297.1 coordinate 13,773,737, forward strand.
TGTGTGTGTGTGTGTGTGTGTGTGTGTGTGTGTGTGAGGGAGAGTGAGTATTTCCCCGAAGCATTAAAAATATAAATTCTTCGCCCACCACCGCCCTGACATTTGTAGGTCTCGGCAAGGTTCTCCTCCTCTCTATCTCTATCCCTCTTTCTTTTCCTTCACTGGTCTTTCTTTTCCTTCATCTTCTCCTTTTTCCTTTCCTCCACTCTTTCATTCGTTTTCTCTTTTCCTATTGACCTCCATTATTTTCTTTGCATTATTTTTGTCTTACTTTCATTCCTTTTTATTCTTCAGTAACGTCTAACTCCATTCTTTTCGTGACATTTCTTTTTCCATCCTCATTATTTTCACCGTTCCCAATGATTTGTTTTCTATTTAATCTTTCCTTTTTCTATCCATTACTTTACTTTGTTCAAATCTTTCCTTTCCCATAAAAGTTTTTCAGTTCTCATTTTTCCTTATCATCTTCCTTCAGTCTTCCTCTATTCCTACTGTATCCCTTGATCATCCTCCTAACTTAATTAATACACATTCTCTCTCTCTCTCTCTCTCTCTCTCTCTCTCTCTCTCTCTCTCTCTCTCTCTCTCTCTCTCCTCCTCCTCCTCCTCCTTCTTCTCCACCTCCTCCTTCTCTACCTCGGTGAGACAGGTGACTGGCGGAACACGTGACAGTC
>NC_059297.1:13779410-13796910 GCF_017591435.1 Portunus trituberculatus
CACACACACACACACACACACACACACACACACACACACACACACGCACACACACACAAATACATGTATCGGGCACGTATACCAGACACGACTTGTACAAGACAGATGACAGAATCGATGCACACACACACACACACACACACACACACACACACACGTATGCACTGCTCCCTTCATTGTAAGCATTAATCATCGCAATCGTCTACACTTTTGATCTTTGTTTTTATCTCGAACCCTGCTTCTCCTAATCCTACCGGCTTGCAGAGAGAGAGAGAGAGAGAGGTGGTAGGATAGCCTGAATGGGACAATTGGGAATTCACCTCCAAAATGAAACTAAGAAGAACTATTCGCATCAAACAAAGCATCTCTCTCTCTCTCTCTCTCTCTCTCTCTCTCTCTCTCTCTCTCTCTCTCTCTCTACACACACACACACACACACACACACACACACACACACACACACACACACACACACACACACACACACATCAAAAATAGTCACTCGTCAGTCGTCATGTTTATAGTGTTTTCTTAGAATCGAAATGGTGGAAATGTTTGAATTCCAGTCCCTCAAGATTTTATATAGAGAAGATAATTTCCTTTGAACTCGATGTCATGCCCAGCGGGGAATTCCAGCTGTGTGTCGGGCGCCGTGGCGGTGGCGGGCGCCAGGCTGTCGCCGAGGATGTTGTTGGTTAAAGACCCTGTCGTCCATTTTTTTTTCTATAAATGCGAGTTTTCTTTGCCATCAGCCTGTCTTCGTTAGTTTGTTAGTTCTCTTTTCTATGAATTTGTAAAGGAGCGGTTCGTTTGTTGATGATTGTGCGAAATGTAAAATGAGTCAGCCGTGGTTGGGTTTGCCATGGGTACATATTATAAACACAGTAATATAAAAAAGTCATGTGCCCTTGAGATGTGTCAGTACCACCACCATCACCACCACCACTCCCCTACTCCTACCACTACCACTACCGCCACCACCACCACTCCTACCAATACCACTGTCGCCACCCCATTCCTAGTACATCACCACCACTACCAACATACTACTAACAGAACATGCACTGTCACACACTTTATCCTGACGGAACATAAACGCTGTTACGAGAAGTGGTTTTATTTTCTCTTAATTTTTAGTCAGCATCCTAATCTTTTCGGAGGATGTGACAGACGATGGAGAGAGAACTGCGTCACAGCTTCTCACCTTTCCGTCAGTTCATCTTACCTGCCTCCACAGCTTTATATGGCTAATTACCACACGAGAACAATAGTATGGCTCATGTTTTCCCATTAAGCATTTTCTTAAGTTTCATTTCAGATATAATGAACAAAAACAGTATCGAGTGTGAAAGAATGAATAAAGAAAATAAATAACACTAAAACGCCAAAGTCTTTTTTACGTGAGAATGACTTTGACATCTGAAGAAATTTCAAGGTGAAAATTAGTTATAAGAGAGTTTTAAAAGCTGAGAAAAAAAGACGTGATGCGCAGATACCTAGAGGAACATAATCAGAACACTGAACTTGAACAATATTATCTGAGAAAAACCAAAATAATAAGAGAGAGTGAGCGTAATAGAGAGTGTGCAGGAGGGTAGAAACAAGACGAAAAGGACGGAAGGGGAGGGGCAAGAAGAGGAGGCATGATAGCCCACGAGGTGACAGCCTCCCTGTACATACAGACTAGGACCAGCCAGGCACAGGAACACATCCCAGCCGCTGCTCACAACAACAACAACGGAGTAACTAAAAACCTCAATGCTCACGAGAAAAAGAATCCCATAGTGTGCCAGTCCGTTCGGCGACGCTACGAGAAAAATGACTCGCAGGACCTGCAGAGAATACCACAAGGCCTCCATCTCGGGCACCAGGCATCGCGACCCTCCAGGATCCGCCTGTCGTGGCCCCAGCTGAGTCAAGAGTCTCTGCCGTGGCCTGACTGGAAGGCCCACACCCAAAAGTCGCTAGAATGGGTGAAATCGGTCCAGTGGAAACCTGACTGGCTGAAGGGCACAAATCTGGAGGAAGAAATCAAGAGTGCGTCCAAAACTCTGAAAAGTGAGTGGCGGAAAGCGAAGGACTCCCTAGCCATGCATCGTGTTCCTATCGGCGACTGGCTGAGTCTGAAGGACCATGTATTGGAGGGAGCCTTCGCGCCTTCCCAGCCAGCCCCACCACTGCCGCCGCCCCCACGTATCAGAAGGTGAGTACTTCAGCCAGCATACGTCCGCAGCCACACGCCCACAATGGGATGTACACGTACACGGCCACTCGATGTCAAGGACGGAGTTGATATTCTTCCCATGACAGTGATACCATCTAATCCTGTAAATATGGCACGAATCTTCTTTTAGCCATCTTTTTTTCTGTACCCACATTAATGTTGCATCATCACTTTAATCTGTATAGAGCGTAATTTAGCCCCTGTTTGCTGCAACTGACTAAACTCATGTAAAGATCATGTTGAGTTCATCACCACTACCATCACCACCACTACCTCGCCAGTGCGCCGCCATTTAGTCGAGACTCCCGCCGGCGCCTCGCCGTCAAGTTTTGTTCCAGGCTAGACGGTGACGGCGGTGGGAGGAGGAGGCGGCGAGGCGACGAGAAACGTGCTTTGGGTTTGAATGTATCTCGATGCGGCAGCTGGAGCTCGAAAGAAAGGGAGAGAGAGGGGAAACCAGGGGAAAAAATGAGAGGAAGGAGAGTTGGGGAAAGAGAGAGAGAGAGAGAGAGAGAGAGAGAGAGGGTGACGAAACGAAGGTAAGATTGATGAAGTAGCGAGGCCGAGGACGGGGAGCATTTGTTTTCCGAGGGCGGTAATGGAGGGGCGAGTGGGGCGGGACTTCGATAACACACGACGAACTGCGTACTTAATATCCCGTGATGATGAACTGGGAATAGCAGGTTCCAGGAAGGCCAAGGCACACGTCATGCTCGGAACGCCTCGAGGAAACTGCCGGGGTGTTTGTTAATTTTCTGCCTTACTTTTACTCTCTCTCTCTCTCTCTCTCTCTCTCTCTCTCTCTCTCTCTCTCTCTCTCTCTCTCTCTCCTCCTTTCCTTCCTTCCGTCCTCCTGCTTTCCTCTTCGTCCTCCCCTCGTCCCTCTCCTTCTCCTTCTCCTCCTCCTCCTCTTCCTCCTCCTCCTCCTCCTCCTCCTCCTCCTCCTCCTTCTCCTCCTCCTCCTCCTCCTCCTCCTCCTCTCACCCTTTCATACATCAAACATTGACTCGTCCTCTCCTGTGTTTGCTCATGCTAATTAGCTTTAATATTTCACAGGTTTTTTTCTTCCTTCTTTCTTGGTACTCTTGTATATTTTTTCTCTCTCTTCTTGTGCATCTTAAATCCTTCACTTTTTTTACTTCTCTTCCTTTTCTTTTTTCTTTTTCTTTTTTTTCTTTTATCTCCTCCTTGTCCTGTGCTACGCGTCCTGCTGCCTCCTTGGTGGCGTCCTTCCTTCAAGTTTATAGGAAGAGATGCCAGAATTTCAATGAATATATAAAGATGGTCTGGTGGCGGCGATTTTTTTTTTTTTTTTTTTTTTTTTTTTGGCACGTCTGAGAATGTGGTCAGGCGTGACATATTTATGCGGAGATGGACGGTGAGGAAGAAGGTGGACGATGCCGACGAGGAGGAAGAAGAGGAGGAGGAGGAGGAGGAGGAGGAGGAGTAGGAGGAGGTGGAGGAGGAGGAGGAGGAGGAGCAGCATCACCAAGTATATCGTGGAAGGAATAAAAGCTAGAGGGATGAAACATTTAAAGTTGATGCATCGTTCCTTTCTGGCCTCCGTGTGTGTGTGTGTGTTTATTTATACGAGGGTCGACTCCTCCTCCTCCTCCTCCTCCTCCTCCTCCTCCTGCCTAAGTAAAACGAGAAAGCCTCACTCCCTCCTGATACTCCCCAAATACCCAGGAAAAAAGCTACCTAAAGTACACACACACTCCACCTTGAAAGCGACTACTGTTACGGAGAGAATTAAAAAACATGTGGCTTTTTCCTTCTATTTTCGGAGGTTACACTGGCTAAAGATAGTGGTCTTGTTAGGGACTGGCTTGTATGCACCTCTTGCGCCGTGGCTGAATAGAAAATCCATTGCGGCGAGGACTGCAGGGAGAGACGGCGTGCGCTGGAGAGGCTCAGTTGAAGTGTCCGTGATGACAGCAACTGAAAAGAATATATGATGCAGCACAGTGGCAGAAGCAAGGGAGGGAGGGAGGGAGGGAAGGGTTAAAGAGAAAACGTGAGCTGATAAGGCCAGAATTACTTAATGGCGACTCACAAGGAGGGAAAGAGAGAGAGAGAGAGAGAGAGAGAGAGAGAGAGAGAGAGAGAGATTCACACACGTTCTCCACATTGTATAACTGTCCCGTCTTCGGCAAGGACTATGTGAGATCCGTATTCTCAAAGCGCCTCGTCGTTTCTTCCAAAGTAACCATGTCTTATCAAGCTATACTGGCAACCATGGTCTTCAAGCCTGCTTTTCTTATAATTGTAGTGATAATTTAACAAGAATTCTGCATCATTGGAGAGGAAAACACGAATGAAAATGCAACTATTCATCTCCATCCTCCATGTAAAGAATCCTCATAAAAGAAAGAAGCGTTGCAATATACGAGCTTACAAGTCATGAAGCATCACACATCACACATCACTCCACACTCCGTCACGGTTCTCGACTATTGTACGTGCTTGATGCGGTGATGGAAAGCCGTGATAAGGAGGCCGCTGAAAAGATAGGCAGAATGGACTTGTATGGAGAGATATCAGATAAGCCTTCCTTTGGCGTTGTGTTTAGTTAGGCGGAGGGAGAAGCTAATGACGTGAAGGGGACTTAAGCAAACAAAACTTTGTGGCCTATTCAGCTGTTTATTTGAGAAGAAAAGTATGGAGAGAAGACGACTGAGATCAAAGGGTAGGACATGGAAAGCAGGAAAAAGAAAAGTGAGAGATAGGAGAAAAACTGAGGAATAGTTGAAAGAGGAGGACGGCTAAGAAAGTTAATGAATATGCGTAAATAAGAAAAGGAACGAAAGATGAATAGAAACGGGGAAAAAAAGATGATTACTATGATGAGGGAAGAAAAGCAGGAATATGAATAACAGGGAAAGGAAAGCGGGAGACAGAGTAGAAGGATAATTAGCATGTCAATAGAAGAAAGAATAGATAAATAGGAAAAAGAGAAAGCAAGGAGATATAGGAGAAGAAGATGCATGCGTCTTTTCCTATTCCTCTCTGAAAGAGTATAATTTAGCATGAAATTTGAGGAAAATAGAAGAGAAAGAATACAATAAACAACAGAAGGAAGGAGAAGGTCTGCTAGAAAGACTAACGAGGACGAGAAGAGAAGAAAAGAGAAAGAAAGAAGATGAAAAAAAAAGAAAAAGAAAAAGAAAAAGGAGGAGAAAGAATAGAAATTAGATGACAGAAAAAGAAGCAAGAGAATACAGAGAAGTAGGAGGAGGGAGAATAGAAGACAAATGACAAAAGTGAGAGAAAGGAAGAGTGAGACATTGTATCAAACACACACACACACACACACACACACACACACACACACACACACACACACACACACACACGTGAGATGATTAAAGCCCCAGTGAATAGACGCCTGACAAGCGGGCTGGAGAAACACGTCGTTGGAATTACTCTCAACCCACACGACCGAGACGAACAAGAATATCATTACGAAAACAAACACGGATGCTTCAATAGAGACTGTAGCCAACCTGAGGAGCTACGTGTTATACTTTCCTCACCCCTCCTGACATTTCTCTCCTCCGGAACAATATTTTTTTCCTCGACATTTCCCTTTCAGATATTTTAGCCTTCTCCTCTGTTTCTCTATCACCCAAATTTAACATAACCTTATCTGAAACATCAACGGTAGTTTCCCTTTATAAATATTTCAGCTTCTGTAATTTTATATAAATTTTCATTTGAGTTATTTCAACCTTCTCTACGTATTTCTGTATTAATCAACCAAAATTAACTGATCTAAACTTAATTTTATCCAGTCCAACTTGATCTAATCTAATCTCAATTGAACTAAGCCCATCTTAATTTAATTTCCACCATATTTTTCCTTAACCATCAACAATAATAGTTTCGTTCCGTTTTTTCTTATCAATATATCCTATTAATTATATCAAAGATGAAAAAAATGTATATTAATGAGAATACGAGTGTGTTAGAGTGCTTAAAGGAAAATGTTCAGAAGGGAGGTGATCATTACTACATCCCCATACACTTCAAGTTTTTTAAGGAATTGGAGATAAAAATATCCAAAACTCACTGAACTCTTAACGTACACTAGAAAACACCGACACAACCATACACCCGCCGTATTTAATGATTTTCCTTCAGTTTTAATTCCTCTAACGTGAAAATTTACAAGTTTTGTGTCCTTCAAGGGAGTTTGTCAATAGATCACAGGACTTGAGAAGAAAGGAAATCCCAAAAAGACAGTGGAAATGAATGCAGAAAGTTCCTCTTGTGAACCACGACTGTACACTATACACGTACGTACCTTGCCAAGCAGAGAGATGGCTTACGTGCTCTAGTTGAAGTAAAGTGCAGTACAAGCTTATGTACAGCCACTTAGCACACCCAGGACCCGGCAGAGGCAGAGGCAATGGAGAAAGGACCAGAATGAGAGTGATGTCACGGAAGCTTAGAGGAGTGTGTGTGTGTGTGTGTGTGTGTGTGTGTGTGTTGTGTGTGTGTGTGTGTGTGTGTGTCTGTGTGCGTATGTGTGTGTGTGTTTGTGTGTGTGTGTGTGTGTCCGCAGTATTGGAGAAGATTTATGCACGATTGCTCCCAAAGCGATGAGTTGATTCTAATGCCTCTTCTGGGAGCTGTCTGGATTTGTTTTTCTTAAGTGCCCTGTTTCTTCCTGTACTCCTCCACCCCTTCTCGTCGTCCTCCTCCTCTTCCTTTTCCTCCTCCTCCTCCTCCTCCTCCTCCTCCTCTTCCTCCTCCTCCTCCTCCTCCTCATAATCTAGTTATTTTTTCTCTTCTTTTTGTTACAGTCATCGTTGTCATTATCATTCTTCTTCTTCATATAATGATAACAATAATATAATAATAATAGTAGTAGTAGTAGTAGTAGTAGTAGTAGTAGTAGTGTTAGTTATTACTATTGTTATTATTCCCCTTCTTCCCATTATTATTATTATTATTATTATTATTATTATTATTATTATTATTATTATTATTATCATTATTGTTATTATTATCATTATTATCATTGTTATTATTATTATTATTATTATTATTATTATTGTTATTCTCGTTTTTTCCTTCTACTATTCATTTCTATAAAGAGTATATTCTAATTCCTTATTTTTATCACATATAAGCCTATGTTTTATTTTTCCCTTCCTTCGTTTTCTCCACCTCTCCACACAACTTCACCAACACCACTCCTCTCACCCACTCCGTGCTCGTAATTGTTCTACCGCCGCTGCCACCTCTGCCTCCGCCTCTGCCGGTCTCTCCCTTGTGTCCCCGGGGGCTCGTCGCTCCTCGCTCCGGGCCGACATTGTTAATTCCGCCCGTACCCAGCCCGTGAGGAACTTAGCGTCATGTAAATTTCGACTGAAGGTCCTCTAAAGTGGGGAGACTTGGATTACCTCGAATGTCTAACACACACACACACACACACACACACACACACACACACACACACACACACACACACACACACACACACACACACACAGACAGACACACACACAGAGTTGGTGGTTCGGTGCAAGAAGGTTTGGTTTCGATTCTGTCTGAGATGTCTCCCGTAACGTAACGTCTTCGATAACGATGCCATTTTCCGGATTTTTCCTTCGTATTTGGCACGAGTTCTGGTGGTGCTGGTGCTACTTTGTCGTGACCGAAAGGAGAAGGAGGAGGAGGGAATATGGGAGGACTGGAGACAAAGAAGGTGGGAGGAATAGTGGAAGAAATGTGATAATACTCGAGATCTTCTCGTTTACCTAAGATGGCGGGTGGAGTTAAGGTTATAGGGACGAGTTTGCATTAAGGGAGATGCCGCCTGATACCGGCCATCGTCACACGTCTTCTTAATTGGACAACTTACACACCTGGCGAGCTTACCTGTGCCCTTCCCCCGCCTCCTCCCGGCCGCGGCGGAACAAGACCCGAACACCTGCCTGGATAATGAAGGCAGGTGGGCGCTCCTCCTAATGGGGTGCTAAAGAACAGTCGGATTTCATAACGCGACAGCACACAGCGAGCCTCGTTACTTGTTGAGCGCGGCGAAGCACAGCATAACTCACCAGCGACACGACCTGACCCGGGGCGCACCATCACCCTAATGGCGGGTAACTACAAGACGCACATTAAAATAATCCGGTGGTGCGTCAGCCAGACGTAATGCATGGCAGGAACCTGACACTGCCAGCGACACCTCAGCATGTTCGTTGTCTTTTTCCCTCCCAAACTGCCACCGCGCAATGGGTTGTGCGAGGCTGGGCACATTTTGCGGCGCCAACGAGTCAGGAGATTAGGGTCATGACAGACACATCAAGAGGGAAAAATGCGGAGGCGGAATGGCATACCTCGCAGACTATTCACCATGTAAACGGTGACTCGATTCCCGTGCAGCCTTTAGGTTAAAATATGACGGCCGTGTGGCTCCTGATTGCTGCAGGCGCGTCGTTTGATAAATCATGACTCCACCAGATGTGGCCGCGCACTCAGGCCAGAGAGGTCGGCTGTGGGGTGTTGCACGACGATAAAATCCGTGTAAACATGTGTTCGTGCCGATAAGCGCTGGGTTGAAAGGCTATAACTGACACACACACACACACACACACACACACACACACACACACACACACACACACACACACATACACACAGACACTCAGCGAAGCGGTAGCCAGAGTTGTTAGCACTCGGACGTAACGATCTCCACGACCTGATCGAGTTCGAATGAGTGCAGTTGGAAGGTAACAGTTTTGCAAGCTAGCGCATAGACACTGATGGACACCACACAGTACCTCCCATCAATGGTTGCATCGGGGAGGCTTGAACACAGGTTTACAAAAGCGTCACACAAGAGATCCTACTTGTCACACCACCACAACCACAAGACGATACAGACTATCTAAGCCTCCAAAAATAGATGAGACGACCATCTAGGAGAAATAGTTGCTCGGAAAATGCTTAATATAACTGTAGGTTAAAATAGTACACACACACAGACACACACACACACACATACACACACACACTGGTAACGTCCTAGTTAGTCATTTAAAAAAGCTAAAGTTGACGCTTCTCTCCGGTTGCTAAGATTCAGTGACCATCTAGCGCGCAGATCCCGGCCTTGACCAAGAGGAATGTGCGTGTGGTGTGTGAAGCAGCTCGATCTTACACCCGTAGAGCAGACTTATGGGCACTAAGCTTCCTTTGAGATGATGTAGCATGCGATCACTTGGCCAACATATGACGGAACACACACACACACACACACACACGCCCGGTAGCTCAGTGGTTAGAGAGCTGGCTTCACAATCCAGAGGACAGGGGTTCGATTCCCCGGCCGGGTGGAGATATTTGGGTGTGTCTCCTATCACGTGTAGCCCCTGTTCACCTAGCAGTGAGTAGGTACGGGATGTAAATCGAGGAGTTGTGACCTTGTTGTCCCGGTGTGTGATGCGTGCCTGGTCTCAGGCCTATCCGAAGATCGGAAATAATGAGCTCTGAGCTCGTTCCGTAGAATAACGTCTGGCTATCTCGTCAGAGACTGCAGCAGATCAAACAGTGAAGCACACACCTAATCCTTGAGTGTTAGTGGCAGTGCAGGGGATAAGGTTGACAAGGAGGGAAGGGATGGCAGGGAGCTGGGAATCAAAGTCTCACACAGCGTTCCACACCTTGCGTTTCTCTCGGAAAGAAAGGAGGAACGGGAGGGTGAAGACGGCAGAGGAAATTGAGAAGAAAAGGAGTTGACGGAGAGACGATCTTTGAGGGTACTGGAGAGGAAGGAGAAGAGAGAGAGGTTTTCAGGCGGGAGAGAAAGGGTTGGGCATGTGGATTGGGAAGAAAAATCGTGAGAAGTTTGCGGGAAACGAAGTGAGTGGGAGGCCGAGAAATAGAGGTGACCTTCTGGATGAAAGACGGGGACAGCCACACTGGATATGAGGCCCGGGAAGGCTATCACCGCTCACTGATACGACCTTGTGGCCACAGACCCAGCCAGACACGAGATCGGGGAGGCTCTTTCTCTACTTCTGCTTTTACTTCATACTTTCTTCTATGCTTTCTCTTTTTGTCTCATCTCGTTTTGTTGTTTTACCAGTATTTCTTGCTATTTTGTCTTTCCTTTAACTGTTTTATACGCTTGTGTCTTCATGTTGTTCGGTTCTTTTTGTGTGTTCAGTTATTATGCAAACCTCTTTTTAACTTTCATTTCTTCATCCGTTCCTTCATTTCTTTCCTGTCGTTCTTCACCTTCCTCTTCTCTCGCCTCGTTCGGTCTCCTTATCCACTGGCTTGGACATGCTGATGATAAGACAGCGAGGAAGTTTAATTCAAATGTTAGTGTTTTCTCTTTTGTCAAATTTCCTTCTTGTCTCTTTCCTCCTTTCTTCTTTTTTTTCTTTCTCACAATACCTATCACCTCCTCTCCTCTTTCCTTTTTCTCTCTTTTCTCTCTTCTTTCCTAATTTTATTTTCTCTCCTCCTTTCAATATTTTTTTTCATTTTTCCCATCTACATTTATTAATTCATAAAATGCATTTATTCATTCATTCATTCGGTTATTTTCTTTCCTCCATTTTGCATCCTAGTACTGCCTACCGCTCGTAAAAACCATCTCTCTCTCTCTCTCTCTCTCTCTCTCTCTCTCTCTCTCTCTCTCTCTCTCTCTCTCTCTCTCTCTCTCTCTCTCTCTCTTGAACCCTTCCTTTTTGCACATCCTACACCTCATCTCCATTGATCCTACTGTAAATCATATCCAGCGCCACGCCCCATCCGGCTTCCTTCAGTGTAGATGTTGCTTCTTGGTCAAGTAGCAGGCCTATACATTCTGACTCCGTTCTAGCAGCCACGTCCCTTCTGTCAGACTTGGCGAGGGCTAGAAGTCAGTGCAGTGGAGTCATGTGGCCACCAGCATGACAAACAGAAGAACCAGAGAGTAGAAGAGGATATCGCGTTTCATACATTCCTCCTCTCAGTTCTCCTTACCTGCCTGGGTTGAGATGGTGCGATAGGGTAGTGATAGAAAGGAAAGGAAGGAGGTGTGTTGTTGTGGTGTGTTGTGTGGGGTGTGGTCGAGGAGTATTGCGTGTGTTGGCCGCGGTTGAGTTGTTGTGGGCTGTTTACATAGGAGTGACTGTGATGCATACCAAGCTGAAATGAGTGAGAGTACAAACAGACGCCTCTCCCCTCATTCCCTCCCGTCACTGATCCTTTGTGATGCTGTCGATCACACCAATCTATTGACTGCACTAATAACCGTGTCCAGAGCGATTCAAACCCCGCGGACCTTGAATGCGAACAATATCATCGTCGTATTAACCATTTGACTGTTATCAAGTACACCTTCCTTACCCTTAAGCACAAACCACTCAGATATTTCTTTCCTCCTTTACACACACACCTATAAACACTACACTGGCTGGGGACTGACACGTTCTTTCAATCCTTTCATGTTCTCAGTGCTTTGAATTTTCGGATATCTCTGTGAAAAGGTTAATCCTTCATTGGTCCTTTCGAAATATTAAGTTGTTATACACGAATATAAAAAATCAAAGCAAAATAAAGGAAGCAAAAAAAATTACGGGGCATGTGTACATAATACGCAGGTATCTAGAATTCTAAAATACTTTGACTCTTAGTAAGATTATCGTGAAAATATCGTGACATTTTTTTTATCTTATACTATTGCTGTAGGATCCTTGTTGCTCTTTTCAATCATGAAAACACTTGAAAATCTCTATAACTTCAAGTGCGGCCTATTTTCCTCCCCCATGTGATATAGAACCCGGAATTATAAAAGAAAATCATTTAAAAAGCCATAGTAACTCTCATTACAGCCTGTCGGAAGCAGTCCAAGTAATTTCACTTCCACACACACACACACACACACACACACACACACACACACACACACACACACACACACACACACACACACACACACACCTATGTATATTGTGAATCTGAAATGAACACAACATCAATTACATCATTTATCTTATTAATAAACAAAATTGGTCTTAGAATATATCCCTGTGGAACACCCGTAGTTAAGGTCTGGTCACACGAGTATTTTCCATTACAAAGAAGCAGCCTTCGTGTGTGTGTGTGTGTGTGTGTGTGTGTGTGTGTGTGTGTGTGTGTGTGTGTGTGTGTGTGTGACCGCTCACGCGCCTTGTCCAACCTCACCAGCGTGACAGGCTCGGTGGTTTGAGAGTGACAGGGACAGGATATATGATGAGGATGCCCAGATACAATTACAGACTCTCTCTCTCTCTCTCTCTCTCTCTCTCTCTCTCTCTCTCTCTCTCTCTCTCTCTCTCTCTCTCTCTCTCTCTCTCTCTCTCTCTCTCTCTCTCTCTCTCTCTCTCTCTCTCTCTCTCTCTCTCTCTCTCTCTCTCTCTCTCTCTCTCTCTCTCTCTCTCTCTCTCTCTCTCTCTCTCTCTCTCTCTCTCTCTCGTACTCGTGTAATACCTAGCATATATTCTTTTCCTGGGCGGAGTGACGGAGGCAGAGGAATGGAAGGGGGATTAGGGCCAGACAGGCGGCGAGAATGGAAGGGCTGCCCTCAAAAGAGAGACTTAATTAAAATTTTCAAGCGATATGCAAATTCGTGAATATATATTTTTAGGACGCTCTCGTTAAATATTTTTGTAGCCAATTTAATGACGGCAATAATGACACTTTTCATCACGGCAAAAAACACTCCCGGCAACTCTTTTTTTCTTTCTTTTTTTTCTTTTTACCAACCAACACTTATTGTTATTTTCTACTCGTGCCCTTTTCATACAACTTTCCTCCTCCTCACCACCACCACCACCACCACCACCACCACCACCACCACCACCACCAGTCCACCACCTTCCTTTTTTTATTGCCGTGTCATAATTTGCATTTTCATTAGAGGGGGGGAAAAGCGTCCATGGTGGATGGTGGTGGTCCCTCAGAGAGAGAGAGAGAGAGAGAGAGAGAGAGAGAGAGAAGGACACTATAAAGAACCAGACGCAAAAATAAGTAATAATAAGAAAACAGAGAGAGAGAGAGAGAGAGAGAGAGAGAGAGAGAGAGAAGGAGGGAGTGGAAGAGAGAGGAACTTTTTACATCCTCCCTCTCAAAGTTGGTGGTATTAAGTTGTCTGGCTGATATACGGAGGAAAAAAGAGCAGGTAAAACTTGCTATTATCTCTCAGCTTTTAGTCTGTGTATCCTGTAACCCGCTACCTGTGTTGTTTGGTAATTACTGCCACCTGTCCGGGCTTTAGGAGGGCAGGGAGAGGGACACAGAGGGAGGGAGGAGGGAGGAGAGGCGAACGGGTGAGGGAGGAAGTAGAAGGCTCGGCAGTAGGAGCTTAGGGAGAGGACGCGGGAAAGGCAAGGAGGTGTAAATGGAAGTGAAGGATGAAGGAGTAAAGTTAAAAAGGTTTCCAGGCAAGTCAAGATGCGGAGAGGGGGGGGGCGGTTTAAGGCGGAGCGTGGTGAGAATTCTCTTTATTTCTCACTGCTCCTGTGGGGATCTAACTCCACCACCACCACCACCACCACCACTACCACCGCCACTACCACCACTGCCTCTGAACTTTACTTCCACTACATAACTTCTGGCTAGCTAATCCCTTCATCATTATCAGGGACACCTCCACCATCATCACCACCTCCACCGCCGCCACCCCCACCAGCACCACCACCACCACCACCAGGATCACTCTTCATCACCACACTACCACCGCTGCACCACCTCTTCACTTGCGCTCTTCATGATAATCCGACACCTCTCTCTCTCTCTCTCTCTCTCTCTCTCTCTCTCTCTCTCTCTCTCTCTCTCTCTCTCTCTCTCTCTCTCTCTCTCTCTCTCTCTCTCTGACACAACGACCACTACCAACACCACCACCACCACCGCAGGGAGATCAGGTGCGTTGCTTCAAACAGCACATAGACAGACGCAAAATTCCTCTCGCTGCACCTGCCTCCTCGTGAACACACACACACACACACACACACACACACACACACACACACACACACACACACACACACACACACACACACACACACACACACACACACACACACACACATGACGTTCTCCTGTGTTCCTGCAAAATTTTCACTTGTTAAAATGATTATTAAGCAGCAAAAAAGAAGTTCTTAGCCTTCAAATTATTACTCATTGTTGGATAGTGTACCAATAACTATATCAATATTGAATGCAGAGGGCTTGATTTTACCGTGTTTTGGGTGAAGGAGGGGTGCCAGTTTGTATTTTTTTATGTAACAGAGGAGGACTGGCCAAGGGTAACAAAAGTATGAAGAAAATAAGTCCCACTCTGTCGCAAGTCTTCTTACAGAGTCGAAAGAATTAGCCAAAGTATGACGATCAATGCCTGGTCAATAAAAACATGATAGTATAGCTCGTGATCTAACTTTGTTCTCTCACCACCGCTATTTCAAAGGCAACATGGATGATCAACCGAGTCTCAAAAATGTTCATCTTATTAGTAATGAAAAATCTTGTTATAAAATCATTAGAACCGTAAAAAAAATCCTTAAAAGAAACAGTTCAACTTTATCTACATACAGAGTCTTGAAAAACAATAAAGGTTTGACGTGTAAGTGTTTCAGAGTAGTGGTCTTATCTACCGATCTTGGGGTTTCATTCAGCAGAGCAAAATTAAGGAGAACATTCTTTGCTCCTGTGGAATTGTTTATGGAATATCGAGGCGTGACTACCATATTGTCTGCATTGTCGTCATCATCATCATCATCATCACCATCATCATCATCTTCGCCGCTACCACCACCACCACTATCAGTCAGTCATTAGCGGTTTTCCATTCCAGTGAAGAAAAAGGAGAAAAAAAACCTGCGAATTTTCTCAACTTTTTTTTTCTCTTACTATTTACATCTAAATTTTCCTCATTGTTCTTAAGGAACGCGCGCACACACACACACACACACACACACACACACACACACACACACACACACACAGAGAGAGAGAGAGAGAGAGAGAGAGAGAAAAGAGAGCATGAATGTGTATGTGAGTATGTATGTTTATATATATACCACACACACACACACAAAAGATAAAAAAAAAAAAAAGATCTTACACACAAACAAAACAACTAACATTTAAACACACACAGAAGAATATAAACAACAACAACAACAAAAGTTAAAATATAAATACACAATTAGAACCACGTGATCCAATCCTGACAAAACAACACTCAATCGACCACACACTCCTCGTCAGCACTTCATAATCCTGAGAAACCAATACGTTGATGATTTTCTTTTCTGCTGACGAAACAAGGTCGACTACGAGGACTTGGAGGGAACGAGAGGGGATGACGTCTTAGGCAGGATTGGGTCTGGAGTGAAGAGGAAGAGGAGGAGGAGGAGGAGGAGGAGGAGGAGGAGGAGGAGGTGTGGTCTGCAAGAGTGTGTGTGTGTGTGTGTGTGTGTGTGTGTGTAGTGGAGGGTGGTGAGTCAGCGTTGTGGAGAAACTGTATTGAGCTGGTAAGAAAATAAGGGTGTTATTGTGCAGGTGAGGGTATATATATGAGAGAGAGAGAGAGAGAGAGAGAGAGAGAGAGAGAGAGAGAGAGAGAATACGAATGAGTCATCTTCCATGCGTGTGTGTGTGTGGGGGGGGGGAGGGAGGGTCTGTGTATGTATATGTGTATGTGTGTTGGTGTGTGTTTTCTTTCACCGCCACGGCCACCACCACCACCACTACATCCACCGCCACTACCACCACTACCACCACCACCACCACCACCACTACCATCCTCTCGTCTTCAGTCTTCATTCTAAGACATTGAAGGTCTGCGATATTTTCATCAAAACTTTATCGGTGAAAGGGAAGTTTATTATGAGCATCGGAGGGAGGACGTTAGGAGAGAGAGAGAGAGAGAGAGAGAGAGAGAGAGAGAGAGAGAGAGAGTGTCTGTGTGTGTAATAATAATAATAATAATAATAATAATAATAATAATAATAATAATAATAATAATAATACTGTTTATTAGTAATTGTAGTACATACGTACTGAAAATGTCCATATGGGGATTGAGGGAGACTTAAGATTAGAATCTTAACTTAGCTACTAATGGTTATTTATGGTTCGCACCATGGGGGGGATAGCACTACCTGAAGATGTACATACATATGGGGATTGAGGAAGATTTAAGATTAGAACCTTAACTTAGCTATTTATGGCTCGCACCATGGAGGGGATAGCACTATGATGATAACGGTCAGTTCTTGGAGCCCTGAGGGATATGACCACGTTTGTGTGTCGTGTGGCATGGATTGGTTGGGGCGCGTCATGAGGGAGGAGATGTCGTAGCCGTGAGTGGCGTAGCAGGCCTCTACCCATCTTGACGAAGGCCGCTTGGTGTCTGGTAGCCAGTGTGGGGAGATCGAGGGTAGAGAGGGCGTGATCATAGTCGGTGTAGGTAGGGCCAAGTATGATTCTGCAGACCCTCTTTTGGGCATTGTTGCTGTTGAGTGCAGGTGAGGGAGGAAGACCACACTGGTGAGGCAGACATAAGTTTGGGCAGGATGAAGGTGATATATATCCCCTTTAACTCATCAGCTGGTGTGCCCAGTGACTTAAGTCTGCGTAGCATGTAGAGTCTGTAGGCTACCGATCTCACTGTGGCGGTGTGTGTGTGTGTGTGTGTGTGTGTGTGTGTGTGTGTGTGTGTGTGTGTGTGTGTGTGTGTGTGTTTCCTTCCCTTCTAGCAGCTTCTTTCCTCTTGCCTAGTTGTTATTTACTTCCTTTCTCCTTCTCTCTCTCTCTCTCTCTCTCTCTCTCTCTCTCTCTCTCTCTCTCTCTCTCTCTCTCTCTCTCTCTCTCTCTCTCTCTCTCTCTCTCTTCTTCTTTTCTTCTTCCTTTCTTCCTTCTGCACCTCCTTCTTTCTTTCTTTATCTGATATATCCTCGATTTTCCTTTTTCATTCTTCCTCCCTTTTCTTTCCTTTTTTTATCTCCTTTCCTTTCCTTTCCTTTTCCTTTTGCTCACTCATTTCTCTTCTCTTGACATCTACATATCCTTCCTTTCTTTTCCTTATCCTCCTTTTCTTTCTTTTCCCTTGTCACCTCCCTTCATACCTCTCTTCCTCCCCCCTTCATTCCCATCTTTCTCTCATCCCTTTCGGCCTTCCTGCTATACCCAGACCTCCTCATATCCACCATCACGTCCCCGCCTCCTCCTCCTCCTCCTCTTCTTTCTCCTCCATGTCTCTCTCCCTCCCTCCCTCCCTCGCTCCCT
>NC_059297.1:13799410-13806910 GCF_017591435.1 Portunus trituberculatus
GGAAGATAAATCATGTTTTGCATCACTCGAAAAATTTTTTAAATGTTGGTGTGTGTGTGTGTGTGTGTGTGTGTGTGTGTGTGTGTGTGTGTGTGTGTGTGTGTGTGTGTGTGTGTGTGTGTGTAGGAGAGCACGCAGATGTGAGCGCCTTTGTTTCATCATGTCTTCGTCGACCGCTTAATTTTCCTGTGTTTTATTCACCAACATAACGAAAGAAAATATTTCCCCCTGGTGTTACATTTTTTCACGCTTGATGAGATTATTTTTTCTTTTTCTCTTTTTTTTTTTTTGCCTTTTCTTTTTGGCGCTCCTGTCTGCCTCCCCAGCAACACTGATTTATTCATAGCAAACCTGATTCCGCTAAAAAGATGAGTTAACGAGTTTTGTGTGGCTCTAAGTCCGTGCAGGGTGTGGCTGGCTTAATATTTCTATCAATAAGGATGGAAATAGTGTATGACCAATAGTAGTAGTAGTAGTAGTATAGTAGTAGTAGTAGTAGTAGTAGTAGTAGAAATAGTAGTCGTAATATTATTATTATTATCAGTAGTAGTAGTAGTAAATATAGTAATAGTGGAAGTGTCAATGACGAGAGAAGATTGAAGAGAAGGAAGGATGAAGACGAGAAGAAAGAGAAAGGAACGAAAACAAATCTAGGAGAAGAAAAAAGAGGACATAGGAAGAGAAAATCAGGAAAAAGAAGGAAGAAAAGGAGGAAGATGACGGCTAAGACGACGAGGAACAGAAGGAAAGAATTAAATAATCATTACGACTCCATTAATCCAATCTTCACCAGGACAATATTGTCTTTCTCAGCGCTGCGTGAAGATATGACAAGAGCCACGCAAGTCTGAGCCAAGTCAACCAACCTCACGAGAAACACATCCTTCAGAACGAGATGAAAATGCGGTTATTGCTATCACCACCAGCCAAGACAGACAGACAGACAGACAGACAGACGGGACGAGTACGATGATTAATTTCAAGGCAGGACTGGAGAGACAGGAATTGTATCTTCTCAGAACGTCATTTGCTGAGAGAATACAAGAGTCGACGGGCCATCACTCACCCAGTCACTCAGTTATCACGGCACGTATCAAGCACCCACACCCAGACAGTTCCCACGCCCCCAGGACAGCTACCCCGTTCCATGTTGGCTCCTGTGCATCCCCTGGGACCGGGTGACAGGGAGGGGAAGTGAGAGGGAAAGAGAGGGAAGGAAGGAGAGAGGCGGAGGGAGGGAAGGAAGGGCAGGTCTCCCCTCCAACAATCAATAACCGAGTGATTGCGCTGTGCATCATCTCTTGCCTCCGTTGCCCCATCCTCCTCCTCCTCCTCCTCCTCCTCCTCCTCCTCCTCCTCGTCTTCCTCCTCCTCCTCTCATCTGCCTCGCCCATCCCTCACTTGACCCCACCAATGACGCAACTTCCTGCGGGGTGGTCTTTTAATGCCGTTTGAGGAGGACAGAAGGGAAGGAGGAAGTAAAGGAGGAGGGAGTGGTGGTGGTGATGGTGGTGGTGATAGTGGTGGTGGTGGTGGCAGCGAGGTGAAGTATCGATCTTTAGGGTCTTAAGCTAGTTAGTTAGTCTTGTGTCGGTGGATGTCGCGGGCTGAGCTGTGACGTGTGTGTGTGTATGTGTGTGTGTGTGTGTGTGTGTGTGTGTGTGTGTGTGTGTGTGTGTGTGTGTGTGTGTGTGATGGCATGAATAACAGGGTACCTCTCCTCTTTGATTATGTATCCATTCCGTTTGTTGCTTTTCTGCTTCTCTGTGTGTCCGTCTGTTTGACAGTTCTCTCTCTCTCTCTCTCTCTCTCTCTCTCTCTCTCTCTCTCTCTCTCTCTCTCTCTCTCTCTCTCTCTCTCTCTCTCTCTCTTGTGTATGTGCAAGTCCTCAATAGATAACATTTCATACATCCTTTCACACACACACACACACACACACACACACACACACACACACACACACACACACACACACACACACACACACACACACACACACAGAGAGAGAGAGAGAGAGAGAGAGAGAGAGAGAGAGAGAGAGAGAGAGAGAGAGAGAGACCCGAACACAAACACATATACACATCATGTTATCCTCCACAACCTAGAGAAAGGAACTCGGTAGGTGGTCATGGATACCTCGTGGCTCCACACAAAGCCGCCTGCCATACACACAATGCCTCTTCAATTACTGTCAATGTCTCCTGTCCACCAAAACACACCTGGCTTGGTATGGAATTGGCGGGGCAAGTAATAGCGGTCACAGGAAGGAAGGTAAAGGCTGAGAGGGAAGTTGTGGTCGAGGATATTGGGTCTACTTGTGTTTGTGTGTGTGTGTGTGTGTGTGTGTGTGTGTGTGTGTGTGTGTGTGTGTGTGTGTGTGTGTGTGTGTGTTTAAGGGGAAAAAGCAAATCCGAGTAAACAGGAAAGAAAAGCCTAGATTTCCATTCAAGAGATGTTTGTTGAGATTGACCAACCTTTGCTTTCCTTCTTTCCTACCTTCCTTCCTTCCTGGACTTTCCTGTTCTGTGTGTGTGTGTGTGTGTGTGTGTGTGTGTGTGTGTGTGTGTGTGTGTGTGTGTGTGTGTGTGTGTGTGTGGCATTGTCATGTATTCTATTCCCGTAAAAGCCTCTTACACTCTCGCTCAAACACGCACACACACACACACACACACACACACACACACACACACACACACACACACACACACACACACACACACACACACACAGAATAAAGCACGTACGTCGAAAAATATACACACACACACAGCTACACCACCACCACCACCACCACCACCATAGTAATGATAACAATGAGGAGCATGATGACCTTACCTCACCATCCAAGCTGCGAAGGTCCAGTAACTCATTTGGCATTAATAACTCGAAAATCTCCAACAACTCGACCCTCTGTTTATGCAGCAGCTTCGCAAATCTCTTGATCTCGCCCCGCTAGGGAGGCACAGAGAGAGAGAGAGAGAGAGAGAGAGAGATTCTGTCTGGTCTCTGTGTCTATGTGTGCCTGTGTGTATTCTGTTAAAGCGAAACCGTGCGAATGCGAGGGTACAGTAGTGTAGGTGTGAGGAAGGTGCACACTCCAGGGGGCAGTGTCATAACAGGGAAGTGGGTGAGATTCGACATGGCGGGGAGCAGGAATGGTGAAGAGGAAGAACAGAAGGAAAAGGAGGAAAAGGAGGCGGAGAAAGTGGAGTAAAGCAAGAAGAATTATTGCCCAAATTTTTGTCTTCCTTTAGCTGCTGTGTGAGGAAGAAGGCAAGGATAGACAGATGGATAGACAGATGGAATGAAAGAGACAGATAAACAGGCCAACAAAGACGGCAGCCAGAGAGAGAGAGAGAGAGAGAGAGAGAGAATCAGACAGACAGCCAGACACCGAGGGAGAAGTGGTTGGAAAGTTAGAATGGACGGAAAGGTATTAAGGAAAGTATGAGAGAAAGGCATTAAACTTTTACCCAAATGGCATTTCAAGAATTTTAGAGAGAGAGAGAGAGAGAGAGAGAGAGAGAGAGAGAGAGAGAGAGAGAGAGAGTATTCAGGTTTCGAGAAATTGGAATTTAATTGAATTTCCTGAGCAAGGGTTCACTAGATGCCACGTGCAGGAATGGTGGTGGTAAAAGTACTTGTGATGGTGATGGTGTTGGTAGTAGTAGTAGTAATAGTAGTAACACCTGTAGTGATGGTAGTGATAGTAGAAATAGTAATAGTAGTAGTAGTTGTTGTTGTAGTATTATTAGTAGTAGTAGTAGTAGTAGTAGTAGTAGTAGTAGTAGTAGTAGTAGTTGAAGAAATTATGCTAATAGTAATAATACTTGCATTAATAATAGTAATACTAGTATTAATAACGGTTATAGTGGTAGCAGTAGAAGTAGTAGTAGTAGTAGTAGTAGTAGTAGTAGTAGCAGTAGTAGTAGTAGTAGTAATAGTTGTTGTTGTTATAGTAGTGGTGATGGTAGTAATAGTAGTAGCAGTAATAGTGGCTGTGGTTAGGAGTAGCAGTAGTAGTGGTGGTGGTAGTTGTAGTAGTAGTAGTGGTAATAGTAGTAGTAGTAGTAGTAGTAGTAGTAGTAGTAGTAGTAGTAGTAGTAGTAGTAGTAGTAGTAGTAGTAAAAAATATATTTTTTGTTGGTCGGAAAAATCAGAGGAGAAAGGATATTCTCTCTCTCTCTCTCTCTCTCTCTCTCTCTCTCTCTCTCTCTCTCTCTCTCTCTCTCTCTCTCTCTCTCTCTCTCTCTCTCTCTCTCTCTCTCTCTCTCTTACCCTCGTTACCATGACGACCCACAGCTGACACTGCTTTATCTAAAATGTGCATCAGTGTTACGGCCAGGTCGTGCCGCCGCCGCCATCTCTACTATCACCAGCACCACAAGCACCACCACCACCACAACCACCACCACCGCCACCACCACCACCGCCAATATTACAACGTCTGCTATTCGTACCACCATCTACACTACCGCCACCACCACTGATACTATTATTATATCTACTGTTCTTCACCACCATCATCAGTACCACTACCTTTATTACCATCTCTGCTATTCCACCATCACCCTAGCTACCGCCTTCATCATCTGCAGTGTTCCCAGTACGATCACCATCACTTTATCACCATCATCATCATCCAAGGTACTCCCATCAATATTAATACCACTATTACAACTCTCACATGACATTATCTTCATATCTGTTATCACGGCTACCATCACCACCATCATCACCAACACCAGCAACAACAGCTTCTCTTTCAGCACAACCTTCTTTTCACCTCTTTTTCCTGTGAGTTCCCTGCGTGTGTCTGGGGGCGCCGGAATGGTAGGATTCTCTGCCTCACGTGTCTAGAGAGGTGAGTCGGGCGGGAGTGGCGGAGCAAGGGGTGCTAGGAGACACGCACGCCCTTTCCACCAGGCAACCACCTTCACTTCCACCTCACAGCCTCGCCACCAGTCACTGCTGCTATCTTGCTATTGGCTTGTATTCAGGAACACTGCTGTCTCACTACGACTGTTTTCAAAAGCCACAGAGATGATCATCCTAGTTCTCAAGAGTGTTTATCCTATAAATGAAGTAGAAATATTGTTAGTCTGACACTACAATTGTGAGAACATCCTTAAGAACCCGTATAATTTGAAGAAGAGCCTTACGGATTAATGAAGATGCTGCACTGAAGTGTTTTCAGAATGTTTGACTTACTCTTAATACCAATGCCCTTTCGCCCTTACCCCCTCCCAGCACCACAAGAGTCACCAGCGATAACAGCAGCAGTAGCGAAAACATCATCACCACCACCACCACCACCGGCACTACCGCCATCACCACCATCTCTTCCTTTAGTTTCTGTTCAGTTCTGCAGTTTTCAAACATTACGATACATTCGCGTCCGTGAGATGGTTCAGATAATTACAAGACAGTGCTATGCAGTCGAAAAGTGATAACGATAATGATCATAATAATAAGATAATAATGATAATAAGAATGATGATAATAATAATAATAATAATAATAATAATAATAATAATAATAATAATAACAATAAAGATAATAATAACAGCTTTACAAAGAATATTGTAGCCAAAAAGGGTCCTTAATGTCAATAGCAACCATCAGAGGGAAAGGAGGAGGAGAAAGGGGTAGACCCAATGGTAAGGGGCGGACTGTTAAGGTGGGTTTGTGTGGGGAGGGGGTAGGTGAGCGCTGTTCCCTTACAACACAGGCCCTTGTCAAACTTTTCCAATCATCGGTGCCCTGGCTCTGCTCCCCGCCGCTCCCGCCGCCGCCGCGTCACAAATCCCCGGTCTGTCCTGTCCTGTCTTGCTTGGCGTGTCCCGCACATCGCAATGACGCTGCCGGGTTCTGGAAATAAACTCCTGCACTCAAGAGAACTCCAGGCTTAACTGGTATAGCGCGAGTGCATTTATGAATGTGTATGAGAAGACTTAACTTAGCTGGGTCCCGGTCATTGCCCGCCCAGCAGCCTCGCAAATTTAGCTTCCACCCGCACCACCTCCTCAGTTTGCTGCTCTGCTCCCACTCGCCGCCGTCCCCATTGCTGCTGCTGCTGCTGCTACTGCTGCTGCTGCTGCTGCTGCTGCTGCTAACATGCTACATTTATCTGAAATTTTGTGTATGAAATTAAGCGTTTTGGAAAAGAAATAACAGATGAGCAAGTAGTATTACAGAAAAAAAGAACAACCTCATATTTACACAGATGTTCATACCTATGTTTACAGAACAACACTCTGGAATATATGAAATATAAAAGTAAACGTTTTGGAAAAGAAATCACGAATGAACAGATGGTATTCCAGGGTAAAAATAGAACATGCCTATATTTACGCCTATAGTCATGCCTGTGTTTAGGAACAAACACTCTGGGACATATCCAACAGTCGCATCAAAAGAAAGTATGCAGGGAGCAGGGTGAACCGAGCACGGGACCCTGGTGTGTGGCCGTGCGTCCCGAGAGCCTGGCGGGCTTTGTGTGGGGAAACCAAGGAGCCCTCCACCCTGGAGCATAGTAGGACCCCCGCCCAGGATATCTTTAAGGACTGTCACGCCTGAGGCCCCACGTCCCCGGTGCCCTCATGCCAAGATTTCCAGGCTGTCTCCTCTTGAACTGAATCCAGCTTATTTTATTACATCACAAAACGCCATCCTCTCCCATACTTACTTTCGTTCTTTTTTCTCCCAGCGTCTCCCTGCCCTTCTTTTGCCGTCTCTAATTATACTCGTACTCACCCGGTCTTCTCTTCCACAAACTCTTCTCCACCTTCCTTCCTCCTTCCCATTATCATCTCGCGGACCCTTCCCTACTCCCTCTCTCTCTCTCTCTCTCTCTCTCTCTCTCTCTCTCTCTCTCTCTCTCTCTCTCTCTCTCTCTCCCTCCCTCCAGTCGTCACCATTCACCACCGTAAAAAGCCATGCGTGTCACTCTACAACAGTCCCCTCTCCATTCATTTAGAGTGTTCCCTCGTTTTCTATGTTGTTTGACTCTCATCCGGCCGATGTTAAATCTTTATTTTACCGACATCAGTCTGTGTGTTTTTCCCTTCCATTCTGCCGTGACGTCCTCGCCAAAAACCCTGCGCAGTATGATACAACTGGGAACTGTATGATCATTTGCTGATACGGGAAACCTTTTGATATTATTTTCTGTAAACAACCAGGGAGTAATCATTCCCGATGACGTCAGAGGAGGTACAGCCAGCCAATCAAAGGACTGTTACGTCAGCCAAGTCCCGAACCCATTAGCCAATCACAGGTGACTCTCACTGGTCAAGAAATCAATCACACGTGCTGCCTTCCCTCTACTGCCACTGGCTGAAAGAGAGAGAGAGAGAAAGAGAGAGAGAGAGAGAGAGAGAGAGAGAGAGAGAGAGAGAGAGAGAGAGAGAGAGAGAGAGAGAGAGAGAAAATTTAGATTGTGTTCGAAAAGGGAAGCGGAGGGATGCAGATAACATGTGGAAAAAAAAGAAATAGAGA
>NC_059297.1:13811910-13816910 GCF_017591435.1 Portunus trituberculatus
TTCTCTCTCTCTCTCTCTCTCTCTCTCTCTCTCTCTCTCTCTCTCTCTCTCTCTCATGACCTTTAACATTTCGTATCAGCAGGCGGAAGGGAGATTGCCTAAGCTAACCTGACCTGACCTCTGTTGTTTGTGCCCAAGAGAGAGAGAGAGAGAGAGAGGGGGCGATTGGGGGGGAGTCTGACATCAGGAAACTGTTATAACCACCATTCCCACTTTCTCATTACCATCTCTGTACTCATTACTGACATTGTAATCAACATTATTGCCACCACAACTACTACTGGCGTTACTCCCACTACGACTACTACTACTGTCACTGCTACTACTGTTATTGTTATTACTATTAATACTATTGTTGTATTTCTCGTATTAATATTTCTGCTCCTACGAATATGGATATTGTTCCTTCTGTTACTCCTCCTTTTCTCCTTCTCTTCCTCCTCCTCCATCTTCCTCCCCTGGTCTTGCTACTGTCACTATTACCATTACCACTGCCAAAACTTACTACTACTACTTCTACTACATTTACTATATACTACTACTACTACTACTACTACTACTACTACTATTACTACTGCTGCTGTTGTTTGCTACTCCTTCTGCTTTATTATACTTCTTTTTCAGTGTTATAGCTGGTGGTGCTGATCCAACACCGTCATAATAATCATAATCACCCTCAATATTATCACCACCACCACCAACACCACTGTCACCACCACCGTCATTACCAAATTATCTCGTGAAGATCTAAGAATACCATTAGATTCGTGTAAAAGTTTTCTGATAAGGCAGTCTCTCTCTCTCTCTCTCTCTCTCTCTCTCTCTCTCTCTCTCTCTCTCTCTCTCTCTCTCTCTCTCTCTCTCTCTCTCTCTCTCTCTCTCAGCTCAATTTCTCCTTCAAAACACGGATCCATTCCCCTCCTCGGCCGCTCTGAAAGAAAAATAAAAGCAGTATTTATATTGGGTTCATCTCTCGCGGCGCTCCAGCAGTCGATAACAATGACGAGAGAGACACAATGCCCTCCCTGGATAACAAAGACACCCTTGAAGAACAGACTGCCGCCCTCTCCCTCGCCTGTCACCCCCTTGTTCCCTCCCCTTGAAGGCCGTCCCGTCTCGCAAAGTCCTTCTACACGACTGCCCTTTGATCCACTCTTTTAGTCCAGCGCCGCCCACACACCGCCACCCTTGCCCTCTGCTCCTGGTAGCGCCGGGGCTGCTGTGAGGATGGTGACGTGGAAGATGGTTCAAGACTCGTGCTCGTAAAAGTGAAGATTGTATTAATTATGGAATTTATCAATCTGTTGTAATAAGTGTTTGTTTATCCTTTTGTTCTTATTTTTTCATTGAATTCTAATCCACATTGCGCCATATACAGAAACGCTTCCCTCTGTCACCACGACCATTTTCAAAGACCACAGAGACGATTAGCCGAGTTCTAAAGAGTACTTGTCCTGTTGATAATACAGAAAACTTGTTAACATGTCATTAAAATTGTAGAAACATCCTTAAAAACCCGTGTCACTTCAACTAGAGCCCTTTAAAAATTGTGAAGGTAGTGTGTGGTGCGGATATGTTTCAGAATATGGGCCATAAATGCAGGACTCTTTTCACTTGTTAGACGTTACTGTCCCTGTGAACAAGGGATGGAGGAGGCTGAGTCGGCCGGCAAGTGTTCCTGGGGTGCGTCTAATGTGAGGAAATAGGGTGATATATTGTTTTGGTGTTTATACTTTTCCATCACTTTATAACTCAACAACGACATCTGATCTTTAACTTTCATTTTCTTTTGTGAGACTATCAGTAGAATCTTTTGTCTTCTCCTTCTGCTAAAACTTTTGTCAGTGGTTGACGTCTTGTGAGACTTCATCCAATTGTCCCTTTGAATGCCACTCCTACAACTAAAGAAGAGGAGGTAAATGTATTACAAAAAAAGATAAAAACACGAATTGATGTTTGTAACGATGGTATTATTAGCGGTGGTGTTGTCAGTTATTATCGTCTCCACAATCATTCTCTCCATGACTCAGTATTAATCAACGTCCACGTATCCTATCTTACCAAGACAAGCTGCTGTAATTAATAGCTTTCCTGTGAGCAGCTTCGTAATGGAAAATGAAATATAAAGAAGAAAATAAACCTTGGTATTGTTTGCCTTTCTGAAATACACTTCTCACTTCTTTTTTCTTCGTGACTTTGTCGAGAAATTAATTGCTTCTTTACCTCCGCAGTGTTTCGTTGTCCAATATTCAGTATCTTCGTCGTACTCAAGAAAGCCACAATATTAGTTACCTTCGATTGCATATTTCTGAGATGACTTACAGGCCGTGTATCATAAACTGAAAAAATATCCATATGCATAACTACAGAAATGACAGCATGTCCCTTTTGTTTATCTTTTTTTTTTCTTATGACAATAGTTTTAAGACTATTAAGACTCCATCCTCGTAACACATTGACAGTTTTCTTCCCCAAGATAGTTAGCTAACTTTTCTCCTGAACTTATTTTTATCTTTGGATATCCATCTCTTATCCATAAAGAAAAACAAATGAAAAAGAAAGAAAGGAAAAAGTTATATACTTATCCTAAAAATAGCTTTGACATTATCCCAAAATAAACTCTTAACTTCCAGTTTGAGACTCAGTGCCTTAAGCCATTGTTCCTTCAGCCTTCGTCTCGCCTTTACCTTCACTCCTTGACTCGTCCTCACCGGCTTGTATAAAAGAGGGAGTGAGAGAGTAAAGAATAAATCGCAAACGTCCAAACTCAGTCTAGCACGACTTGAGCTCTCAGCCTGCATCGGTAAATAGATAAAAAGAAAAAGAGTTAAACAGATTGGAAAGTTTAGACGAGAATAGACTTTAACGTAAACTAAAAATCAGAACCCATTGTAGTATCGATGTCGAAAACCTTTTGGAGCAAAGTTTGTTTACGATTGAAGCTCGAAGTGGCCGCTGATTGGCTGGGAATAGAGCCAATCAGAGCCCTTCCCTGACTCCCTTCCCTCACACAGGGTGGACACCATTCCCACATTTCGATTTTAATGGCTGCTCTTCACTCGTGTTCTCTCCCCTCCATCCTTCTCCCCCTCTTCCTCCTCCTCCTCCTCCTTCTTCTCCTCCTCCTCCTACTCCTCCTCCTCCTCCTCCTCCTCGTACTCCTCCTCCTCCTCCTCCTCCTCCTCCTCCTCCTCCTCCTCCTCCTCCTCCTCCTCCTCCTCCTCCTCCTCCTCCTCCTCCTCCCCATAGTGGCACTCTACCTGCCCCTCCTCCGTCCCACACCCTCGCTTTCCATTCTACTGTCACTTCCACTTTCTCACCTCCACTTTCTCACTCTAGTTTATTCTCCATTTGAGTCTTCTTCCATGCACCTGGACCTCCTTTTTCCCTCTCTTAATTTTTCCCAACTCCACTTTCTTCCAGTGCGTCCTTGTCTCCTTTCTCTCCCTCTAACAAGTTTCCTCCCTTGCCTCACCTGCTACCTGGAGGGAAAGACTCGTTGACAAATTGATTTCCTCACCTGAATAGAGGCGGCGGAGTTGTGCCGTGGGGCTCCTGGGAGACTTCTGAAGGGGAGGTGGTGGTGGAAGGGGGAGGGGGAAGCGTTGGCGTCTCTCCCACGTGTATGTAGCTTGTCTCCCACATGACACCACGCCATTCCTCTCAGCAACAATCCTCTTTCCTCCATCCCCCAATCTCTCTCTCTCTCTCTCTCTCTCTCTCTCTCTCTCTCTCTCTCTCTCTCTCTCTCTCTCTCTCTCTCTCTCTCTCTCTCTCTCTCTCTCTCTCTCTCTCTCCTCCTTTGAGATTTTCCTCCTTCGCGGCACGTCTCTCTCTCTCTCTCTCTCTCTCTCTCTCTCTCTCTCTCTCTCTCTCTCTCTCTCTCTCTCTCTCTCTCTCTCTCTCTCTCCTTTTCGAGATTTTCCTCCTTCGCGGCACGTTACTTGGTTGCCTTGCTCCCACGTCTACTTTCCACGTTTGCCTCTTACACATTTCCATTCCTCATAAATTTCTCCTGGTGACATTCTCCAGACACGTGCACCATTATCCCACATTCGTTCCCTGGTACAGATTTTCCAGTCAGATTACTAGATTTCCCCCACTGCTTCCAGATCCAGCTCACCTACCCTTCCTCATCTCCACAAGTTCCCCCACAACATCCCGCCCCGCCTCGTCACGTCCCCAAATCCCTCCACCAGCGAAGTGGGTGTCGTCTCGGTGTCGCCAGCATGAGGGATGGCGGAAGAGTCGTGGAAGAGAAGTATATATATGGAAATTTCCCTCCCCCAACCCCCCGAAAAGAAAGGAATGTGAATATTGAGTCGTGCTGGCGAACTTTAGGTATATGTCACTAGCCTCCATTTCCCAGCATTTTTCGTCCGAATTAACGCGTGTCGTCGCCGTCTGGACGTGGTGCGTGGTATTCCGGAACCCATCTCACTGCCTCTCTTGGAGTCGTAATCTCCTTGCGCGATCCCCTGAGCGAAGTCTTGGGCGCCGCGCGAACCTTTGTGACGTGAGCGAAGGGAACTGGTCGGGAGGAAAGGAAGATAGAGCTAATTTCCTACGTCGCTTCCCCTGCCCCGTCCCTACTCTGCCTGCCCCACTTCGCTTCCTTTCTGCTTCACCCGCCTTCCAATTTTTTTTTTTTTTTTTTTTTTTTTTTTTTGGTGGTGGCCTCCGTTCGCCGTCCTTCCTCGACCCTAATCATCCAACGAGAAAAATAGCGTTCTCTATTGTCAATTTTGTGGACTCTCTTTCGAGTTCATCTGGTCCCTCATTTCGCCTCGCTCCTCGCCGGCTGTCCCATGACTTTGAATATATCGTAAAACAAGTTGGAATTTACTGTAAAACAAGTTTGGAACACGCATCTCCGACCCAAAACGAGTTATGCAACCTTCACCGAACTCGCTCCAAACAGAAATTGTGCAGCGCCGAACTCTTCCCAGAACTAAATAGGATACGGCTTGGCGCTGGGTCGTCCATCCCGAGAGAGAGAG
>NC_059297.1:13824410-13871910 GCF_017591435.1 Portunus trituberculatus
GTAGTCAGGTGAACACTGCGGTGAAGGAGGCAATTTATGAGGTGTGTGGGAGGCGCAACACTCTGGCCTGCATCTGGTTAACTGGTGAGCGTGTTTTGCTGATTAAAGACCACATGGGTGACCCCGCAGGTGCAGAGTTATTAGTTTAGCCGGACATCAAGTGCTGTGTGTGTGTGTGTGTGTGTGTGTGTGTGTGTGTGTGTGTGTGTGTGTGTGTGTGTGTGTGTGTGTGTGTGTGTGTGTGTGTGTGTGTGTGTGAGAGTGTGTATGTGTTTGTCAGTTCTTCACAGTGAGCATTAAAAGTATGTTTTCCTCTGCTTACCATTATGTATTGAAATTCTATAGTGTTCTGTTATATGATCGACTGTTGATTATTGATGGAGAATGGACAGCTGGTTAATACTCTTTTTTTCAGCGGTGAGTTAACGATGATTTCATAATTTTTGGTTGAATTTATTGATCTCCTGCAAACCATCTCCATACTGTTTACATTATGTGACCTGTATGATATCCTAGCCTTTTGTTTCCTTCCTCCTGATTTCCTTTCATGATCTGCCGTGCCTCCTCATCTCTCTCTCTCTCTCTCTCTCTCTCTCTCTCTCTCTCTCTCTCTCTCTCTCTCTCTCTCTCTCTCTCTCTCTCTCTCTCTTGTGCCTCTGTATCTGCCTCTTGAGTGCCTAACATTTCTCATTGTGTTCCAGGCGGTGCGTGCCGTCGGTGGTGGTGTACGACACAGGCCTCTGCACGCGGGAGGAAGATGACCCCGCTCATGCCGTGCTGTACTTCCGCCCCCGCCACACGCCCACCACCGCCCGGACTTCATTAGCCGGGCAGCTGGCGGGCGTGGTGCACTTCTGTCGCCAGGCTTTCGACACGCCCACGGTCGTCCGCACTCGCCACGCCCATGTCGCCTTCAAGGACTATGGCCGTTTTGTGCTGGTGAGTCCTGCCTATGCCCGTCACCTCCCAGCCACCAGACACATATTTTTTCCAGCCTTCCATCCTCGCCCCTCTTGGGATCTATAGGTTGTGATGTGCTGAGCTGGCCTCCCCATTCCTCGCTGCCTCGCCTGATGCACTACACACAATACCTATCAAAACGGATTTTTTTTGGGGGGGGTTTATAGCCAAACATAAAACAGCCACGGCGACCACAGGGGAGCGGATCATAAAAGCGCTCATCCCCCCATAGAGACTCACTCCCTCACCCCTCTCCCTTTCTCTCCCTTTGCATGCCCTCGCCCTGCTCCTCTCCTCCCCATCCTCCACTCCATCTCCCCTTCCCACCAAAACAACCAATTCACTCCTGTCCTGCTCTGTTCTCATCCTCTATCTGACTTTTTAATTGCTCTCTATTCTATTATAATTGAGAATCTCTCTCTCTCTCTCTCTCTCTCTCTCTCTCTCTCTCTCTCTCTCTCTCTCTCTCTCTCTCTCTCTCTCTCTCTCTCTCTCTCTCATGACTGACGCCTAGTTGTTTCTCCATTTGTGTTCCTTTCTACTTCAGATGATTTTGTTAGATTGCAATAGACTCATTTACTTTTGTTTTCTTTATTGTGCTCCTGAAGCGGGAATTTTTAAATTTTCATTTCGAGTTTTGGTAAAAGTTTATTGCATTTCGTTTACGTTTAATCACCAACCATTAACGTGTATTTTATTTTTGTTACCTTTAGTTTAATCGTATTTTTTTCTCTTCCAATTTTTCAAAGTTAGTCTTTGTATTTATTTTTTCCTCTCTCTTATACGTCTCAATACATTATTTCAACCACACCAGTCTTTTTCCTCGTACCTCATGCCATATCTTTCATCACCACTCCGTCCATCACACAACACTCCCTAACCTAAACCCCAGCATTACCTACCTTGTCAGTTTCTGTATACTCCTCCAGCCATTAGACACCTCCGCTTCAGTATAATCATGGGGTTCTAATAGGATTCAGCCCTGCTCTGGTGAAATTATCCCCTCACTGACGCCACAGTCCATGCTAAGCCTCTCATCCGTGTTCCCCTCCAACTTTTCTCCTCTGCTCAAAGTTTGCTCGGTTCAGACAGCCCCGGGGAAGTGTGGCGGCTCGCACCTCTCCCATTACCGTCGTGTTACCGTATAATATCCTTTGTCGCGCAGGTTCTCTGGAGCTTTTAAGGATGAATTTTGAAGTACACATGTTATAGGTTTGATTACAGTGTTCATTTCTTTCATGTGTGTTTTTACTTTTTATATTAGTTCGTTTCAGTTTGGAATTTTAGTTGATATCCTTTGCCATAAGAGTTTTCAGGCGTCTTAAGGGAAAAGTTTGAAGTTCTTATGCTATTGGTTGAATTGTGGATATCTCTCTCTCTCTCTCTCTCTCTCTCTCTCTCTCTCTCTCTCTCTCTCTCTCTCTCTCTCTCTCTGGTGTTCCTGTTTTGTATTTATTCTTTTTTATATAGTTTACTTGATATAATTTCGTATTAATAGTTTTGGTTTAACTTGAGAAAGACTTTAAATGTTGTCGCTTGAATACTTTGGAAAAAAAAAAATTGTTCGGGTCATTGTTTTCCGTTTATTCCGTATCCTGTTGACGGGAGTGTTTTCAGGCGCCTCAAGGAAGAGTTTTCAAGTATATCGTGTATGTCATCTCTTATGAATACCACTAGGGTTTTTTTTTCTATTTTCTCAAAGTTCTTGTTGATTTTTATTTAATTCGTTCCTTTTTCTCACAGTTTATTTGATATTCTCCACCGTGAGTTTTAATTCGCTGTTAGAAAGTTTTCTCTTTTTTTCCAAGAATGTTTTTTATTTACCGTCTGAATTCCCATTGTTTTCATAAAGGGATTAATTTTAATGACAATTTCTATTCAGTCTATATATTGTTTTTGTCAGTTTTGCCGCTTGAATCATCTGCTGCCTTTATTTATTGAATTATCTGCTGCCTTTATTTACTTAATATTTACCATACTTTTATTATCGGTTATTTTATTATCGGAGTATTAGTATTCTTTAAGCACCAAATAGTTGTTACTTAAAATTCTTTACATTTGAAATAGTTTATATCGTTATTATATTCTTTTAGCGTTTACGATTATTTTATTAATTTTACTTTAGATTCACTTTTATTCTTCTACATTTAGTTTTGCTTATTCATTCATTCATTTTTCCTAATGTTGTCACATATCACCTTTATCTCCTTCATTTATTTAACATGATTAACTTTCCCTTTTTTTTCAATTTGCTGTGCTGATAATTGGTCACAGGAGATGGATTTCATATGGTGGGCTACGGTATCGCTTTGCTATTATTGCGCCATAAAAACACACGGGGGAGATTAAATGCCCTTTGTATTAAATCTGTTTATGTGATCTTTATCTCTGTTATTAACACTCGTGCATAAATTGTAACTTAAATTGATGATTCGCGTTTAATGATTTCATAGACTGTGTGTGTGTGTGTGTGTGTGTGTGTGTGTTTAATTAGTCAGAGTTCAGAGTCAACACTTGTATAATACCTCCGTGTTAGTAAAAGTTTGAATTTCATTAGTCAAACGTCCCAGTCAATACTTGCTCAGGGCTTTTGTGTGTGTGTGTGTGTGTGTGTGTGTGTGTGTGTGTGTGTGTGTGTGTGTGTGTGTGTGTGTGTGTGTGTGTGTGTGTGTGTGTGAGTCCATAATAATAATATATAGTCGTATTTTCATAACCCTTACCTTTTTCTTTTTTACTGTTATAATTGGTGTACACAGCAAGATATATTATTCACTTTATACCAGAACTTTACCTTCCATACCATTGCCATCACCACTACACACCATTATTGTCACCATGAATCACCATTAACACTACCACTACACACAATTACTGTCACCATACACAGTCATTATCACTCACTGCTAATGGCCAATTGCTTTGTTGGGTGTTGTTTGTTTGTTTGTTTGTTGTTCTTTTGGCGCTTTGTACCATCACTACCAGCACTACCACCACTATCACCACAACTCACTACATACACCCAAATAACTTCCATTCCCATTCATCACTTACATATTCCTCATAATAATATGCGTACATACCACAAGCGCTTTCAGTTCACCATCACCACCATCACCAACACCATCACAATCACCACCATGACTACAGCTCACTATATTCAGCCATCATTCATTTGTTATCTTAAGAACAACAACAACAAAAATGCAAAAATCTCTCAGGCTTATGCGTCTTTTAATTCACTATCACCATTATCACCAACATCATCACCAACACTCCAATCCCAGTGTTCTCATTCCCTGCATACTATTGTCGAATCCTGCCAAACAAAGGAATATCTAGTTCCGTCGAATATCTTGTGATTTTCCTCTCGTAGAAATTTTATATAGTTTTATAACTTTGGCGCCATATGACCTTAGTTGTGGCACGTCACACAGGAATATTTTTTAATACCTCATTTTTTTATCTCAATAGGTCCCAATTCCGACAACTTACTATCTATCAGCATTAAGCACATTTCCCTTTCTTGTCAAAAATAGGCCCACCAATTTCTACATCTCCCTCATAAATCAGTTCTGTTAACCTCGATCCCTTCTTCTTTTGTCGCAGTAACCCGCAATACCTATAACGCATCATCATTGTCATCTACCACTGTTTAGCTCACTCCTCTTTGCTACCATAATACCCCTTCAATTTCTACAACTCCCTCATAACCTCCCGCTATTAAGCCAGTCCCCTTCCCCTCTCCAGCCGTAGCCAGGTCCTCCCTCGTCAGCGTCAACAAACAGCTGTGGTGGGTCTGAACCAAAGCTAAAGTCAACCCCTTTCAGTCTCATGATTGGCTAAGGCGATACAATGCCGAAAGTAAACGTGGTCCTTTGTGGCTCGCGCTGGAGGAGGGACAGGAGGAAGAAGAGGGGGGGCAAGAGGAAGAGGAGGAAGAGGAAGGGGGGGTTTAAGGGCTTCTAGAGGAGGAGGGATGACGGAGGGACGAGGAAGGGAGGAAAAAAGAAACAAGGAGAGCACAAGAGGGATTAGAAAACAATGAGAAATTAAAGACGGTATTGTGAGCCAAGAATGAAAAGATTATTATAAGAAAAATAATAGTTGCAGAGAGAGAGAGAGAGAGAGAGAGAGAGAGAGAGCAGGGCGACGAGTGTCAGATCATATCCAGAGATTAATGGTTGCCTTAATGACACGTTAGATCTGATGGATGGAGAGAGAGAGAGAGAGAGAGAGAGAGAGAGAGAGAGAGAGACGGAAGGGAAAAGTTGCTTCCAAACTGATGTCCATTACAGGGGAGGATATGAAAAAGGGGAAGAAGAGGGAAAGATGAAAGTTTGGAGTTTCAGCTGTGACACAAAAAGAGGTTAAAAGAGGAAAGGTAGAGCAGGAATTGCTTTCACACTTCCTTTAGTTCCCTTCAAATGCCCGTCACTCTCCAGATGGTGTGTGGGCGTGGAGGGGAATGGGCGCGAGGGCGTCTCTTGGATGTGTGTCGACAGCTGGACGCCGCCACGGGGGGTCTGCCGCACCTGTGGGTTACCTGTGGCTGGGACCATCGCCACTTTACTGACAGGTGAGTACTTTTGATAGTAGTAGTAGTAGTAGTAGTAGTAGTAGTAGTAGTAGTAGTAGTAGTAATAATAGTAGTAGTAGTAGTAGTAGTAGTAGTAGCAGTGGTAATGTTTGTATTTGTTGTTGTTATTGTATTGGTAGTATTAGTGTGTATTAGTGTGTGTGTGTGTGTGTGTGTGTGTGTGTGTGTGTGTGTGTGTGTGTGTGTGTGTGTGTGTTTGTTTGTCAAGTATCAGAATTTGAACATCATAATATTCTCCTAAATTAAATCCTATCCACTTTCACTCAACTCTATCCTTTTGTGAGACCTATATGTAGCTGATGTCACACACACACACACACACACACACACACACACACACACACACACACACACACACACACGCACACACTATAAAGGCTGTAACATCATCCCCCACAACAAAATTATAATGTTCACCAGTAAATAAAACTGAAAAAGTCCTCCTGCACAGATGAATACCCTTGCCTCCATTGGGTGATAATTTGTAGCGCCTAATGACCGAGAACACTTTTTTTATGAGCGAATAATGTTGTGTATTAGTCTCGTTCCGGGTGGTTTGTGGCTGTTTCTGATGGAGTGGGGGTGGTGGTGGTAGTGGCTGGGTCTTGTGGTAATACTGATGTTGTTATTGATGGCTGGTTTGGATGTAATAGTAGTAGTAGTAGTAGTAGTAGTAGTAGTAGTAG
This sequence comes from Portunus trituberculatus, assembly GCF_017591435.1. Lineage (NCBI taxonomy): Eukaryota > Metazoa > Arthropoda > Malacostraca > Decapoda > Portunidae > Portunus > Portunus trituberculatus. Next base: position 13,830,654 of record NC_059297.1, read on the forward strand.
TAGTAGTAGTAGTTAGTGGTGGTGGTGGTGGTAATAGGAGTAGTAATATTAATAGTAGTGGTGTTGGTGGTGGTGCTGGTGGTGGTAGTGATGGTGGTGATTCACAATGTTTCTGGTAATGTTGTTGCAAATGTCACTTATTTTTATATTTTGGGGATATTCTTTATTGTTATTGGTGTTGTTTTCAGTTGTTGTTTTTTTTTTTGTTATTTTTTTGTTCACCGTGTTTAGTGTGATGCGTATTTGGTTATTAGTTCTTTTTCCTCCTTCTTTTCCTTTGTTTCTTCTTCTTCATCTTCATCTTCATCTTTTATTATTATTATTATTATTATTATTAGTAGTAGTAGTAGTAGTAGTAGTAGTAGTAGTAGTAATAGTAGTATTGTTTTTCTTATTCTTATCATTGTTGTTTTTATTATCATCATTTTCCTCTTATATTAAAGCATTTGATTTCTTTATTCTTTTTGTGTGTTGAGTTTGTATTGATTAGTGATATTCTGTCACTGTTCCTCTCTCTCTCTCTCTCTCTCTCTCTCTCTCTCTCTCTCTCTCTCTCTCTCTCTCTCTCTCTCTCTCTCTCTCTCTCTGCCCCATTAGTTTGTAGTCATAATATTTTCTCTGTTGTCGATTTTTAGTAATTTGTAGAGATTGTGTATAGCTTTGTTCTCTGTATGTGTAAGTGTGAGTGTCTGGGTTTGCATTGATTGGTGTTACTGTGTTTTGGTGTTTTAGTTTTCTGTTAGTTTGCAGTCGTCATGTTTTACCAGGTGTCAATTCTAGTGGTTTGCAGTTATTGTGTCCTGTGTGCTATGGACTTTTTTTGTCATAGCTTATAATTGTCAGTTATGGTATACCGTTGTGGCCGTCCCTGTATGACTGATGTTTTGCAATGTCCCGGGATGGCAAGTAATCTTAACCCACCATTCCAGGTTGACAGAGGTGCTCGACGGTCTCCTACCCAACGCCATTCCTGACGCTGACTTTGGAGAAGAGGACGCGGAGGCAGCAGAAGGTCTCCTCGGCTCCTCCTCTAATACCACTCCCCTCAGCACCCCCTCGCCCGCCACTGAAGCCTCCGAATTAGGGGCACTGGAGGATGACATAGAGGCCAGGAAGCGAATGGGGGAGCTGGAGGGAGAAGACGGGGAGGAAGGAGAGGGAGAGGCAATGAGACGCTTGCACAGAATCTTCAACGCTGTTCCCTCCGTCCAGCTACCAAAGGTGAGAGTGGTAACAAGCACACAGCCTCAGCCCGTGTCAATGTTTCTCGTGCTTGAAGTGAGGAATAAAGTTATAGACTATTAACATAAACTGAATCACTTTTACTATTAATGATAAACTTTTATTTCGCATTTATATTGGGGAGCTGTGAGAGATTTCTAGATGGTACCTGAAGAGAAGAAACACATCACCTTAAGCTAAATAAGTCAAAAGTTACCTTAAAATCTAAACAAAAGAACAAAACTGAGTTGAATAAATCAAATCAAATCAAAAGCTGAACCTTTCCTCTTTTTATGGTAAATTTGTAGTCGATATATTTAGAAACAAAATACATATGAAGAAAATAATGATCGATAAAGAAGTCAAAAGTTGACCTAAATCCCATTAAAAAAGAATAGCACCAGTGATGAAAACCAAGTAGCTAGTGTGTACTGTTGTGTAGGAGACAGGAGATGAAACCTCAAAACTAGGACATTTCATCTGAATAAGCCCTCCCCAAAAAAGAAAAAGAAAAGAAAGGAATCTAAAAGCCTCTCTATTAAGAAAAATAAGCAGGTCCACAAAACGTTACAACACACGTATGCAAAGATACAAAAAACATTTCTTTCTCTCTCTGAAATAGGAGTCGATATGTAATATCTGTTTTCGACTTTTAATTTCCTCTCTCTCTCTCTCTCTCTCTCTCTCTCTCTCTCTCTCTCTCTCTCTCTCTCTCTCTCTCTCTCTCTCTCTCTCTCTCTCTCTCCCCCTCCTACTGACCGGCCACCTCACTTGCTGACGCTCGGTGCTTGGCTCACCTGCAGAGTGGGGGTGGCGTGTTCCTGAAGGCGCAGCAGGTGGTGGAGGCGTGTCAACAACAACCAGGAGTCCTTGCTGGAGCTACCATGCATAAAAACAGGTGGGTCACGAGAATAGACGGAAGGATTTAAGGAAGAATAGGATGTATTTAGATGTATTGTCTTGTATGGATATAAGTAACAAAAAATAGATTAATATGAAAAGAAAGGAGAGCTACAGTAAGAAGGAAAGACATAAGAAAATAAGAACACTGTCATGATGTATTTACTTGTTTATCTTGTTTGTTTGTTTTATATTACCATGTAAAATACAACCAGAATTCATTAACACTTTTACATATCTGGAGTTTGTTAGGATTGAGTTTTCTCAATAAGAGCATTCTGACATATTTACGCTTCATTTTTTTTACTTCTTCTCTTATGCTAGATGTTGGTTGGTTATATGCAGTAATTCTTCCAGCATATGATAACGTTAATAATGAAGCAAGAAGAAAGACAGTCTTTGATTAGAACAAACGGAATGTCACGAAAATAATCTTTTGCTTTCTCCTTTTCTTGCACTCTTCTTCTTCCATCTTCCTTTCGCCTCTCTATATATTTGTATTTGGAGTGCTACGGCATGAGAGCTGCGGAGAAAGTTTGAGATAAAGACGAAATGAAAGTAACGTTGCAGATCAGAAAGAATGATGAGTAAGATCGTAGTGAAGTACGAAGGGAAGAATCTTATTGGAAAACGAAGAGAACGATGATAGTGTTTTGAAAGTGTAAGGAGACAAGGAGGTTAAGAGAGAAGATGGGATTAGGATGAAGTGAGGTAATGCACAAAAATTCAATTGAATGCTGGAGGGAAAAAGTGAGATTGTATCGAGAGGTGAGAAAAATGGAGGGACAACAATTGGTGTGATGAGAATAGAAGGATAAGTGAGATGAATGTGGGCAAAGAAAACCCGTGGACGAAAAAAAGTTCAATAGTGAATAGATAAGGAGTAAGAAAAGTTTAAAAGAAGTCAGAGAAGTTCAGTAAAAACTGAACAGTTATGATAACGATAACAGTTATAATAATAATAATAATAATAATAATAATAATAATAATAATAATAATAATAATAATAATAATAATAATAATAAAAATAACAACAACAACAACAACAACAACAACAACAACAACAACAACAACAACAACAACAACAGTAACAATAATAATAATGATAATGATAAGAAATCAAAGGATAGCAGAGACAAAGATTTAGAGAAAAAGAGTAAAGATCAAGATGAATGTAGAGGAAATGTCATAGGACAGGTGAAATATTACAGTAGCAGGTCCGTAAATGAAGAAACAACTGAGATAAAAGACCTAATGAGTCAGGTGAGAGGCAAGTGTTGGTGGAGTTAATGAGCAGAGAGGCAAGCAAGGAGGACAGGTGTGTGTGGGGGGAAGGGGGATAGACATAAAGATAGGTGAATTCGTGGTGGCATAAAAGTGGATATTTGAGAGGGAGAGGGTATAGTTAATGAAGGGACAGATTAATTAGAGGGAAATAGGAAGAGAAAAGAGGGAGAGGAATTTTAATTACTTCATAATGGAAGGGTGCGGGGAGTGAGCGTGTGTTCTGTGTGGAATGAAAGCGTGTTTTGCATTTCTTTCTTTCACTGGTAGGGAATTGTTACGTCTTTTTGTAGTCTGTATGAGAGAGGGAGAGAGAGAGAGAGAGAGAGAGAGAGAGAGAGAGAGAGAGAGAGAGAGAGAGAGAGAGAGAGAGAGAGGTAAACAAGAAACTTGGTAAATTCCTTTAGTGGTTAACAACTATTCTACACGTAATATGCACGTCTCGCCTATATAAAGAAGTCGTATAAACACACACACACACACACACACACACACACACACACACACACACACACACACACACACACACACACACACACACACACACACACACACACACACACACACACGTCATCAAACCACCATTACGGAGAGTCACGCTCGACACAAACATTCTCTCACCAGCGCTCCATCATGCCACAAACAAACACGCCATCGACCCGCCACCAACACGCCGACCCCGAGAACCCGTGATTGATTGCATCTCACCTGTGTGCCGCCAGGTGATGCGCGGCGCCAGGTGTGTGTGTGTGTGTGTGTGTGTGTGTAAGCGTTTTGATGTATTTTGTATTCTTTTGGTGAATTGCGGGAGCATTTAGAACAGCAGTTACTATTGAATTGTTTGTGTGCGTGCGTTTGACAAATTTTCAGCTGTCTAGTAGTGTGGAAAAATATATATCTATGTATCTTCTTGGTTTCCTTTTAAGTTACGGTAAATGGATCGATATACTTATCTATTTAACCTATCAGTTTTTCTGTCTGTCCCTTTACCTCACTGTCTTTCCTATATTTCTGTGTGTGTGTGTGTGTGTGTGTGTGTGTGTGTGTGTGTGTGTGTGTGTGTGTGTGTGTGTGTGTGTGTGTGTGTGTGTGTGTGTGTGTGTGTGTGTGTGTGTATGTGTGTGTGTGTCTGTGTGTCTGTGTGTGTGTGACTTTGAATAGACTGAATAAGGTTGATTTGTATTGTTGAATGTCGCAATCAAAAGGCTTGTGTGGTGACGAGTTAGAAGAGAGTGATTGTAACTTAGGGCTTGTAGTTAGAATGATTTGTGTGTGTGTGTGTGTGTGTGTGTGTGTGTGTGTGTGTGTGTGTGTGTGTGTGTGTGTGTGTCTAGTGGGAGAGGATGACGTGCAGAGAGTAGAATGAATGCGTGGTTGGTGGGGGTGGTGGTGGTGGTGGTGGTGGTGAGCTAGATTAATGACGTGTGGACGTGTGTGGATGAGTCTACGTAGGTACCTGTATGTGGAGGTACAATTTGGAGTATGGACGGGTGGATAGCGGTTTGCATTCAGTGTCTGGAGAATGTGGGTTGGCCTCCATAGTACATAAAAAGAAAAGAAAAGAAAAGAAAAAAATTGGAACCACCTCATCGAAATCACAGCAGAAAGTTAAATTTAGATCACCACAATCACTATCATGCCTTCAAGTCACCACTAATATCATCATTCTTTACCGTCTCTCTCTCTCTCTCTCTCTCTCTCTCTCTCTCTCTCTCTCTCTCTCTCTCTCTCTCTCTCTCTCTCTCTCTCTCTCTCTCTCTCTCTCTCTCTCTCTCTCTCTCTCTCTCTCTCTCTCTCTCTCTCTCTCTCTCTCTCTCTCTCTCTCTCTCTCTCTTTACAACTCATCCACATTAAAAAAAAAATAACACACAACTTTCACCCGGTGCGTATTTCTATTACCAGGTGTTCCCTTCACTAATGAGATATTAACCTCCCCTCCTCACCTTTCGTCACTTGCTGCATACCGTATGTATAACTACTACTCTTCTCTTCCTTTACCCCTCTTTACTTACTTCCCCTCTCCTCATCCTCTGTAATGCTCCAACAGTTCATTCCTCACTCCCACCTTCCACTTCTTTTTCTCCTTTTCTTGTTTTCTTCTTCGTATTTTTTTTTCAAGTTACCACGCCTCCTCTCTTTTCTCTCCTTTACCAGTTACATTTCTTATACCTATCGCACCTTCTTTCCCCTGACCTGTCTTTTTTTCATACTTTTTTGTTTTCATTTCTTTACGTCCTCTTCCTCTTACATCTTTTAACTTATTTTCTGCCTCCTTTCTTTTTCTTACTGCTTACATTGTGTTTTTAATTTGTGCTATTGATCTCTTAAGTTATTATTCTTTTCTCTCTTTCTATCTCCTTTCTTTTCATTTATTTCCTATCCATCTATGATTTTTTTTTCTTTTTTTCTCATTTCCCGGGAATTATGTTTTCTTTGCTCTATTATTTTTCTTACTAACACTCATTTCACTTTTCTTCTTACTACTCATACTTCTCTCAATCCATTTTTCCTACTCTAGTCTTCTCTCACTTTTCTCCTTCCTTCCTTCACCCCGACCCGCCGCCCGCTCAGCAGTGATACGCGCCACCCCGAACAGACCATCCATCATCGCTCTGCCACCACCACCACCACCACCACGCACTCCGCATGTCAATTTCTTTTATTATAATCAATTAGCATTACTATTATTATCTCTCTCTCTCTCTCTCTCTCTCTCTCTCTCTCTCTCTCTCTCTCTCTCTCTCTCTCTCTCTGACAATAATTTCATTCTTGTTTTACGTGGCACCTGATACTCGATTAATCTATTTTTTTCTCCACGAAGACGATACATGTTGTGTTCGCGCTTGTGCTGTACACACACACACACACACACACACACACACACACACACACACACACACACACACACACACACACACACACACACACACACACACACACACACCGCGTAGTGTAGTGGTTAGCACACTGGGCTCACAACCTAGAAGGTTTGGGTTTGAATCCTGAGAGCAGCGAGGCAAATAAGCGAGCCTCTTAAAGTGTAACCCTTGTTCACCTAGCAGTAAATAGGTACGGGATATAACTGGGGGCTTGTGGCCTCGCTTTCCTGGTGTGTGTGGTGAGTTGTGTGGTGTGGTCTCAGTCCAAACCGAAGATCGGCCAGCATGAGCTCTGAGCTCGATTCCGTAATGGTGAAGACTGGCTAGGTGACCAGCAGGCGACCGGTGAACACACACACTCACACACACACACACACACACACACACACACACACACACACACACACACACACACACACACACACACACACACACACCGTCGATGGTAATGTCCTTGGCAAGGTGAGGCTCGCTCAGATCGCTAAAGTTTTCACTGATAAGGCAGCAGCGTATGTGCGTACAACATTGTCCTCCTCGAATGAGGGAATAGTGATAGGGATTTTGTGCGAATGGCATCCATCTTGCTCAGAAATCAATGAGAAGATATTCTTGATGATCACAGAAACGGGGCGTGAGCTTTAATATCACGGTGAATTACGTTCACTCACTCACTCAATCACTCATTCACTTACTTAACCATGTGTCCTTCCCTCCCTCAGGATCCTCAACACTCAAATGGACAGCGAGCTCACCCATGTCCTGGCCTCACTGCCCCTCCACGTCCCCAAGGTAAGTGTGCCGCATGAAAACCCATCGTCTTATTCGCCGGCCTTGACTGCCGCCACAAGAGGAAAGCTGCCACGTACAGAGGCTTATGTCTATGACTCATGCAAATATGCATAAACACACACACACACACACACACACACAGAGAGAGAGAGAGAGAGAGAGAGAGAGAGAGAGAGAGAAAGAGAGAGAATAAAGACGTCTCCTTTCTCCTAGGGCGGGGTGCTGGAGGAGCGCAATGTGGACTATCGTCTCCCCGCGGATGTTCACTTACTGAAGCTGCACGTGCCCGCCCAGACCCATGCCGCCCTCCGGAAACACATGCCCAAGGTGCGCCTCCCGCCATTACTCAGCACTCGTGAACGTTGACACACATGAAAAGCGACTCTGAAGGACACACTACTTCCATTATGTAATTTTGTTCTGCATTTCAGCCGATGCCTCGCCGCGGAGAGCGTGGCCTTCACAGCCAGGCAGCCTCCATGGACCTTGCCTCTCTCCGCTCCGTCCTCCAGACCCGCCAGTCCCTCCACTCCTACCCCTCCTCCCTCCCCGTCGCCCCGGAGGTCTCACAGGAGAGATCTGCCAGTCCCCAGCCCCAGCCACCGCCCCGAGGCCCCAGCCTGCTAGCCAGAATCAGCGGTGGATTGGAGGCAGAGCTGCGTCCTTCTCAGAGTCTGCCTGGCTCGCCTAGGAAGATTCGTGTAGCCGCCACTCTGCCCGATGTGGGTACCAATTCTCCCGATTTGCGTTACAAGGTGTTGACGGGCCGTCGGCCTCGTCCTCCCGCATCCTCCCACTCCACCCCTCGGAGGATGCCTGGAGGGCGTAATGGCATTCCTAGAAACCACGATGGATCGAGCAACGGATTTAACGGAACCTCCAAACGTAGCCACGGCCTATGTCCTCCCAGCCTGACGCGCGGTGATAAGAGAAACAACAAACTCATTTCTGAAGATGGCAGCAAAAATCCCTCTAAGCTTGGCTACGACTCGGAGAAAAGCGAAAGTGGTTTCGAAGATGGTGTTCAGTCAGACAGTGAACTGAACATCAAGAACACCAAGAACAAGCTCAACCTCCACCTCGCACCGGACAAAATCAACCGGCCAAGCCATGAGATAGAGATGGACGGCCTGGGCCATGATGAACCCAAGATCAGGCGGGAGATCAACGGGAACTTGGCTAAGGATGACAACCTCTCCAGTAGCCCCCCCAACGGGAACCTCTCCACATCACTCAAGACGCAGCTGCAGGACCTCAAAGATGAGTCGGACACTTCGAGGAGTGAGGAATCCGATATCAGTGTCCTGGACCTCAGCAAGTATGTCGAGACCAAAGAGAATGGTGACCGACAGCTGGCGGAGGCTGTGAAGGGACTGATAGAGCTGACTTCCCACAGCGACGAGGAGGACGCGCGACCAGGTCAGGGGAGCGGGTCTGCTGAGCTGAGAGACTCTGGTAAGGAAGAATTACTTGTGACCCATTTGTGACAGTGGCATCTTACACAGAATTTTGTTCTCGCCACCTTAAACTGTTGTCTGAGACTGACATGCCCATTTGCTCAACCATATATTCAAGTGTCGCCTTGCCTCCTTATTGATCAAATTGTTCCTTCTTGCTAATCAAATAACATTGATTCTTTTTTGACCCGGACCGCATGTTTTCTTTCTTTTTTTTTTTCACCACGTGTCTGTACACACTTGTACCTTTTGCAGGGGATGAAGATAACTCGGCAGAGGGATGGCGTGCCCTCACACTATACACTCAAAAGCTTGGGGACACTGTTCTACACTTGTTGCTGTCCTCTGCTGCATATTCTAACCCGCAACTCGTCTACACCCTGGTGAGCAATTAGTGATAAGTAAAAAAAAGCAAGTCTGTAGATGTTATCACCGACACCAGTGTGATTGTTGTTGTTTTGGATTATCTTTTTTTTACCTTTCTTCTGTGACTAGGATTCATAAAGCATCTTCATTCACTTTTCACTGGCATTGGCCAGTGTCCCTCTTACATAAAAAAAACTTTTTAGTCACATTATGAATTGATTTTATATTCACTTTCAGATTATGTTTTCCTTTGTTGTTAATTCTTTTTGGTTCTTCATATTCAGTAGAAGTAGTAGTAGTAGTAGTAGTAGTAGTAGTAGTAGTAGTAGTAGTAGTAGTAGTAGTAGTAGTAGTAGTAGTAGTAGTAGTAGTAGTAGTAGTAGTAGTAGTAGTAGTAGTAGTAGTAGTAGTAGTAGTAGTAGTAGTAGTAACAAAGGAATCAAGAGTATAATAATAAATATAATAATAATAGTAAGAATTCATTGTATTACTGATCGTAGTCATGATAGTAGTGATTATAAGAATAAAACATTAATAATGATAACAAAAACAACTGATAACATTGTTGATAACCATAATTGTAATCATATGAATAGAATAATAATAAAAATAATAATAATTGTAATAATAATAATGATAATAACAATAATAATAATAATAATAATAATAATAATAATAATAATAATAATAGTAATAATAGTAATAATAAATAAATAAGAAGAGTGATAATATCAATAATGATAATAATGATAATAATAGTAACAATAATATTGATAATAATAGTAATAATAATAACAACAATGATAATAATACTAATGATGATAATAGTAATAATAATAATAACAATAATAATAATAATAATAATAATAATAATGATAATAATAATAATAATAATAATAATAATAATAATAATAATAATAATAATAATAATAGTAATAATTATATAACAAATATCCCATCACCCAGAGGTGGTACTTGTACAAGTAGCTACTTGACATTGTCCCTTCCATGAAACACATAAGTAACACTGTACTGGCGTCACCTCACCATAGTGGCGCCTCGGCCTCTCGGGACTGGACGACGTGCAGAAGGCCGTGGAGCGAGCCCTGGAGGTGTCAGAGGGCGGGTGTGGGGGCGACGCCTTCATCCAATACTCGTACAGCGTGGTGTCCGCCGTCACGCCCTGCACGCTGGAGCACAGGCTGGTCTCAGTGGTGCATGAGGACTTCTCGGCCCACCGTCATCTGATGGAGGTCACTATTAGGTGAGTGTAGGAAAGGAGCGTGATGTCAGACTATATATATATTTTTTTTTATACCATGGATATATATGCAGTGGATACGGCAGTAAATCTCTAATCTTGAATGTAATTATCTTGTTTGATCTCTCTCAGCTCGACTCATATTATTTTGAGTTCCAACTATCCTTGTATTGTTCTTTCTTTTTTCTTTGGTGATTTTTCCTCATGACTCATCTTCACACTCAAAGAAAGACCTGAATGCTCTTATGACTTAGCCTTCTTCTCCCAGGAGTGACGAAGCAGTGGTGTGGGGACATCGGCACAGCAACACAGAGACCTTCTATCAAGTGAGCGCGGCACCCCGTCCCGGGCTGCCAATCCCCTCAGACGTGATGGCGAAGGTTCCTCATCGCGCTCGTCGTCGTCTAGACCGCGACCATAATATCACGCTGCTCTAGGTCACGCGGCACCTTCCAAGGGGACTCAGAAGACAACCCGTACAGATCTTCCTTCTCTTTTAACTGGGTTGTGAGCAAGGCAGTGTTGCTCGAGCCACGCCACCAAGCAGGAGTGGGTATCTTTTTTTTTCTTTTTTTGGTGGTGGTGATGATTATGGTCATGAGTTCAGAGGTGCTGATTCTGCAGGCTGGTGTCGTCAGCCGGAAGCAAACAGGGTATGATGCCGTCAGTGGGTGGGTGTTGAGTTACAGATGGTGCTGTTTAGCAGTGGTAATGGTGATAGAGGTGGTGATGGTGGCGTAACTTGTCCCTGTATGCAAAGTCAGACCCGTCCTCCCCCTTCTCACCAAAGTCACCTCATCTCCATCACCAATAGCAGCAGCCCCACCACGTCACCACAGTAACACTACACATTAGTGGAGCGCCATGCCCATAACTGTCATAGTTTTCCTTCTCACCGGGCGCTGGCTCAGGCAAGGCTCTCGTGCCCCTGGGGCGCTGTGAGATGGTGGGAACAAGGACATGAACCGACCAATTATGTCTACTTTAGTGACCCCTTTGTGCCCTCATTTATTGTGTACAGTTGAACATTGATGAATTTATTACCTAGTATTGTACAGCAGTATTGTCAAGTGTGTTGCTTCCTCTGATGTTTATAATGTTTTATGTTTTATATTGGAACCTTCCTATGTGGGATTATTGATGATAAGCAGAGATTATATACCATATGCTTTGAAATTGGTGGCGTGAAGACATTTTGGCCGAACAGGTAAGGTGGAATGTCCGAAGAAAAAGAAGTCGTAATAACACGGGAAAGTATTGTTGTTGTTGCGGTGAGTCCGTCCGGCCAACGGTCGGTTGGGCGGAGAGACACGTTCATTGTTCATCTTTACCACGAGTCCTGTAGCGTCCCTGAGTGAATGTTATTTTATAGCCTTGGAGAGTCCCGCGGGTCTGGGCGGCAGGGAAGGGCAGAGGACCGCGCCAGTGCACACCGCCACGACAACACACGACAAACCTCAGCATGTGTCATTATCACACTAAGGTCATTAATAAATTAATGATAATTCACACTGAGCACCTCATTTGATTCACACACACACACACACACACACACACACACACACACACACACAGGTGACATAGTGGATAAAGTGGTGAGCGTGGGATGGGGCAGACGTCCACGCGAAGGTTCGAATCCCACCACGTATCGCCTTGATAATTTGCCATTTGTCGAGTGGTTTAAAGTTACATACATGTCACCATGATATCCAGGTTCTAGGTGGTTACACCGAAGATGCGCTTGGATGGTGATATGGGCCCTAACATGGGTACCACTATGAATAAAATTACTTGCGCCACTAATGGGTGGAAGCCTAACAGCGGTTCCAATACCCTTCAAGTTACCTACAGGCGATATAGGCCAGGACATAAACACACACACACACACACACACACACACACACACACACACACACGGTTCTTCATTGGCTCCTCCATCTCCAGACCGCCCCACAACGACCCGCACGACTCTATACAAGTAGTTCACCTCGTCTTGCCAGTCGGGGACACGCGCCGGGCGAACGCACACCGGGACAAATTCACTATATATTTTCATTTTCATTTTTCTTATGTAATGTATTCGATTCTTTCAATTATTTCGTATCGACCGATTACTATTCAGACATTTTGTGTCTGCTGGAACGTTAAAGCCAGTCTCAGGATGGGTCGCCCAATGACACGAGTCCCTGGCTGGGCGTGGTAAGTGAGTCCCTCCATGTCAACACTCGAGTTCGCGCGTGATACAAACCGTCAGCGAGATTCGCCAAAGAGAGTCATGCCATACCACGGCCATCCATTCGGCAGATGATTATCTTGTTACATTAGACACTTTGTCACGTAACCCAGCGAAGTAACTTAAGCTTTTAAAGTTAACTAACTGCAAAATTACCAAGATTTGACATGAAATGCACACATATCGCTTCCTAAAGACCGTAACATCACTTGTGCCACACACGAACGTCGAAATCGAATCGCAAGAATCCGGAGCTTAACTTAAGGTATGGCTGCCCGTCCACCCGTCCCCAGCCCTCCACCTCTCCCTCCCGCTTCCCGTCCCGCCCCCCTCCTCCACATACTCCACGGCAGGAGGAGACAGAAAAGATCAGGCAGAGCTTTCGGAGGCCAACCGAGAGAAGCCGTAGGTGTGGGCGCGAGGCTGTGGGAGGGTCGTGGGGGAGGAGGAGGTCCCGGGTTGACCAAGCCTCGTCCATTCCCAAAGTCCATCCATGTGCCAAGTTGTTCACCTTCTCCTCGTCCTCCCCTATCTACCTTTCCTCTTCCCTAACCTTTCTCCTGTTCTCACCTTGTTTCTTTCTATAATCTTTCTTTTGCGTTTTCTTACGCTTTCCTCCTTACTTTCTTCTCTAGTTTTCCTAAAACTTTCTTCTCTCTCTTGGGATACTTTCACTTCTTTTTTTCGGTAGCATAGCATTTCTTGTGGTGCGTGTCAGCCTATTTCTCACTCTTCCTCAAATATGACTTACTTAGTACCTCCTCTTTTTTCCTGATCATCTGCTTCCCTTCCTTTCCACCTCCTTCTTCCTGATAAATATTTTTTTCTAGTGTCTCACAGACTCTTCTTCTTAGGCTCCTGTTCTTAGAATCCCTCCCGAAGTTGTCAGGTCCATTTTCAAACCCGCCCCTGGAGAATGCGGCTTCGCCCAAGCCTTAGAAGAAATTGGTTGCTGGAGCGGCTGAGTCAGGGTCATGTAAAATTGACCAGATATTGAGATACTTGAGTTGATCTCTGACTTATAAATCCAAAGCAGTTCACTTATTGGAAATTATTGGCTCTAAAACAATCTAAGGAAATATGACAAAGTAAAAATGTGTCTTGGGTTTATGCCGAGTTCTACTGGTGGTGGCGTCCTCAGCTTTCTCTCTCCTCCCACCCCGCCTGTAGTTCCCAGTGGTCATTGAGAACCTTCCTTCTCGCCACACTGGAGGCCAGTCATGCTTCGCTGCATCGCTGCGCCCCCTCGCGGACTGACCTCATTTTTGTCCTCGTTAGCGTTAGCCCTTGGAGCTGCTCGATAGCCATATGATGTTTTACTTCATTTTTCTGATTTATAGACGGAATTATTATCGTTATATATGCAGTAGGAGGTGTTTTTATGTGGCCAGTAATATTCACTGCTTCAATCTGTTGACTTGTGACTGTGACCGTTTAGATCAACCTTTACTTTAACCTTCCCTCCGTCACCCAGTAAGGATTGGTGTTGACTGCTGTTATTTTCCGTGTTCGAGGATGTAGATTTTTGCTGGTTTTAAGAAGCTGTTTTGCCATCAGCCAAGTGGGAGGTAAGCGCCATAGTCTTCTCTGTTTTGGGAATTAACTTAAGCTTCTCAGGAGGTGAAAAAAAAAAATATCCTCATGTCTCCTCTACTTCGTCTGGTTCCTCTAGTCTGACCCCTGACCTGACCTTCTGCCAGTGGGGGACCCTCGAGGCTCCTTAAGGTTTCCTACCTTGCGATGTTCCTCTCATTTGGGGCTTCACTCAGTCTGCTCAAGTGTTGCTCTATGTCTCTCCTCTCCCGGGCTCGTTGTGCCCCGAGGACCCTCCCTCCCTGTAGTGTCCTCACCTGGCTTCCTCTCGCCTAGGTCCTCCCTACAAGGGTCCCTCTCACTGGCAGCTTTCTGTGTCATGTACAACTTCTTTATATTGTGAATTATACACAATTAATAAATTCCTTTGATTTACAGGCCTTTGCATTTTATCTATACTTTGTTCGTTTGCATTTTATCTATACTTTGTTCGTTGTTCATAATATTGCACCTGTGCTTTTTAACTAGCTGAGGAAACACATAAGCAGGCTTAGATCTAAGTGCAGATACAATATAGAATAACAAACCCAAGAATACAGAAGTACGAGTGACTGTAATTGAATGTACGTACGTACTCCTGCACACGAACAAGGTCTATCCTTCAAAATTTTAACAAACTCTTGATCTGCATTGCACAGCTACCTTGCATCAGGGTTGAACCTTATCGTGCAAAAAAAAAAATGCTATAAAGACTAGTTTCGAAAATACTGAAGATAGTATTACTAGATTCGAATACTTGTTTTAATGCTGACTTGGAGGTAGCTAGCAGCTAGTAGATGGTTCAGAGCAAGGTTGGAATGGAAGACCAGTGTTGTTCTGCTGGTGACGACAGCGACAGGGTTTGTGTCGTCGTGCTTTTTGAAACCTATCCACTGTTCATTCCTTAGCATCCATTTCACCACCAGCCACGAGTCCTGCCACCATGCTGACCGCTCCACCTCCACTTGCTCCACCTGTCCCACCAGCTCCACCTGCTCAGTGTATGGGTGAGTCTAATAGAGTGGAAAGCAGGGACGTGATGGGACGATAATGGGGAGGATAATTTACTAGAAAGCTGTATAATAATATACTAAAGGGGTGACGTGATGTGTGGGTGAATGAGTGGATAGTGAAGGGTAGTTAATCAATGATGCGATAGTGTCATTAGTAATGGGACGATGATGGGATGGACAGGCTGTACTAGAAAGGTGTATCGTGCATTGAAGGAGTCACATGTGGGCAATTGGCTGGAGAAGGGTATATAGTTCATTAGGCGTAGTTATAATACGTCGGGTGGTTAAGTGTTATGCCACGTCCACACGGTCGAGTTGTGCCTTTACCGGGCAAAGTCTGTAGACTCTGCCCGCGAAGGTGTCCGCACGCTTGACGATGGTGGTTGGAGGTTATTTGGCCTTAAGCAGGAGTTATGAGTGAGTGGTTTAGTGTGGTATGATAACCATGGCGCGCACCATACTTCGAAAGAAGATAGTACTTTATAGCATTATAATTTCTGCCTACATTAAAAAAAGAAAAACAGAAGATGACGGAGACAGGTTTGGTCCAGGAGAGGTTGCAAAGACGTGAGACAATGGGAAGCTCTGTGACAATTCTACGTGAACTGCAGTATGAAAATGAACATTTGTTCCGCAATTACATGAGGATGAACATCAAGTTTTTATGTTCTGTCGAAAGTGGAGTCATGCATACAGAGGCAAGAGGCAATAATGAGGAAAAGCATTGCACCAATAGCACTTCTGGAGACAACTGTCAGATACCTGGCTATTGGGTGTTCCTACACATCACTGTATTGAGCTCATTTCGCTCTGATGTTGTTTCCTGAGAGAATTTGATTTCTTTTTCACATCACTCTCACTCCTGCTTGTTGTCTGTGCTATGTGTTTCAGAGCTGCAGCTCGTTTGTCTCTATTCTTATAATCAACACACCTCACATTCCATAAACATTCGTGCGTTCTCTATAAATCAACCGATGTTACTGTGTCTTGTCGAGACCAGTGTACACTAGTACTTGGTGTGGACATGGTGTTAACTTTGGTCAGTACTGAGTGGATGTGCGTTTGGTAGTAATGTCAGATCTCCATCCACTGCCTGCAATTGGCGCCGGGAACGGACAGTTTGATGGTTTGCTCGCTGAAATTGCCCGTTGACGAGCAAAGCCCTCATGCCCGGCGAACAGTCCTCGACCGTGTGGACGTGGCATTACTAGTGGATGGTGCCATATGACCCCTGGTTGTGGCAACGCTTCATCTCGGTAAGTGGCTCAGTAATGCGATAGTGGAATACCACATTACAAGGTGGCCGTCATGGAGTCCTCTCAGTGTTATTAGCCTGCTGCTACTGCACCACCTTGCCAGAACAGTCGCTGAGTTGCAGTAGGCCTATTCATGCAACCTAGTAAGTGAAGGTAAGTAAAAAGGTGATCCCTGCAACGGCTATCACTTTGCATCTGCGTCAAGTTACACAGTATACTCGTATAGTTACAGTTATTACATACGCTGCCCTACCCGATATATTGTTACATAATAATTAGTGTGTTCAGGTATAGCCTAGTTTGTACAGCATTCTGAATCGCTTTGTTCTTTCACCATCACTGCTTTCCAAAGGTTATAGTTGAAGATATTCGTGTTTTTTAAAAGTATTTTATGGTTCAGGTGAGAGATTGGCAAGATTTCTATCTTATTAAACGGAAAAACTGTCTTGAAAACCCGGCTAGTTGTCTCTGTGGCCATGAAGAATTGTCGTGGTGAGAAAATAAAGTGTTTTTGAGATGTTTTTATGGTTCAGCTGATAGATTGGCAAGATTTCTACTTTATTAAAAGTAGAAACTGTCTTGAAAACCTGGCTAATCATCTTGGGAAATTGTCACAGTGAGAGAATAAAGTGTTTTTAAGAGTACATTTATGGTTTTGGTGAAAAATTAGCAAGATTTATATTTTATTAAAACAAAAACTGTCTTGAAAACCTGACTAGTTACCTCTGTGGCCATGGAAAATTGTTATAGCGAGAGGAGAATGCGTTTCTAAACATGTGCTACTAGTGTTCAAAGTAGTATTCATCCAGTTACATAAGGTGTACTGTTACAAGATATTATATTGAACTCTCTTTTATATAGTGAATGATAAGAAAAAGATGGAGATAGTCTTTGCAACACATAACGTCATCAGCTGACACTTTTAGTAAACACCTCTTCCCCCTCCACCCCCTCTCTCTCTCTCTCTCTCTCTCTCTCTCTCTCTCTCTCTCTCTCTCCTCGCCTGTCTTGAATCACTTCATTATTGAGGGCGGCTGCTGCGGCGTATGGGCTGACTGGAGAAGTCTGGGCGTAAGCGTGGGCGGGACAGGTGTGGGCTGCCGTGGGCGTGTAGCTGATGACGCAGCCCATAGATAGATAGATAGATAGATAGATAGAGAGAGAGAGAGAGAGAGAGAGAGAGAGAGAGAGAGAGAGAGAGAGAGAGAGAGAATAGTGGGCTTTGATAAGACAGTTTTAGTTTTCCTCTTCCTTCTATTCTTACCGGTTCTCTCACTCACTCACTCACTCACCTACCTGTATCCTGTCCTCCACCACCTCTATCACCACCATCAGTTCCTCCCTCAACTACGGACACAAACACGTCTTGAAGGAAAGTCCGCCCCCCAGAATCACCTCACCTGCAGATCTAAACATTTGAGATGTTGGCCATAAGACATGTTACCAAGCCCCGTAACTTACTTAGTCCAACATCGTTGAACAGATTCCAAAAGAGTCAGATCCATGATATGAGTTACGAAAAGATTAACCATGAAGGAAGGAGACCGGCACAGAGTGGATTCCAGAAGTGAGTTTGCTAATCCGGCAGCTTTAGAAACCAAGGATTGAATATGAATGTGTAACTGAATGTAAGGGAGATTTGAGTATATACTGGGTATTTCTAGTGAGTTTTGTGTGCTTGGTGTCATTTTGAGGTGTTGCATGGTGTTTTAAGTATGTTTTGGTTAATTGTAAGTGTTCTAAGTGGTTTGGGTGTGTGGGGGGGTGTCTTGGTTGTGTGTAGGAGTGATTTTGGTGTATATTTGGTGTTTCTAATGAGTATAGGTAGTGTTTGGGGGCATTTTGAGGTGTTCAATGGTGTTTTGAGTGTTGTAAGTGATTTGTGTATACATAATTTGGGTATGTGAGGTTGATGTGAGTATATATTTGGTATGTGTTTCTGGTGAGTTTTGTGATTAATGTCATTTGGAGGTGTTGCGTGTTTTGATTGTGTTTTGGGATACAACTGAGTGTTTTAAGTGGGTTAGGGGTATGTGGGGTGTGTTGAGTGTGTGTGGGGATGATTTTGGTGTATACAGAATGTGTCTAGTGAGTTTTGGTTGTGTTGTGGGGTATTTAGAGGTGTTCATGGTACTTTGAGTTTGTTCTGGGTTTTGAGTGTTTTAAGTGGTTTGTGTGTGGGGGGGGGTCGTGGGTGTGTGTAGGAGGGCATTTTAAGACAGGCTGGCATGTTTTGAGGGCATTTTAAGACAGTTTTGCATGTTTTGAGGGCATTTTGATTAAGTCAGCTTGGCATGTTTTGAGATGATTTTAAGACAGTTTGATTAAGATTGTATCGACATTATGAAGGGTCTATGGAGGTTAGAAGATTAATGGCCACAGTCTTCACTATTTCAATCCCCCCCACATACGCTGTATCAAAGCATTGAAACAAAAGTCAAAATATCGACATTAGAAAAAAAAAAAAAGAAAAGAGAAACTAAACCAAACACTTTGTAAAAATATAAACTACAAACTATAAATAATTAGCAAAACAATAACAAAAATTCCCTGAAAATAAATAAAGAGATATAAGTGACAAACAATAAAATATCGACATTAGAAAAAGAAAAAAAGAAACTAAACCAAAATTAACAAAAAAAGAAAATAGATAAAACAGTAAAACAACAAAAAATTCCCCAATCAGCTGAAAAACAATAGAGATATAAAAGTTTTAATCATTAAAATATCATTATTACAAAAAAAAAAAAAAAAGATAAACCATAACTGACATAAAACAAACTGAAAATAAAAAAACGAATAAATTAATAATGACAAAATGTGTAACTAAGCAAAAGTAAGAGAAAATAAAAAATACAAAGCGTTTCGTAGTCCCTAATGGCGGAAGAGGAAGGCGATCAGCTGTGTGTGTGATCCAGCCTGACACCCCAGAACACCTGCTGTTGCACTGCCCACGGCACCACTCACACCGTGTGGCCCTCCTCCACTCACTTTCTGCCATTCACCCACACAGGTCAACACTGACTGACCTCCTGGGTGGCTGCACAAATACCTATCAGGCTTTCAAGACACTCAACCTCACCAGGACCTTTCTACACAAAACAAATCAACTTCACCGCATATAGCCTGACAACATCACCTCCGCATCCCGGACCTTTGGGGCACTAGAGGCTGTGACACACAGCCTGCACGGCCCCGACAAATCCCCAAGAAGAAGAAAGGTGTGTGTGTGTGTGTGTGTCCAGTAACCTTGATTCAGACGTCATTTCAAGAGATTAAAAAATAAACCTTGGCGCCGAGGAGAAGGCACCGCAGTGACTCTCCCACACACAGGCTTTAAAGACTCTCAACCTCACCAGGACCTTCCTACAGAAAACAAATCAGCTCCACATCATATAGCCTGAGCCTCTGTATCTTATCTCATCCTCTTCCTACATTGTTAACACTAATGTGACATGATTACGTCTTCCCATAGGACTAAGGTATTGTATTCTGGAATGGGGGCTCTGGTTTCTTTGTGAATAGTAAGTCAAGCAATGATGGTTCTTCTTTCCCCCGTGCAACTACCATGTTGACTCTTCCACCCACTGATCCATTGTATTTACCATAGTCAACTGTAACACCTCCTCGCTCCATTGTCCAGCATTACCCATTACTTCCATCATTCTCCAGTTTACTGTTTTACAGTTAAAAACTCCTACTAATAGTAAGTATTCTTCCATCTTTTCTTATCATATTATCTTGGCACTTAATCACCTCGCTGGTAAAATTCTAGTTTCTGCCCATACTCCCCCCTCCACGCCCCCAACAAGCTTGGTTTTGGGTGGGGTACATGAAATGCATCGGAAATGCGTATTTTTTTTGCGTAAAATGGAAAAATTCATATTAAAAAGTCTACGGAATTTTCATTACAAGTGTCCTAATTTTACTAATTTCGGTAATTCTTTACAATACATCCGTCCCCCTATTCTCTACCCGCAACCCCCTAACCCCTCCAACAAGCTTGGGGGCCTGTGGGGTATTGGGGGTTTTAGGGGTGGGAGGCATATTAAAGTGATATATGGACTTTGAAAAATCAAGGTAAATTTCCCCATATGTTCGAAAATATCCCTAAATATAGGGAAGTTTTACATAACCCTCCCCCCTACAACACTAACATAAACCTAACATAACATAACCTAACCAGGGGTTCCGGACCCTGCCTACAAAACTAACCTAACCCTAACATAGACCGAACCTAACCTAATTCCCCCTACAACACTAACCCTAACCTAACCTAATTCCCCCTACAACACTAACCCTAACATAAACCTAACCTAACGTAACCTAATCTAACCGCGGACACCCCCCTACAACACTAACCTAACCCTAACATAAACCTAACCTACCATATCCTTGCTTTGGGGCAGCTTCCTTCCCCCCACACCGGTTCTCTTATAGCTTCACACATATGCCCTACCTCTACCAATACCCTCCTCACAATACCTTAACGAAAGGATGAAGGTCCTGGCTGGGCCTCTTCTTGATTGTACACTGACTTGCACCGCAGGAACAATGATTTCCCAGTAATCAAATTCGCAACCTTTACAACTAGTGTCACTGGTGGCCATGGCTGAACTGCGCACACAGATGTCTTTGTGCACCTGTCTGCCCAGCTGTGCCCCGCCTACGAATACATATAGCAAATTCCCTTTGGCGCAGCTCGTGGTGTTAAGAGGTGGTGGCACGTCATTGGACAAAAGAACTATAGACACAATAAGAATCCTATTCACCAGTTAACCACAAACCCCAGCTAGAAACAAATGCAAGTCAGTATACTGCTCATTTCCGAGTGTGATGGAGCTCCGTGGCTTCTTGTTGGCGTCATCAATGTCATGAAACTTGTAATGAAAATTCCGTAGACTTTTTAATGGAATTTTTCCATTTTATGCAAAAAATACGCATTTCCGATGCATTTCATGTACCCCACCCAAAACCCCCGCATTCCAACCTGTCCCCAAGCTTGTTGAGGGTGGAGGGAGAGTATGGGCAGAAACTAGAATTTTACCCTCTCTTTGCATATCCTTATGTTCCTCAGTTCTCCATGTATTTGTTTTAGGTGGCACATACATAACTATGATTTTCCTTTTTTTTAGTTTCTCTGTTTTGATTGTTATTCCCATTACTACCACCATACTATCACCATATTGTGTGTGTGTGTGTGTGTGTGTGTGTGTGTGTGTGTGTGTGTGTGTGTGTGTGTGTGTGTGTGTGTGTGTGTGTGTGTGTTATGTGCCCAAGGGAGGGGCCATCAGCATCCTTAATGTTGTAATATGACGTGTAGCTTCTTAACAAAATGCTGATTAATGGATGCTGATCTATCTGACAATGCAGTTTTTGTGCTGCAGGGGACATTTGGTGGTGTTTGGCAGTGTTTTAGTGGTGTTTGTTTCTGACAATGCATTGTTTGTGTTGCAGGAACTGGGGTGAGGATGCAGTGCAGTGTGGGAGGTGCAGCAGGGAAGATTGGGTGGCTGCATTGCTGCATTGCTACACTGGTACACTTTGTATGTACACTTGGATACACACAGGCTGCACACACTCACTGGTGGCCACAGGAGTGGAGGCACCAGGTAATGACTCGCTCTTCTTGTCTTGGTGACATTGGAAACATTGAATTATACCTGTACAATAAGGTAATTACATAGCTATACAATGAATTATACAGATATACAATAAGCTAATTACATAGGTATACAGTATTTAGTCTATAAAGTTGTATATCTGTAGCTTTTCAGGCAAACTTAATTTAATATTTATCTATGAGTGATAGTAATGGAATAAAAACTGTAATAATGAAAAGTAAGTCAGAGCATTGCTCCAAAACCTAACTTAGGCTAATCTAACCAAACCTAACTTAACATAACCTAACCCAATTTAACCTAACCTAACCAAATCTAACCTCACCTCACCTCACCTCACCTGACCTAACCTAACCTAACGTTCTTGCTGCGTAGCTGTGGTGGCGAGTGGACGTGTTGTGTGTGCGCTCTGTTTTTGGCTGTTTTTATAGTTAGTGAGTGGTGTTTGTGCTTGGTGTCTGTGTGTGGTGCTTTTGAGTGTTAGTGAAGTGAAAGTGTGTACTGCAAGTGTTAGATTAGAGTGAAATAGTGGTTAGAATCAGTGTTTGTGAGTTAAAAGTATTTTGGTAGAGCGAGGAGACTAGGCTTGTAACCGTCAAGTTGACCTTGAAAGAGGATTAGTTGACCTCACTTAGGCCCCCACCACCGCGGTTCCCCACCCGCCGTCACCAAGTATTTTTATTTGTTTGTTAGCTTTAGTGTTCTTGTGAGTTAACAGATTGTAAATTAGTATGGCGGTAGCTACTGAGGTATATCAGAGTGTGATTGAGTGCGTGAAAGAGAGTGTTGAGGTGGGATTGGGTGAGTTTGTTGTGTGTGAGATGTGTGGGCATGACAGGAAGGTCGTTGACTTTTCTGAGTGTATGGTGTGTAGGCTCAAGAGCGAGAATTTAGTTCTTTCTCTTGAGCACCGAGAATTGCGAGAGGAAATGAGAAAGCTAAGTGAGGGGAAAAGTGCGAACGAAGTTCTCATCTTTGAGTTGAAGGAGGAGGTTAAGAGGCTTGGGGAGGCAGTGGAAAAAATTAGGCAGGAGATCAGTGTTAGGCCGAAGGTTGGACCTTCTGAGGGCGACAGGGTGGCTTGGCCCTCTGTCGGGAAGAGCAGAGTGGGGAAGAGGGAGCAGGCGAGCCAGACTGGGAAAGATAGTAGTCAGGATGGGCAGAGATGGCAGGTTGCGAGGGGAAGGAAAGCAGAGGCAGTTAGGGAGGATAGGACTAAACCTGTTGAGTGTGAAAATAGGTTCGGTTTGTTGGAGGGGGAGGGGGAGAGTGAGAGTGGAATGAATGAGGTGGTTGTGGTGAGTGAAAGGAGAGAGAAGGGGGTAGAGGAGAGGAGGAGGAGGGTTGTGCCTAGCACACCTCAGGTGTGTGTGGTGGGTGACTCTCAGGTTAGGTACTTAGCACTTTCTGTGGGAAAGACAGGGATAGGAGGATGAACGTGTGTATGCCTGGTGCAGGTGTGAAGGCAGTGAGTGAGGAGGTGCAGAAGGTGTTTGATAAGGTACCACATAGGAGGCTAGTGTACAAATTGAGGCTACATGGGATAGGGGGTAGGTTAGTTGATTGGTTTAGTGAATGGCTTTCTGATAGGAAACAGAGAGTAGTATTAAATGGGGCAATGTCTGAGTGGAAGGAAGTGGTTAGTGGGGTACCCCAAGGATCAGTGCTAGGACATCTTCTTTTCTTGGTGTACATTAACAATTTAGATATGTGAATTACTAGCAAAGTATCAAAGTTTGCAGATGATACTAAGATAGCATGTGCAGTACAGGGTGAAAAGGACAATTACAGAATACAACAAGACCTGGACAGGCTGATATCATGGGCAGACAGGTGGCAGATAAAGTTTAATTCTAAAAAGTGTCAGGTTATGCATTTAGGTAAAAACAACACAAACTTTAGCTATGAGATGGAGGAATGTTGGCTAGAGGCAGTAGAGGAGGGGAAAGGATTTAGGAGTAGTGATAGACAGGACTATGAAATTTTCAAAGCAATGTTTAGAAGCAAGAAATAGGGCAAATAGGATCCTGGGTTTTATAAATAGAAATGTTAGTTATAAAAGTAAGGAAGTGGTGTGTAGCTTATATAATTCCTATGTTAGGCCCCATTTAGAGTATTGCATACAGGCCTGGTCACCCCATTATAGGCAGGATATCAACATGTTAGAAGCAGTTCCAGAGAAGAGCAACTAGGATGATACCAGCATTAAAGTGCCTGGAGTATAGAGATAGATTAAACATGTTTTCATTTGAGAGGAGATGTATAAGAGGGATATGATAGTTATTTAAAATGTTCTCAGATACAAACTACATAGATGTGAGATCTTTCTTTACCTTAGAGGAGGGAAGTAGGACTAGAAATCATGGCAGGAAGATTAGAAAGCAAGGCTGCAGGTTAGATATAAGAAAATATTTCTTTAGTCATAGGGTGGTAGACTTCTGGAATGCATTGCCAGAGAGGGTTGTAAATAGCACTAGTTTGACAATGTTTAAAAACAGATTAGATAAGCACTTAAATTTATTAGATTTATAATTATGTATAGCGCTGCATGATAGTTTTTATAAGAAATTTACTATAGTTAAACAAGACATGATCCCCATGTATGGGGATCACAGATTGTAGAGGAATTCGCTGCAGGACTTAGCCCAGTTAATGGGCCAAATATTTAGAATTAGTATATACACTTAACCCTCGGCTATCGCGCCCAATTGGGGCCGAAATAGTCGCGCTATAGCCGAAAACGCAATAGCCGAATTGATCTTGGCGGGATCTTTAAGTACTGATGACGAGGTCGCTGTGCGACTAATACAGGATAACCTAGATGGGCCCTGGTGGCCCTTTGTTATCCTATTATTTATGTTAAGTTATGTTAATCTAACCTAACCTAACATAACATAACCAAATCTAACCTAATCTGACCTAACCTAATTAATAGTAATGGAATAAAAACTGTAATAATGAAAAGTAAGTCCGGGTGTCGCTCATAAACAGTGTTGTGTCTGGTATCAGTGAACAAGTTTGTGCATTTTTCTGTACCTCACAACTCTTAATGATGTATATGACATTTTATAGCGTTTTTCTGCTTAAATCTCTCTCTCTCTCTCTCTCTCTCTCTCTCTCTCTCTCTCTCTCTCTCTCTCTCTCTCTCTCTCTCTCTCTCTCTCTCTCTCTCTTATTAATCTAGTTTTATTTATTTCAGATTGTGTTAAGGTATGGAGAAAGACAGATCAAAACAAGAGGAGGAAGAGGAAGAGGATCGAGGAGGATAAGGTAGAGGGAGATAAGAAGAGGGGGAGAAGAAAGAAGGAATGAACAAAAAAAGAAAAGGTAAAATAAGAATAAATATGTAGTCATTTTATAAAGTTTTCTACTTAAATTCTCTCTCTCTCTCTCTCTCTCTCTCTCTCTCTCTCTCTCTCTCTCTCTCTCTCTCTCTCTCTCTCTCTCTCTCTCTCTCTTGGCATTATACTATTACTATTACTATATCAGTATGACCTATGTGACCTCTTACCTTTGCCTCAGGACTTGCTGGACAGTGACCTACCTCACTGTAACCCAAAAGGAGGTGGCCACTCAATGCTGAGGTCACACAGGCAGGTGAGTGGTGTGCTGTGTTGTGTGGTGTGGTGTTTTTAGGTTTTGAGGGTATTTTAAGACAGTTTGGCATGCTTTGAGGATATTTTTCAGACAGTTTGGCATGTTTTAAGGATGTTTTAAAAGAGTTTGGCAGGTTTCTAGGCCATTTTAAGACAGTGTGGCATGTTTGAGGGCATTTTAAGACAGTTTACCAGGTTTTGAGGGTATTTTAAGAGAGTTTGACCTGTTTTGAGAACATTTTGAAACAGTTTGGCATATTTTTTTAGGGCATATTAAAAATATCTCAGCATGTTTTTAGGTCATTGTAAAAGAACTGGGCATGTTTTGAGTATTTGAAAGGTTTTAAGGACATTTTAATAGTTTGGCATGTTTTGAGAGCATATTAAGACAGGTTGATATGTTTTGAGAGCATTTTAAGAGTTTGACATTTTGAGGGCATTTTAAGACAGTTTGGCACATTTTGAGGGCATTTTAAGACAATTTGGCATGTTTGAGGGCATTTCAAGATAGTTTGGCATGCTTTGAGGGCATTTTAAGACACATTAGCATGTTTTGATGGCATGTTAAAACAGTTTGGCATGTTTTGAGGATATTTTAAAACAGTTTGGCATGGTTTGAGGACATTTCCAGACAGTTTAACATGTTTTGAGAGCATTTTGAGATAGTTTAGTTGTTTTGAGGGCATTTTAAGAGTTTAGTATATTTTGAGGGCATTTTAAGACAGTTTGACTTGTTTTAAGGGCATTTTACAGCCACTTTGGCATGTTTTGAGGGCATTTTAAAAGTTTGGCATGTTTTAAATACATTTTAAGACAGTTTGGCAGGTTTTGAGAGCATTTTAAGACAGTTTGGCATGTTTTGAGAGGATTTTAAAAATTTGGCATGTTTCAAGGGTATTTTAAGACTGGCATGTTTTGAGGATAATTTAAGACAACTTGGCATGTT
This sequence comes from Portunus trituberculatus, assembly GCF_017591435.1. NCBI lineage: Eukaryota > Metazoa > Arthropoda > Malacostraca > Decapoda > Portunidae > Portunus > Portunus trituberculatus. Next base: position 13,857,048 of record NC_059297.1, read on the forward strand.
TTGAGGACATTTTAAGACAGTTTGACATGTTTTGAGAGCATTTTGAGATAATTTGGCATGTTTTGAGGGCATTTTAAGAGTTTGGCATATTTTGAAGGCATTTTAAGACAGTTCAGCTTGTTTTGAGGACATTTTTAGAGTTTTACTTTTTTTGAGAGCATTTTAAGACAGTTTGGTAGGTTTTGAGAGTTTTTAAGAGTTTTGTATGTTTTGAAGGCATTTTAAGATAGTTTTGGGTTTTTTAAAGGCATCTTAAGACAGTTTGGCATGTTTTGAGGGAATTTCAAGAGTTTGGCATGTTTTGAGGGCATTTTTAAAACAATTTGGTAGTTTTGAGGTCAATGGTGATGGTGTGGTGTAGTTGGGTTGGGTTGTTTTGGGTTGGGTAAAGGTTAGGTAAGGTTAGATTGGATTTTTTAAAGGTTAGGTTAGAATATGTTAAGATAAGGGTACGTTAGGTAAAGGTAAGTCAAGATAAGGTTAGGTTAGGTTGGGTTGTGTTGTGTTGACTTTCTTTAGGGTAAAGTAAGATAAGGTAAGGTCAGGTTAGGTTTGGGTTACATTGGGTTAAGTTCACAGTTCAGTTCAGTTTAGTTTTGTTTTAGTTTGGTTAGGTTTGGTTCTGTTTAGTTCAGTTAGGTTAGGTTGGGTTGGATTCAGTTCACTTCAGTTAGGTTTCGTTCAGTTCAGTTAGGTTAGGTTCAGTCCAGCTCAGTTAATTTATGTTTGGTGTGTGTTTGTGTGTGTGTGTGTGTGTGTATCTTATAAGACTCATGGTGTAAGTGTCACCTCTTAAGTGGCAAGGAATTATGGAATGGAACAACCTTTTCTTGTAAGCTTTGCCGACTTCTTCATTTTTCTAATGTCATTGCTTCTCTTCCAGGTTGCACAAATTAACTGGCTGAAAGACAAGAAAAGCAAGGAAGACAATCATTGTAGAAATGTCAGTCAGTCAGTCAGTCTATTAGGCAGTCAGTCAGTCAGGCAACCAGCCAGCCAGCCAGCCAACCAGCCAACCAACCAACCAACCAACCAACCAACCAACCAACCAGCCAGCCAGCCATTCATTTAGGTGTGTGCATCATTACATCATTATTGGTCCATATTTTCCTTCTGGAATTGGACAGCTTATGAATACGTATTTCCCACTTAACCCTTAAAGCACGGCTGTACACAATTGTAGACATCTGATGTGTGGCCTCACAGCACGGCTGTACACAATTGTGGACATTTGGCACATGGGCTCACAGCGTGGCTCTACTCAATTATGGACATCTGGTGTGTGGCCTCACAGCACGGCTGCACACAATTGTGGACGTCTGGTGTGTGGGCTCACAGCACGACTGTACACAATTTTGGACATCTGGTGTGTGGGCTGACAGCATAACTGTACTCAATTATGGACAATTTGTGTGTGGGTTCACAGCACCTATACACAATTGTGGACATCTGGTGTGTGGGCTCACAGCACGGCTGTACACAGTTGTGGACATCTGGTGCATGGGCTCACAGCATGGCTGTACACAGTTGTGGACATCTGGTGTGTGGGCTCACAGCACAGCTGTACACAACTGAGGACATATGGTGGGTTCACAGCACAGCTGTACACAATTGTGGACATCTGGTGCATGGGCTCACAGCACGGCTGTACTCAGTTATGAACATCTGGTGTGTGGGCTAACAGCATGGCTGTACACAATTGTGGACATCTGGTGTGTGGGTTCACAGTGCAGCTGTACACAATTGTGGACAATTTGTGTGTGGGTTCACAGTACGGCTGTACACAATTGTGGACATCTGGTGCATGGGCTCACAGCACAGCTGTACACAATTGTGGACATATGGTGCATGTGGGCTCACAGCATGGCTGTACACAGCTGTGGACATTGGTGCATGGGCTCACATCACGGCTGTACACAATTGTGGACATATGGTGTGTGGGTTCACAGCACGGCTGTACACAGCTGTGGACATTGGTGCGTGGGCTCACAGCATGGCTGTACACAATTGTGGACATCTGGTGTGTGGGCTCACAGCATGGCTGTACACAATTGTGGACATTTTGGTGTGTGGGCTCACAGCATGGCTGTACACAATTGTGGACATTTTGGTGTGTGGGCTCACAGCATGGCTGTACACAATTGTGGACATTTTGGTGTTTGGGCTCACAGCATGGCTGTACACAATTGTGGACATTTTGGTGTGTGGGCTCACAGCATGGCTGTACACAATTGTGGACATCTGGTGCATGGGCTCACAGCACGGCTGTACACAATTGTGGACATCTGGTGTGTGGGTTCACAGTGCAGCTGTACACAATTGTGGACATCTGGTGTGTGGGTTCAGAGTGCAGCTGTACACAATTGTGGATATCTGGGGTGTGGGTTCACAGCGCAGCTGTACACAATTGTGGACATCTGGTGTGTGGGTTCACAGTGCAGCTGTACACAATTGTGGACATCTGGTGTGTGGGTTCACAGTGCAGCTGTACACAATTGTGGATATCTGGTGTGTGGGTTCACAGCACAGCTATATACAATTGTGGATATCTGGTGTGTGGGTTCACAGTGCACAATTGTGGACAAGGCATTTTTTTTAATTAATGCACTGTGAAATTATTTTTGTTTGTCGTCAATGCCATTAAACATGTTATTGTCTTTCAAACAATACTAAGCCACACTCCTTACACTCACCAGTTGTCAACCACACCAAGCCACACTCTTACATTCACCAGTTGTCAGGCACTCCAAGCCACACTCCCTACACTCACCAGTTGTCAGGCACACCAAGCCACACTCCCTACACTCACCAGTTGTCAGGCACACCAAGCCACACTCCCTACACTCACCAGTTGTCAGCCACACCAAGCCACACTCCCTACACTCACCAGTTGTCAGGGACATCAAGCCACACTCCCTACACTCACCAGTTGTCAGACTACAGGTTGTGCTAACTCAGAGAAAACCTAACCTAACCAATAACATCAGGAAAGGCTTATAAATTAATGACATATAAGTAGAATTAGACCAGACATTGAAAAGTACCTTCATTAGCAATCACAGCAATACCACCCTGACTTACTGTAGTGGTAATGGATATGAAAGTTGGTTGCCAGTGATTTACCATGGTACTTCATTCAGTAACCTGAGGGAATTAGGAGAAAAGATACAGCAGGTTGAAGTGAGGTTTGTTTTTGTGTGACTATGCCCACGTGGGAGGCCAGGCACAGTAAAACAAATCTTTATGGATTTGTAGTTGTACACAGTCTGTTCATTAGTGTTCATTGTCTTATCATAGTGAAACTGTCTTAGAATATCCTCAAAACATGCCAAGCTGTCTTAAAATTCCCTCAAAACATGCCCTCCAATCATGCCAAGCTGTTTTAGAATAATCTCCAAACATGCTGAGCTGTCTTAAAATGCCCTCAAGACATGCCAAGCTCTCTTAAAATACAATCCAAATATGCCAAGCTATCTTAAAATGCCCTCAAAACATGCCAGACTATCTTAAAATGCCCTCAAAATATGCCAAGCTATCTTAAGATGCCCTCAAAACATGCCAAACTTTCTTAAAATGCCCTAAAAATGCCAGTCATAAAATGTCCTCAAAACATGGCAAGGTGTCTTTAAATGCCCTCCAAACATGCCATACTATCTTAATCTTCTAACCTTCATATACCCTTGATGATATCAATAAAATGGTCAAATGGTGTACAAAATTCAAGGTAAAAATGTGTCCCAGTACTGAAGGGGTAAATTTCATCATAATCAACATTTACTCTTAGTTTGCCTATACTAATTAACCCTAACCTAATCAAACTATCTTGATCCGCACACTATCCTTTGATTGGTGTTGCTGCAAATAGTGTGATGTGATGTTCCTCCGAGTGTATACGTGGCTGGCCGTCATTTGTAAACACACCATACAAAATTGTAAAGGTTACTCAATGTAAACAGCATTCATCTCATTTCATTACAGGAAAGTCAAGTCAAGAGTCCCTGAATACTGCTAAGGAGATATACTGATGGCAAGAACACTACCAGGAAGGCAAACCATAACACAAGATGTGGAGTCATGAGCAACATCATAAGTACAAGACAAGACATGGAGCGATGAAGAACAGTTAGGCTAGGTTAGGTTAGGCGTTGAACAACACCCAAAGTACAAAACAAACTCTCTTAAAATGCCCTTAGAATATGCCAAACTGTCTTGAAATACCCTCAAAACATGCCAAACTGTCTTAAAATGTCTTCAAAACATGCCAAACTGTCTTGAAATACCCTTAAAACACGCCAAACTATCTTAAAATGCCCTCAAAACATGCCAAACTGTCTTGAAATACCTTCAAAATATGCCACTGTTTTAGAATGTCCTCAAAACATGGTAAACTGTCTTAAAATAACCTCTAAACATGCCAGACTTTTAAAATGCCCTCAAAACATACCAAACAGTTTGAAATACCCTGAAAACATGCCAAAATGTCTTAAACAAAACAAGGCAAACTGTCATAAAATACCCTCAAAACATACCAAACTGTCTTAACCCCTTCAGTACCGGATGTGTGTTTTGTGACACGTGCGTGTCACGGCTGAGTTCACGCGCCAGGAACCGAGCGCACTCCCCGTGACACGCACATGCCACGGTTATAAGCTGTGTGTATTGAGGGCTCTCAAGGCTTCGGTTTTTGGGTTATTTTTACCCACGTGGTGGCAAGTGTCTGTGTTTACAAACATAAGGCTGCAGCCATTCGTGGGACGGTTTGAAACGTCATAAACTTTGACCAATGAGTTATTGTCAGTGTTGTGACGTAATTTGTGAAGACCAATCATCATATATTATTTTTTATACATCACATTTTCTGACCTACATATGGCAACACATGCTTGTCGAGTGCCGCAATGCGATATTCTCTTGCTTCTTTTCAGTGCTGCCTGAAGTTTTTTTGTGGTAGCACGCGTGGATTTACTTCGCAATTATGGATGTCTCTACAACTGACAGTGATGATGAATATGATGGTGGGACAATAAGTAAATTTGAGGGGTCTGATGGCTCAATGGAAGGTGATGATACTTTGTTTGATCCTGAAGCTATCAGTGATGTAGAGAGTGATGCTAGCAGCGGCGACGAGAGTATTGAGACGTCCGCCAGCAGTGGCCTGTCATGCAGCCCTCCTGCCTCACCCCCCACAGCTGCTGGTAGACAAACAGATTTCACACTTCTTTCAGACTCATTCTCTGACACCAGACCTAATCCTCTACCTACATGTAACACTGATTTTCCTGATGTACATCCTATTTTATTCTACATCATAAAGCTAGTGCTATGAGTGATCTACACTGTTTTCAGTTAGTCATGGGGAAAGATGTGATTGCTGCTCTGTGTCTCTGGACCAACACACGTGCTGCATATTTTTTTTTACTCAAATGACATGTTGTGGGGTTTCTCTGATAGAAAACATAAAAATAAATAGTATAGTGTGAACAGGGTGTTTGTGAGAAGAAGTTGAAGACTACCGCACGGACGATGCGGAGTGCGTGGGCAGTCGGTTCGGCAGCGAAACGTCTTGTTTACATAAGGTTGACGGGTCGGTAACGAAGGGGTTAAATTATCTTCAAACCATGCTAAACTGTCTTCAAATGCCCTCAAAAATTACCAAACTGTCTTAGAATCTCCTGTGAGACAAGTTTCTGAAGCTCTGCATAAAATCACCAAATAGTAACCACAAGGAATATGGAGGCATGTTTTTTTTAGCACATTTTTAAGATAGTTTGGTATGTTTTAGGGCATTTTAAGATAGTTTAGCATGTCCTGAGGGTATTTTAAGACAGTTTGGTATGATTTGAAGGTATTTTAAGATAGTTTGCCATGTTTTTTGGGGCATTTTAAGACAGTGGTATGTTTTTAGGCCATTTTAAGACAATTTTTGCATATTATTACAGTATTTTAAGACAGTTTGGGTATGATAATACCATTTTATTGACATTAGGAAGGATGTCACAAGATTAATGGCCACAGTCGTCACTGTTTTAATCTCCCATATAAGTTTGTGAAACAACTGTTGGATTATTAGGACAAAAATACAGTTTGCTTGTTAATGGATTTACTCAATGCTCACTCACTTATTCACTTCTCCCATAGGGAATGAAGAATGTGCATTGAAATTAATAATGCTGCTTGTATGTCAGAGAAAGGTCTGTATTCACAAACACTTGGCTCTCTCACCACAACTGTTTTCAAGGCCACAGAGATGGCTGGCAGGATTTTCAAGAGTGTTTTTGCAATTAATATTGTAGAAACCTATTCACTCTGCCTTTAGAACCATAAAAACTTGCTTAAAAATGCTTTATTCTCTCACTACAACTGTTTTCCAAAGTCACAGATGACTGGCATGGTTTTCAAGATTGTTTCTTCAGTTAATAATGCAGAAATCTTGTCATTCTGCCTCTAGAACTAGAACTAGTTTGTGTGTATGTGTATGAAGTGGGTTTTTTATTTTGTATGAAATTTGTGTTTTGAAGTGAGATGAGGGTGTGGCTGGGTACATTAGGGTTTGTTGGAGTGTGTGTGTGTGTGTGTGTATTTACCAAGTTGTATTTGTCTCCATATCTACACTTGTCCAACTTTTCTTTAAAGCTATGCACACTCTTGCTGACACAACATCATCACTCAGGCTATTCCATGCCTCTATGCTCTTTTGTGGAAAGCTGAATTTTTTCACATCCTTGAAGCATCTTCCCACCCTCAACTTTTTACTGTGACATCTACTGGTGACTTCATCTCTTAGTAACACCTCCTCATTATCTATTACATCCATTCCATTCATTAGTTTGTAGACTTGTATTAGGTCCCCCCTCTCTCTTCTCTGCTCCAGTGTTTGTAGATCCAAAGCCTTTAGTCTCTCCTTGTATGTCATCCCTCTTAGCTCTGGTACTGTCTTCGTTGCCATCCTTTGCAGTCTTTCCAATTTCCATACATGTTTCTTTTTGTGTGGGGACCACACCACCCCTGCATACTCTAATCTTGGTCTGATGACAGTGGATATCAGTTTCTTCATCATATCTTTATCCATGAAGTGGATAGTCCGATATTTCTTAACAAATTGTATGTCTCGCCAAATATTTTGTCCACATGGCTATCCTGTTAACTATTCTTTTGCTTAGTCACTCGTAGGTCTCTTTCCTTGTTAACTTTCTTCAGTTCTACACTATCTCCCATCTTGTAGATCCCCCCCAGTCACCTACCACTCCTTCCCAATTTCATAACATTACTTTTATCCACATTGAATTCCATCTCCTTTAATATTTCACAGTCCTCGTTTTTTACTTGTCTAAGCAGCTTGGCATCATCTGCAAATAGGTTCATGTAACTGTTTACTCCCTCTGGCATGTCATTTACCTATACCAGAAAAAGTATAGGTGCCAACACTGACCCTTGTGACACTCCGCTCTCTACTGTTCTCCAATCCGATTTAATATCTTTTACTACCGTTCTCATCTCCTTTCCTCTCAGGTGACTCTCCATCCACTCTAATGTCTTCCCCTTCAGTCCTCCCTTATTCTCTAACCTCCATAGCAGTCTTGTATGTGGTACCTTGTCAAAAAACATTTTTGAATCTAGGTATATACAGTCGACCCATCCATCTCTCTCCTGAATTATATTTGTTGCTCTAGAGTAAAAACTCAGCAAGGTTGTTACACATGAGTGGCACTTTCTAAAACCAAATTGTCTGTCCAAGATTAACTTGTTATCTTCTAAAAACTCAATCCATTATTTCTTTATCATTCTCTCACACATCTTGCACACAACACTGGTTAGTGACGCCAGTCTATAGTAAGGCTTCCTCCTTCATACCACTCTTATACATATGGGAACCACTTTGGCCCTTTTCCATTCCACCGGTACAGTGCCATTTTCTGTTGAACATTTTATGAAATTTCATCCAGTCCCATCACCTTTCCCTCCTCTAGTTCCTCTATCAATTTATATATTTCCAACTTTTCTACTCTGATCTCTCCCAAGTGAACACACCATCCTCACGATCATGCAGCCTCTAAAATTTGGACTCTAGAGTAATAACTTGTTGAAATCTATTGTTTAACATTTCTGCCACACTTTTCAGATCATCAATTATCCCATGTTCCCCTCTCAGTCTATCAATAGCCTCCTTCAGTTCAATTTTTTCCATTTATGAAGTTTATGAGTTTTGGCTGCTGCTTGCATTTTTCCACAATGTCCTTTTCATATTCTCTCTCTTCCTCACTTTCATGTAATCGTTCCTTGTTAATTTGAAATTTTCCTTGTTTCTTGGATTTCTGTTTCATTGACCTATTAACTCATCCTCTATATGAATCCATTCTATGAATTTTCTCCACTTCCTCCTCAAGATTTTGTATTTCATTATTTAAATGATGATGTGTGTGTGTGTGTGCTTTATGTGTGTGAGTTAGTCACTTTTTGTGCATTTAATCACTTTTTTTTTTTTTTTTTTTAAATGTTATGTAAAGTTTTTAGGTGTTTGTAAGTTAGGTAAGAGTATGTCAGGGTTGTATCAAGAGTATATCTTAGTACAGTAAGGCCTCCTTATACGGTACTTCATTATCCGGTAAATTCACAGTTACGGTGTTTGGTAATTACTACCCTCGATTCTATTTGGTAAGAAGATTCACAGATACGGTATCTGTTCGTGTTATGTTTACACTGTACCGTAGCTCAGCCACCACAACAATCAGTCTATTCCCGCATTTCCCACTGAACACTAGTGAAATCCTTACAGCATGTTTTTTGAGGATAGTATGAGCAAGGGCTGAAAGAATACGTGGTGAGTGAAAGGTAAATAAAAACATTTTCTGTATTTCTTTTGCGCAGTACTTTACATTTTTTTATATGACTATTTTCATGTCTGTAGGGGTGACTTTCGGCATGCTGGAACACATCCCCTATTATTACATGTTATAATGGGTTCAGTATACAGTAATTTCAATTTGCGGTACGATTTTTAGGAACGCATATATACTGTATAACGAGGACTTACTGTATGTAGTTTGCTGAAATGAATGGTAATTAATGGGGTTTTAACCTCTTCAGTAGCATGACACATTTTGATATTCATTCTGGTTACTATTTGCTGCTTTTTTACAGCTTCACAAACTCATGTGGGAAATGAAAGTGAAATTGAAAATTGTCAAAATTTTGTAAGTTGAATTGTAAACATTTTCTAAGTTGAAAATTTTTCTGGTTACTATTTGCTGATTTTCTACAGCTTCACTAGCTTATGTGGGGAATAAAATAGTAAGTTGGTCAAAATTTTCTATGGAATTTGAAAATTGTAAAAATTTTGAAAGTGAAAATGTTAATGTCAAAAATTTGTAAAATTTTTGTGTGAAAATGTTAATGTCAAAAATTTGTAACATTTTTTGAATGTGAAAATGTTAGTAAAAAATTTGTAACATTTTTCGAAAGTGAAAATGTTAATGTGAAAAATTTGTAAAATTTTGAAAGGTTAATGTCAAAAATCTGTAAAAATTTGAAAATGAAAATGGAAAGTGAAAATGTTAATGTCAAAATTTTGAGTGTGAAAATGGAAAGTGTAAATGTCAAAAATTTTCTAAGTTGAAAATTTTGGTAGAGTTTTCAGACAACACAAAGATGTTTGTTGATTGAATTGAATAAAAGGGAAGGGAGACTCCACTTTGTATTTTGGACCCAAATATACATCGGCATTTTCTCCGGAGACTCTTCGGAGTATTTATGACTTAGCACAGTTTTTAGGGCAAATTTTGCAGGGATTTTCAGCATTTTTGCCAGTTTTAGGGCAAATTTGCAGCATTTTTGCCAGTTTTAGGGCAAATTTGCAGGGATTTTCAGCATTTTTGCCAGTTTTAGGGCAAATTTTGCAGGGATTTTCAGCATTTTTGTCAGTTTTTGGGCAAATTTGCAGGGATTTTAAGCATTTTTGCCAGTTTTAGGACAAATTTTGCAGGAATTTTCATCATTTTTACAAGTTTTGGGCTGCTTCTCAGCTTTAGCATTTTACTGGCATTTTAGCATTTCCAGGTTTTTAATTTTTTTACGGCTTGAAAAGCTGGACACTATATACTGTGGTGCTGGCTGATTAGGGTAGGTAGGTAGGTGTGTTTCACAAGTATTCCCCCCTAAAAAAGAGTAATGTGTGTTAAGTATTCTCCCCAAAAAAAAGTACAAAAGTAACAAAAAACAATTTTCTTAAATCATGATTTATTATGAAGTACTAACACCAGTTATGCGAGTACACCGCAGAACATGGGAAGGAATAATATTACACTTATGTGGGTACATTCACATTAGATGGAAGGAATAATAACATTACACTTATGTGGGTACATTCACATTAGAGAGAAGGAATAACATTACACCTGTGGGTACATTCACATTAGATGGAAGGAATAACATTACACTTAAGTGGAAGGAATAATAACATTACACTTAAGTGGGTACATTCACATTAGACAGAACGAATAACATTAACACCTGTGGGTACATTCACATTAGATAGTAGGAATAATAACATTACAATAGTGATACATTCACATTAGATGGAAGGAATAGTATTACACTTGTGGGTACATTCACATTAGATGGAAGAAACATCACAAGTGATTGGCAACACGTATTGATTAGGTTTGGTTAGAGGAAGCGATGTAGTCTGTCCTCCCTCCCTGGATGGCACCACGTTACCAGGACAGCTGGTGCGAGGCAGCGTCCAACTCCTCCGTGGAAGGTGCAGCGAGGTAGTCTTTCCTCTCCCTGAATGACAGCACGTTTGTCAGGCAGTTGATACGAAGCAATGCGTCTTCCCTCCCTGGATGGCAGAGCTGGTGCGAGGCAGGTTCCAATTCCTCCGTGGAAGATGCAGCGTGTCCCTCTGGATGGCAACGCGTTGTCAGGGCAGAGCTGGTAGCGAGGCAGGGTCCAATTCCTCCGTGGATGGTGCAGCGCGACAGTTGGTGTCTTCTATTGCAAGAGCGTTTCATGCCACAGGTTTGTGAGCTAGAACACGCTGGTTTAGCTCTCCCTTCAGTAGTGACAGGACCTGTAACAAATATTTCACCTTTACACTTAATCATGAACAATCTTGTCCTCCAACGTAGACTAGATGTGGTACGATGTAGACTATATAAGATGTGGTGTGGTGTGGTGTGGTGTGGTTGCGCCTTGTTAAATGTTAGTGAATTCCATTTACCCACCACTACGAAATACTAGTTTGTAATTGTCATCTCCAAACCTCACTTTAAATCATTCACCAATATTCCTCATTCTATTCTGATTACAAACCTTAAAATTTTACTTTTATCCAGTGCAAGTAGAGCCAATTTCCTGCCGCAGGTTGGGGGTTGTTAGGATACGCTGGTTTGGTTCTTCTTTCAGTACAGGACCTGTTAGGATACGCTGGTTTGGTTCTTCCTTCAGCACAGGACCTGTAACAAGTAGGTAAGATATGGTGTGGTGTGGTTGCGCCTTGTTAAATGTTAGTGAATTCCATTTACCTACCACTACGGAATACTAGTTTTTAATAGTCATCTCCAAACCTCACTTTAAATCATTCACCAGTATTCCTCATTCTATTCTGATTACAAACCTTAAAATTTTACTTTTATCCAGTGCAAGTAGAGCCAATTTCCTGCCGCAGGTTGGGGGTTGTTAGGATACGCTGGTTTGGTTCTTCCTTCAGTACAGGACCTGTTAGGATACGCTGGTTTGGTTCTTCCTTCAGCACAGGACCTGTAACAAGTAATAACTTATACTCATCATGAACAACCTTGTCCTCAAAATGAAGGATGCGATGTGGTGTAGTGTGCCTATTAAAACCTTTAGTGCATTCCATTTACCCACCACTACGGAACACTGGTTTGTAATATCTATAAACCTCACTTCGAAAAAAAATTCACCGCTATTCCTCATTCTATACCGATTACGAACCTTACGAGTTTTGCTTCTATCACCCTGGCAATTTTACCTTTAACACCAATACCGAACAATTCCTGAAACGTCACGTCACCTAACAACTCACTCACGTCACCTAACAACTCACTCACGTCACCTAACAACTCACTCACGTCACCTAACAACTCACTCACGTCACCTAACAACTCACTCGCACAGCGCAATATCCCACTAACCTAAGAACCCTACCTGGTGTCACCCATCCTGGTGCAGCAGCTACTTCCAACATCTGGATTTACCCAAGGAGCGTCAAATTGACCAATGCGTGAGACCCCTGCCCTACATCTATATCAGACTGTTTTCGTGCCTATTTCTGCATTATATTACATTGTTGCACATTAACACGGCACGGGCACATATTTCTAAAACAAAATACCTGGTTAGAGGACGGATTCCGGCCTGGATAAGACCGGTATGTAATGTTGCTGGTATAGAAGGCAGCTGGGTAATCGTTCTCAACAGGAACCAAGCTGCCACGTGGCAAATATACACTAAACTGGCGCGCTCGAAACCAGATATCGAATCCAAGGCGTGTTCAAAACGCTTCAGGTGTCAATCTACCGTTTGGATTTTACACAGTATTGTAGCAAACTTCGGAGTTTGATATACAACTATATCTTAACACAAGGACACAAAGGAAAATAGTGGACACCCATGAAAACTTACAACATCGCTTGGCCCACTGCGTCACTGTTCAGTGAGGAGAGGCGGTAAAACTACAGAACCACTGCTCCCCCTTTCCTCTCCCCTCACCCCTTCTCCCCCCCCCAACAAGCTTGGGGACTGGGGAATCGGTTTTTTTTTTGGGGGGTGGGAGCCAAGAGGCGAGATATGGCGATCCAAAAAATCTAAGGACAAAAACCTAACCTAACACGGGGGGGCTGTGTCCCCGGACCCCCCTCCAACATTAACCTAACCGTAACAAACCTAACCTACCGTATCCTTGCTTTGGGGCAGTTTCCTCACCCCCGCCGGTTCTCTTATAGCTTCACACAATATGCCCTACCTCTACCAATACCCCTCCTCACAATACCTTAACGAAAGGACAAATATCCTGGCTGGTCCTCTTCTCGATTGTACACTGACTTGCATCGCAGGAGTGATGACTTCCCAGTTATCAAGTTCGCAACCTTTACAACTAGTGTCACTGGTGGCCATGGCTGAACTGCTCACACAGATGTCTGTGCACCTGTCTGCCCAGCTGTACCCGGCCTATGAAAACATATATCAAATTCCCATTGGCGCAGCTCGTGCTGTTAAGAGGTGGTGGCACGTCATTGGACAAAAGAACTATAGACACAATCAAAGAATCCTATTCACCAGTTACCCACAAACCCCAGCTAGAAACAAATGCAAGTCAGTGTACTGCTCATTTCTGAGTGTGATGGAGCTCCGTGGCTCGCCGCAGTTTGATGGACTCGCCGAACACACCACGTTTGAAGGCTTGTGCACGACACACAATGGCCGAGCACTCACCAAAACTCACTGATGGTAAACACGTTACATATACTGCACTGTGCTATACGTATTATACAGATCGGCGTAGAGCAGTGATTCTAGAGAAGAACGGGAGAGGCTATCAATGCACAGCCAAGCCCTGTCGTGGACACGCCTACCTACACCACGGAGTTACGAGCATGTCCTGCGCTCAGTATGGATGTTACGAAGCGCTTTCCATTAGTAGAACATTAACGCGTTATTTTCTTATGGAATGGAACTTCAATAGAGATGAACTTAATAGCATGATTTTTAAGAAATATACTATAAACAGAAATAGTTCCACGAAACGTCAGGCAACACCTACCCTCAAAAACCCAACACGGAATTTTCGAATATTCCTGTTTATGAGAAACAGGTAAAGGCCCTTCACTACACACGCACACCAACATCAGCACCACTGTACAGTGTCTTGTCTAACATGCCTTCCCAACAACAACAACGCCACGAGAGGGATGACACCAGACCAAAGATCCTTGTAAATTGCTTTTACCACACGTCTTACCCGCACAACGCCTGAAGAAGAAATCGCTTTCTAGTGCCTCACTGCTTTCCGCTTCACCTCCTCCTCCTCCTCCTTCTCCCCCTTTCCCCCCTTTCCCCCATTGTTTGTAATAAAGACACTTAATAACTAACTAACCACTCTCGCTGAGCATCATTTTATATAAGCATTGTTACCTTTAGTCTAAGCCGGTGGTAGCCCACGTAGGTCTCAAACCTCCTCACTCATGTGGCACTCCTATACATAGCTTTATGTCTATCCATTTATTTATCTGTCTAGCTACACACACACACACACACACACACACACACACACACACACACACACACACACATATATATATATATATATATATATATATATATATATATATATATATATATATATATATATATATATATATATATATATATATATATGTGTGTGTGTGTGTGTGTGTGTGTGTTTTATTATCATTACCACTATTATTTTTTTATTATTTCTTTATTTTATTATTACTAATATAATTTGTATTATTAATGTTTTTTTTATTATTATTAGTATTGTTGTTATTATTATTATTATTATTATTATTATTATTATAGTTATTATTATTGTTATTATTATCGTTATCATTATCATTATCAACATTATTATCATTACTATTATTGATATTATTATTATTATTATTATTATTATTATTATTATTATTATTATTATTATTATATCGTCATCATTGTGAGGACATGGCACGTAGCTACGGTACATAATATTTCCAGTTGTCACATTACTGAGATGTCACGACACATAATCCTTTAAAAAGCCAAACTAACGTATCCACATTTTCCTGCACTAATTATGAAGCATGTAGGCATGACGCGTAAATAATATTGCCAATGCTCATAA
>NC_059297.1:13876910-13879410 GCF_017591435.1 Portunus trituberculatus
ATGATACTTTTTTGTCTTTCAGATTGGAGTAAGGCTGCATGTTCCAACCACAGTCAATAAGATGAGTGGTGAAGCCAGGCACCAATACTTTGCAAGGCTATTCCTAGTATGTTCCTTGCTCAGTGATGTAATGTTTCTTTACCTTGTTATAAGAAACTGCTGCCAGTATTGATCTATGTTTATATGATTGATATTGAGTATGCTTCCTAAAACTGCAGTTGTATAAGTCAAGTGTCTCTCTTCCAAGATGGTAAAGTTCTTAACAAAGTATTCATTCTTCTAAAATCAATTACACACTTAGTTTATAGTTATATCTAGAAGGGAAAGCAGTAACCAACCCTTAACTCCTTACAGTAGGAGATATCAATTGTTTCATATGACTTTTTGAAAAGGTTTTAACCAAAAGTACATGAGCATGGTAGTTTTGTACATATGAACAACATTGAGAGAATAGTAATATGAAGTGCACAACATGGAAAGTGTATCACTGCAGAAAATATATTAGAGAGAGAGAGAGAGAGAGAGAGAGAGAGAGAGAGAGAGAGAGAGAGAGAGAGAGAGAGAGAATTTTATTTTATTTATTTATTTATTCATTTATTTATTTTTTTTGTGTGTGTGTGTAATATGAGACATGAATGAAGGTGTATGAAGAAGCTAATGCTGATGTCTTTGGCAGGTGTTCCAGGGACTTCAGTGTGCCGGATACAAGTATATCCTGGGCCGCCCTATACGTTACTACAAGGGTGCAGTTCAGATACCAGAGATGAACAGAACATTCTACCCTGCTTATGAAGTTAATTGGGCAAAAATTCTTTAAAAGTATGTAATGATACAGGGTGTGGCAGAAGTATCTCTCATAATTTAAACTCTCACCCACATGTGGCTATAATAACCTTGTGCAAGTCCCAGTGATGTCTTTATTTAGCTAATAACTTAACATGTTTATAGATACCCTCATGTAATGATATGGTCTGAACTGGTGCACATTGTGATTTTGATAAACAAAGTTTTTAGAAAACAAACTTTTCAAACTCATTTCAAATGTTAGGTCAGAATGATGTTATTCTGAATAGAAAAACAATACTGCTGTGGGTTGCAAATTTTGCTTATTCACACAACCTGAGGGATGAAAGTGATCATCATCTGTGAGCAAAACAGTATTTAAATAAACATTCTGAATATCATCATCACATCATGACAAACGAACTTCCCATTTTCATTTATCGTATACATTTTCAAAGTAATAATCAATTTGTATGGATGAAACTTCTGCACTGTTCATTCAGGTGATTCCAAGGGAGAAGCATGTTTATCAGGTGAACATGTAGAAAATTGAACAACAGAAGGTCTCAACTCTAACATGTTCTGAAGTTTGAACATCTCATAAGTCTTCTAGGTGGTTTTCCTTAACAGCTAAGCCTATGGCTCTGAAATTTGCAATCCACAGCAATATTATTATTGTTTTTTCTCCTGCCTGGAATAGCATAATTCCAATCTAACATATAATGAAATGGAAAAGTACTCATATGTTACAATTACTGATTTACCATACATACTTTAAAAAAATGTTTTTACAGCAGAATCACAATTTGTACCAATGTAAACAATATTGCTAGATGAGTTATATGAAAAATAGAAAAATAAAAATGTTAAGGCATTAGATAAATGAAGACATTGGCACTATCACAATTTCATTAACAACACATAGGTTAAAGTTTAAAATATAGAAGGTATTTATGCCACACTCTGTATAAAGATTTGTTATAGATCATTATTTTTTGTAGAACTATAAATCTGCAACATCTTTTCCAAATAAGAATCTTGTTGCAAATAAAAGTGTTGGATATAATTAAGATGTATGTTGGATTGTAAAAAGAAATACAATTAAGAAAAAAAAAAGATGTTGATATGGTGATTGGAAGGAGCTACACATACTAGTGATTGGAAGGAGCTACACATACTAAAGTCTCCACACACTCTGCATGTGCATGAGCAGTCTTGCTTCTTGACTGGTTGGAGAAGTCTTGCTAACTTAACATAATCTAGCCAAGATAATGTGTTGCAATGAATGAGGCATTATCCAGTAATTTGGTACAGAATAGTTAGATTAGGTTTTGGATAAGTTAAGTTAAGCTAAAGGTTAGGTTAAGTTAGCTGATGAGATGGTGTTAGCCAATTATGAGATAAAATTGCTCTCACCTGCACTGTGCGCAATGAGTGAATGCAGCTCCTGCCATGGTGTTCTGTGGTAGTAAATATTTGATACATCTATGATGTAAAATAATGCATAATTTATTTAGAAATTTATTTTGCCATTGCTTTATTCATAATCCAAATTGCCTTACTATAAGAAATGCAGTACATTCATGGATTAGGTCTTATACTGATTCCTACTTTCTTCAGCCCTTTTAAAATATCTTTCCTAAAGCTATGATAGATTATTGAAGAGTCATTTCAGTTCACTATTTATGGTGTGACAACTGACAATAAGAGAATAAAA
>NC_059297.1:13881910-13899410 GCF_017591435.1 Portunus trituberculatus
GAAGATGCCGGACTGTTGGCCTCTTGTTCCTGCCAAAAAATAAGTTCTGAAGTCCTACCTATAAGCTACATTTATTCTCTGCTAGATGAACAAGTTCTTCAGTATGAAATGAGGCAAACCCAAATTCTTCTAGTCTCCTTAAAGAATATTTGTTATTTCTTAGTTGTAAGCCAAGCTTGCAAACTACTATACCACTCAGTAAATAAATAACAGGATAATAATTCAGTGAATAAAAAGGCAAATAATCTTGCTCTAAACATGACTTAATACTAATTATTAGATTATTATGCCAAATTATCTCCTAATAAAGTTAAATAATCATTATTATGAACTGTTATACTCTATATTAATGCACATCAATCCATTTCAGTTGAAATTTATCCCATGACTGCACAGGTACATGATTATTATTAAGTAATTTGTCATCATGCAATGCAATAAGGAGAGGCTTATCTAAGCACTGCATTATATTCCATTACAAGGTACATCAATTACATGTGTCTATAACTCAACACAAGTATCATTTAGATACAACATATATCATGAAATATCTACATATATGGAAAATTCCTGAGATTCTAATCTTGTCAGATTGTTTACATGTAGCCTACATGCTTTGGTTAACTATTCAAAATATACAATGACTAAATTTATATTTATCTTATTAGAAAAAAATGACTAGATGGACAATTAAAGCTATAAAACCAACAGAATAATTCAAAGCTAAGTTATTGATTATTAGACAGATAGAGTTTCCTTGTCTGTAATTAAGAATATAAGCATTGCTGTAACAAAGTATTTCAAGATTCCACTAAAAAGTAGAGCTCCTCAAAGTTTTTGGTGTGCTATACATGTACACAGAGATCACTCTAAAAATATAGAGGATCATAATAGTCAGCTTCATATTCCCTATTTTTCAGTCATTAACTAATACAACAATTCTGAGGCAATATAGTACAGCACATCCCATACTAAGTTATATCCTGCACTAGCACTGGCAGGAATGAGAGGAGGGTGGTGAGCAATGAAGGCTGTGAGTGAGCAATGATGCACCAGCACATTATATAGTACTGGTGTTTATTCTGTGATAGATATTGTATACTACATATACTGTGATGATTCATGCATACAAAAAATGTTTAAAGGCTCCATAAGCTAAAATACTTCATGACATATGGAAGTTGATTTTGACTTTGTTTAATTTTTGGACAAATGATTTATGATCAAGGAAGTAAACTCTGAAAATATCAAATATCTGATATAACTTACCTCACATTTATCGTTCTCTCAGGCAAAAACCCTCAAAAGTTACTAAAAAACCTTTGCATATAAGAGATAAACTTTTGCTAAAATGGAACAGAAAACCAGTAAAACAAAAACTTTTAGTTTTTGAATACATATTACCAGAACATCATAAGAGCCACAATCTATTAGAAGACATTACTATAACAACCATTTCATAGAATTCATTTTTGAGATAAGAAACTAGCATAACCTTTAATTTGTTATTCCATTAACAATAATCACCTCACGTCATTACTTCCAAGTTGTATTAACTTAAAGAGTTCTGCAGTATCCTCAATATTTCAAAGGAGAAAAAAGCACAGCTGTAAAATGTAAACTGGGTAGTAAGCCGTGGTACAGTGGAACCATGCGTGCTTTGGGGTCCGAGGGATCTCCAAGCGCACGGGTTCGAATCCTGTCCACGGTCCTAGTGTAGGTTGGGCTTCCTCACTCGGGGCAATGGTTTCCTAGCAGGTGGGCTTTGAGATAGGAGGTACCCTAAACAGTATCCCCTTTAGCCCAGAAATTCCCGTGAAAAGCCCACATGGTATAAAAAAAAAATAAATAAAAAATAAAAATAATAAGCAGACGATAAGACAGGAGTCTAGCTGCAATCTTATGTGGTATAGAATGGTTCTAACTTTTAAAATCATTGTTATATGCTCTTTTTAAATTAACAAACTGTAATCTTCCAAGGTTCGATTATTTAAATACGTTATATTCTGACTTTTCAAAATTAAATTACTGTGAATTCATAAAACATGGAAACTGAATAAAAAGGTACATATAGATATATATATAGTGGTATCCCAGATTATATTCCTTATCTATTCCATGTCCGAGAATGCAATTTGGTTTGGGCACACCGTATCTTCTTTTCCCATTTTGATGCATTCCAGGATAAATTATAAAAGAAAAAATCCTATATCATTAATCAAATTGCAACCACATGGATACAGAATGGTAGTAATATGAGATAGCTGAAGCTAAGGTTAGTCAATGAGCCAGAACATTCAATCAGTGGTGGGGGTGGAATAAGCAGATAAGGAGGGAGAGTGTTAGTGAATGTACTCTGCATCCACAAACACTGCCTTTAACGAGGTATATCTCTACAATAAAGTTACTTTACAATGCTAGCTCCAACAAACGACTGTGGTATTTAACAGTCTAAGAGGATCATAATGAGGTCGCAATCTCAAGTTAATCTTCTTGGGAAAGGTACAAGAGATTACATCCACCATGTTGTTTGTCAGGGCAGCTTCTCTAGCTGATACTGGTTGAGTCTGTAATCTGGCTGATCTGAACTGGCATGCAAGACAAGAATGAATAATTCAACTTAAACATAGCCAACCTAAAAAGCCACCCAGTTAAATTCAAAGCAGCCTAAAAATCTGTCCAACTGTGGATGTCATTTTTTTCCTGCCAAAGCCTACATAAAACAGCACAATTGGACAAGAAAACTGCCCATATGGCAATCCTGGCATCAAGTCTTGCAGTGGTAGTTGAAGTGAAAAGTAGTGAGGTGTATGAAACTTATAGGTTGGTATACTAGGCCAAATACAGTGTATGGTCAGCGGCAGTGGTGGTGGGGCAGTGAAGGAGAATAGGAGGGAGACAAGAAGAGTATAGGTGATGATGGTGGTGGCAATAGTGAGTGCCCTCCACATCCATACACACCAATAGGCAGTGATTGCATCTGTCTCAAGTCTAGCAGTGGCAGTTGAAGTGTGTTCACACACACACACACATATATACACACACATATATATATATATATATATATATATATATATATATATATATATATATATATATATATATATATATTTCACTGTTTGATCTGCTGCAGTCTTCTGACGAGACAGCCAAACGTTACCCTACGGAGCGAGCTCAGAGCTCATTATTTCCGATCATTGGATAGGCCTGAGACCAGGCACACACCACACACCGGGACAACAAGGTCACAACTCCTCGATCTACATCCCGTACCTACTCACTGCTAGGTGAACAGGGGCTACACGTGAAAGGAGACACACCCAAATATCTCCACCCATCCGGGGAATCGAACCCTGTGTGTGTGTGTGTGTGTGTGTGTGTGTGTGTGTGTGTGTGTGTGTGTGTGTGTGTGTGTGTGTGTGTGTGTTTTACTGTTTTGATCTGCTGCAGTCTCTGACGAGACAGCCAGACGTTACCCTACGGAATGAGCTCAGAGCTCATTAAGTATGTGTAGTAGGTAGGTATGTATTTTTGTTTGTTTGTCTGTTTGTAATGTACACACACATCCACAGTGAGCATGAATGGGAGCTTGGGCAGGTTTGAGGCTTTGGACAGGAAGACAATGGTGGCACCACTGGTAGTGTGGGGTCAAGTTGATGCAAAATCTGGGTGTCAGAAAAGAGTATAAGTCGGTTAGGGCATATACTAGGATGAGCATAACCTGGGATACCACTATATATATATAGTATATAGGTATGAGTATATGCTATATAAAACCCTCCTGCTTGGAACCTTTTGCAACCTTGGATATCTCATCCCTATTTATGATGATGAACTGTCCATTTTGCCGAGTTCTAAATAAAATTCAATAGAATTGAAATTCTGTAAAGTGACTGCAAGCAAAATTTAGCTTCCTATTATGTACCATATATTGAGCATCAGTATTAAACATTGTACATCATAATTAGCTAGACTTACTCCAATCTCTATTTTATGACTGATTTTTTTTTACATTTTGAATTTATTAGTCACCAAGCTGGAGGGCTTCATATATATTTGTGTTCTTACTTTCAATGGAAGCCGTGTACATATACGTATATATAAGTTATATATCTCTCATTTCACTGGCAGTCAACATTACGTACAAATCAAAACCAGCCCATATATGTCACAGGTTTTGTTATTGCCACTCTATTTTAATGGAAAACAGTTTACATCTGTTAACTGTATGAATGATGACTGGCACAGTATTGGTCCCACTAATGCAAACATGGAGGATTCTGAGACCTGCTGATACATAAACACTTTTATTAGGACTGAAAGCATCAGTCACTGAAGCACAGAGCTTAAATCTTCCCTTGTTGTTGGTATGCTGGGCAGTTTTTTTTATAAATGCTGCTGCTCCTGATGTTTTCCAAATACCATTAATTAGAATTAATAAGAGCATGGCCTTCAAGTGATCTATATATATTCTTACAATACAAAATAAAAGGCACCAATGCCCTTAATATCCTTTGAAATATTTTGTTGCTTTCCTATTTTACTTCATCCTTTTCATGAATCCACCTAACAGTTAGAGAAAAAAGCAAGATTTTTACTGCTTCCCTTGCTCTACTTTGCCCTGGTCCTAATATGTTTTTCTTTTCTTTAGGTTTACTACTTTCAGATCCTCAGTCATGATAAAGCTCATGAAAAAAATTTGTAAAGTATATACTCTACCAATCATAAAATGTACTACATTACTAGGAATGTTATATTGTTATATTTACTTATTTATTCATGTTAATCAATTTTACATGACAGAGTCAAACTCAATGTGTTCCATTTACTTCTAGTATGATTTTGTGTGTGTGTGTGTGTGTATATATATATATATATATATATATATATATATATATATATATATATATATATATATATATATATATATATATATATATATATATATATATATACACACACACACACACAAGCATTGTAAACCCCTCTTAAGTTGGAGACGAATTAGCTGGATATAAGTTCAACACTTTCAAGATATTTTTTATGTCCTATTCTTAGTGTGTAGGTAGGTATATTTTGCCATTTGATTGAGTAATTTCAAGCCACTTGGTTTATATACAGGCTAAAATACATCTGATAGCTATCACATCATCTCTATCATTTGAGGAATTGTCTGAGACATTGGAGACGTGAAATGAGCGCATGTGACACAGCACTGCCGGTGCCAAGATCAGTGTTTACACAGCTGACTTAGCAAGCATAGGGTGGTGTCCCCCTCAGTTCTGTAGCCCTTATTGTTCCCTTTGTAATTCTATCATGGCTCCTAAAGGCAAGGCAATGTTTTACACATTATTCAGGATGTCAAAATGGTGTCGGTGGCAGACAAAATAGTTGGACCATGAGGTGAGTGTGTATATGAATGTTTGTGTGTACATGCATGCACCCTGAGTCTATTACTTATTCATATAATACATTATACAAATCACTTCAACTGTTAATGTTAACAGGTGTGGAAAATGTGAAAAAAAAAAATAAAATACCCTCAGGTAACTTGGATTTTCAGTTAACTTCGAATGGCATTTCTATAATTGGTCCAACTTATGCAGAGTTTACTGTGTGTGTGTGTGTGTGTGTGTGTGTGTGTGTGTGTGTGTGTGTAAAAAAAAAAATATATATATATACAGGCAACCCCCGATCAATGAACATTCACACAATGAAATTTCACAAAAACAAACATTTCCTTTTACTATAATCTGCTCGTGTAACGAATACCAAACTTGCTTTAACAATATTTTATCCAGGTAAATTTTTCCCAAGTTTGAAAGCCCCGCTATCATACAAGCCGACAGTCTTTTGAATACACTAGTGCCTCTCATGGACAAAACACACATCACTCACTCTCCTACCCTTCCCTGCTCTTAGTTCAAAATAATAACAGCGTCAGCAGCAACTCATCTTCCCTCACTCAACATGCCAACAAAACACCCTGCAACCAGACCTGCAATGTCGTGTAGTGTTGTTAAGAAGAACAGGAACTCTCTTACTCGTGAAGTGAAGCTGGATATTATTCACAGACACAAGAGAGGCGAGAAAACTAATAACATTGCTTGCCACCATGGCTTGACTCCATCTACTGTCTCTACTATTTTCAAATCAGCAGACTCTATGAAGAAGGCTGGTGAGATCGTATCTTCCTTGCAAGCTAAAAGAACCACCCGAACTCGTGACTCTGCAATGGATAAAATGGAAAGCCTTGTGGAAATGTGGTACATAAATTTTGTATGCAGTACAATGATGCGCCTTTTGTTTACATTCCACAGGTTACTGGCTAGCGTCTTTCCCGCTCCACTCCCCCTCCCTTTATAAATTTAAGATCATCAACATTATAAAATTACTTATATACATACATTAGTGTACATTATAATGACTTAGTCTTAAATTAAACTGCTTAAATGCTTAACTTCATAATTTTTACTTTCATTAAACCTTTTACTGTACTATGATGCACTCACGCTTTGTTTACTCTCAATGGAAGTTCAAGTCAGGGGTCAAACTTGTTATAATTGGTTTGCTTGACAAAAATTCACGCAACGAATGTCTTTTTTAGGAATGTAACATGTTTATTAAGCAGGGGTTGCATATATATATATATATATATATATATATATATATATATATATATATATATATATATATATATATATATATATATATATATATATTTGCACTGATCACTTTCTCTAGTTGTGAATTCCAATGATCTCTTGTTTTATTACAAAATTATATCTCTACACCTGTATTTAGTGGAAGTAGTAAGCTTTAGTTTGGAACAATTCACATGAACAATAATCAACTTTTTTTTTCTAATATAGTAACCAGTCTGGATCTGGTGGCACTTATGCCATGTAAGCTTTTTGGAAGATGTCTGCAGCAGAAGCTGCTCACATAGCAGCCCCATTCAGTACATTTGCATTTGGTACATGTACTCAATGCAAAACAAGTAGATCTAAGCTTTGGTTATGGCTGCCAAAATACACTTCTATTAATAATCCTCTTCAATGAAGTGTTCGTATAGCAATTTCATCCCTCAGGAGGTCTAGAAGATTGGGCACCACATCCTCTTGTGCCTTTTGCTTGTTTAAAAGATCAATTTTTTTCCTGATTGCATTTCTATCCTTTCCAAGAATCCTCCACAAGTTGTCACAGAACACCAGCAATGGGAGGTAAAATTCTTTGCAGACATTTCTATTGATTGGCAACTGGAACTTTTTCAGAGCATGTTTAGCAAATAAATAACACCTCTCATAATTACTAAGAGCATAAAGACATACAATGAGCTGACACAGAATACGAAGCATGAGTCCTGTATCCCACTGCAAGTTATTAAGTAAAACATACGTGTTTTCCAAGATAGGCTCAGCCTCTTCAAACTGTGAGTGAAGAAGATGGTTATTGCTTGCTATGATCTCAGGGTGGTATAGGAATTTTGAGAACACAGCTGTT
This sequence comes from Portunus trituberculatus, assembly GCF_017591435.1. Classification (NCBI taxonomy): domain Eukaryota; kingdom Metazoa; phylum Arthropoda; class Malacostraca; order Decapoda; family Portunidae; genus Portunus; species Portunus trituberculatus. Next base: position 13,889,414 of record NC_059297.1, read on the forward strand.
CTACATAGAACACCTTCTTCCTGGACGAAGTTCATGAAACGTGCCAAGCCTTTGCAACGTTCAGTGATCACCTCTTTGCTGAAGTTGCCTGCAATATCAATGTAAATAACAAGAGTCTTTTGACATTTTTGATCAAGAATTAAAAAGTACATATTCTTATCATGAGTATAACTATATGAATATGCTATTAAAGAAGCAATCAAAACCAAGATTTGCTTTCCATTTTACCAAAATAATGAACTATATGTCTATATTTTGAGTATGCAAAATAGTACTTGCAAATAGTGTCTCACATGCAAATGCATTTAAAAAATAGTGTAACATATAGTAAATGGGTACAATTTTGAGGCAAGGGTACAGTAAGTTATTAAGTGTGTTGAGATACAAACAACAAAACAATTTAGTCTGATAAGGTAGTTTCAGCCAAATGGTGAAAAATTTTTAAGATTCAAGACAGTAACCACAAGACCAATAAAAGGTTCTTCAGGATAAGACGCCAATATAAATAATACTTACCGATAAGAACTTTTTTAGGAAAGCCTTCAAACTCCTCCATCAATGAGCGGTGTGACTCCATCAAAGCAGAGTAAACAGCAAGGAATTCTGAGTATCTCCGCGTGAAGGACGCACAGCACTTGGGCACTGGTTTGTACAACATTCGGTTCTCTCCATCTGGGCACTTTACAAACCTCTGCACCTCAACTGTGTATACCTGCACACAAAGGAGCTTATCTGGAGACTCAATTAACATTACATCCATATTTCTTGTAGGGCTTTTTGTTTTATTTCTAATCAATATTCAAATAACAATGGTGAATATAAAACCTAACACACTTCTAAACTTCTAAAAAAAGTCTAGAAAGAAAGAAAACTTCACTTTGCTGAGTGACATAAACCTCCTATACACATATTTTACCTCTACATTTCATGATTCAACATTCCAAAGTTGTAAGAGATTTAAAGATGATTTCAGAGGTCAAGAAAAAAATTATATTGTGTAATTATACAAAAAATAAGCCTTAAAAGTATTAACTAGCAGTGCTGAGCACTTATCACAGCAGACATCTGGGAATAATTGATACTAAGTAGTGTTTTTATACCAGAATCCTGAACACATCTACGGCTAAATCCTTGAGGAAGTCATAATCTGATATCCTCATTCACATTTGTTACAACTATTAGGTACAAACTGGTATTCAAATCCACAAAGTACATATGTATATATGATATCCATGGATTTCATAATTCTGATATCTGATTCATCTTTAGTTCAACAGAAGTAAATATGATCAGTTTTCATATCTTCCTTATCAATTACTTTGAGCTGTATGGAGCTGAAGTAATGACAAGAGGTACAGACTCAAGACCTGATCTTCATACCTGATGATCATTGTCAAAAGTTCTAAAACCTAAGGTGCTGTACCTCATTTCTACACTCTCTGACAAGGGTTTCTCATGCTTAATTAATTCCACTTTCACATGAAGTTCTCATTGTTTTTATATGTTGATCATGGTAATTACACTCATGATCCAGATAAATTTTCTTTTCTCTAGATCAAAAAATTGTGCCTCTACTTAATATATAAACCAGCCTTAACTAAAGTTGTCATACTGCTCAATGTGTTGAGTAGAGCACACAACACAAGCTATGCCATATTATCCTAAACAAATCAATCTTACCACAAATTTTTCTTCCTTGGTCAGGTGAGTACAAGCAGAGCGTATCATGTACCTGACGACTGTCTTGTTCTCCTTCCGACTGGCTGGGTACGAGCGAGGCCTCGTCGAGTGCGGGTTTGGTGAGGGTGCATCATCATCTTGGGGGAATTTATATCAACTAGTCCAAATCATAGATATGGAAAAAAATCCCTACACAGAAAGAATACTGAACACTAGTTTTGCATACCTTTTTGTGTATTAAAGGATACAAGTTATATACCAAACACTAACTCTCAACAATATTTCAGTTACATATTTAGTTATATATTTCTATAATGTATAATGTACTAGCATTGTACAGCAATGTGATTGGGTTATTTACTTGGGACTCTTAAAGATTAATACAGACATGTTTAATAAAGTAAATTATACAGTACAGCAAAATCCATAAACTATAATGTGAATATTATATACAATTAAAATAATGTGAATAATATATGAAAATGTAGACAAGATTATGAAAGTGGTGGCTTGATCCCCTGACTGCTAATGGGACAATGACACATATTTTTAGTTAACTCATGTGAAAGTATAGAATAAAAACAAAGCTGGTCACTAAAAGGTTCAGACTACATAATCACCTATTATGCTATCAATGGTGTCTTTAAATTACATCATAAATTTCTACTAGACTATTTCATTACATTTGAGAAGAGGCTATAGCAGTCAAAAGTTATCATGCCCTTAATGCTTTTGTGCTGAAATACAATGTGTATTTTTGACACTTGGAAAATGTAATTGGTAACATAAAAAAATGGTGTATGTTATTTTCATTACTGGAGCAGAACAAATCATAGACATAATGTTCAATGGGGCACAGACCAGAGGGAAATACAAGAAAGCAACTTTAGCAGTGGGGGAAAACATAACACAATGCACACTTCAATTAAAAAAAAAACATAACCCACAGTAATTATATAATCTGAAAACAAGATTGGCTACAAAAAGAATTTTGGTGCAAAATCACAAATTAAAGCAAAGGATTGGTTTACCTTCACTATCGCAGGAAACAAATTCTTCTAGAGAAGTATTCAAGCTTTGAGTGTGAGGGCAAGAGAGTTCTGAGTTGCAAGGGGAGGAGACAGTCGGCTCTGGAGGTGAGAGCTTTAGTTCACAGGAAAGAGTGGAATGAGACAAAAGTGCAACCTCCTCCTCCTCTTCTTCCAATGCACTGATATCATCATCTGTATCCATAATGCCACACTGCAAAGTATTACAGTCTTAGGAACACTGAGAAAAATTATTACTTCAACAGCTAATCAGATGATTATATTAAAACACTACAAAAATTATCTAAAACCAATTCTACAATATTTCTTTGATTAAGCAGACCATGCCAAGTTTATGATTATATTTACATTAATCAATCATACTAAATGCCATGCACTTTATGAACTGAAGTGAAAAATACTATTGTGCAGATCTAGTAAAACTATTGCATCTTAGCTTTGTCTCATGCATTGCAAGAGACATGAAAAACATGTAAAATAAAGCACATGTCCAATATACTAAATACCAAAAAAGTTATTTACTTTGTAGGTTTAAAAAGTAAGATTTAATAGAGAAGCATCTCTAAAGCTGCTACAACCAATTCTGAATCCATCTTACAGCAGAGTGTACCACCCTTCAGGGAAACCTCCCTCTCAATGCAAGGGTCATGCAGCCATTCTGGAACAGTTCTGGCTGTAGCAATACAACATTCTCACAAATATTTTTTGCTTATGTGTCTTTGGGGATGAGCTAGATCAAGGGCAAAGTTCTCAGCTTGCAGTTGAAAGGTTAAAGGCTTAGTCCAAGTTCACAACCCAGCTACCTTTCTTAAGCTATTTTATAATTTTTGTTCTCAGGTTGTATGTCTTTGGTCAGCCTCTAGTTGTGGCCACACCTGGTCATGGGGGGGATTCTAATTTTATAAATTCCCACCTAAAGAAGTGACTCATGGTTTGAAATAAAATTGTACAGTAAAAAATCACAACTCTGCATATGAAGTAAATCTTTTACTGAAGCTTACAATTTGAGGTGCATATATATATATATATATATATATATATATATATATATATATATATATATATATATATATATATATATATATATATATATGTGTGTGTGTGTGTGTGTGTGTGTGTGTGTGTACATATATATATATATATATATATATATATATATATATATATATATATATATATATATATATATATATATATATATATATACACACACACACACACACACATATATATATATATATATATATATATATATATATATATATATATATATATATATATATATATATATATATATATATATATATATATATGTGTGTGTGTGTGTATATATATATATATATATATATATATATATATATATATATATATATATATATATATATATATATATATATATATATATATATACACACACACACACACACATAAATAATAAATAATAAAATCTTATACACTTTATTTGCTTGCTGTTTGTCCTGCTACTCGTGTATTATGGTGAAGATATTAGATACAAATAGAAGCCATACATTACTCGCAGAGTCAATATATGTAAAGGCTAATAGCTTTATTCTAGTTTATAATATGGTTCAAAACCTGGAAAGATAAGGCCAGGTTTTCATGACTCTTCCCAACCGATAGGGCACAATCCTTTGTAATTTACCACTACAAACAAAACATTCTTGAAGACTCTAACAACTTCCACTGATGTTTAAAAAAGAAAAAAAGAAAGAAAAAAACCTAATTTAGGCAAGCCGAAATGTTTGAGTATACAGGCTATAGTCAAACAGTGCTACTAACCCTAACACATCTTCTTACGAGCCATTATCTACCCCGTAACTACCTCAAGATCACCAAAGCACATGCCGATGAGATACAGCAGCAATACAGACTGAGGAGGTGAGGAGTGAGAACGAAGGAGCGAAAAGGAAAAAGCTGAAACTCAGTACACTGATTGGGGATACTGGAACACGCACCTGCGATGTTTACTAGACGGGAGCGGGAAGTCGTCTGCTGCCTTACTTGTGTTCCAGCGACGCCCCTTTCCAGCCGAGCAGTGAGTACTGGAGGGGGAGCTCTTGTAAAATCTAGGCGTGTGAGATGCTACATTTTCCAGCTCCGTATCTCTGTACTTCACACTTCTATTGCTACTTTATGTATATATGTCATTTATCTAATCATTTACATCCTCCTTAGTCCTTACTTATTCTTTTGGGCTCTTACGGTCTTTCCTTATCTTGCCATCCTCATATCTCTTCACATTGTACTTATCATAGATTTATCCCATATTTCACAGTAATTTTTGCTCTTCACTTCACATGATGTCATTAATGCATTTGTTTGTATATTTACGTATTTATTTGTTAATTCGATAATTTCTATAATTCTTGACATAAGACCCGTAGAAAGCCACAGTGCGTGCGTCTCAGCGATTTGAACTGGCAATTTATTTTCTATAAATTAGATATATAAACTATTGCGTGGTTTCTTTAAAGTATTTTTCCTGTTTACGGTGTATTCTTTTTAAATAAGAAATCCAGAATCATGAAAACACCTTTGAAAACATGTAATGACTGAAGTCTTAGGGTTTGTTAACAGTTTTCAAAGGTTAAAGAAATGATACATCAGTCATGGGTATTGTCCTGTGATGGTGGAATATTTTTTTCAAAACTCCTAAAAGTCATAAAAACACTGGAAAATCCCCAGTAAGTTAAACTATAAGCCATTAACATCAGTTGTGATGGCACAGATTTCTTATGTTCGTGTAAAAGAAAACATTTAAAAAGTAACACGTTCATAGACTTCTCACTCGTCTTTATTTGATTTTGTCATTTATACAGACATATCCATCTTCTACTCCCTTATGTGCAGTGATGAATAGTTTTTGTGTCATATACTGGAAATACAAAGCTAGCGTATTTGCTTTTGAAAACAGCTACGGTGAACCGACACTAATGTGATACATTGGCCGTGAAAATGAATGTCTATCCACAGATTAATACCATATTATTATCCAACGCCTAAATATGAGAGAGAGAGAGAGAGAGAGAGAGAGAGAGAGAGAGAGAGAGAGAGAGAGAGCGTAATGAGAAGGCCTCGCTTGGGAAAGTTTGAGAGCTGAACACCTTCCACTGCTTAATTTATCTATAGCAGCTCAAGGTCGTACAAATTTGAATAAAAATTGTGATGATGCTGATGCACATAGTAATAATAATAATAGTAAAAATAATAATAATAATAATAATAATAATAATAATAATAATAATAATAATAATAATAATAATAATAATGGTAAAAACAGAAGAAGAAAAGAAAAAAAAGAAGCGGGAGAAGAAAAAGCAGGAGGAGGAGAAGAAGAAGAAGAAGAAGAAGAAGAAGAAGAAGAAGAAGAAGAAGAAGAAGAAGGATGTAAGCATCATCACTTTTATCTAGATATAAAGATGCAGTAACAATAATAAGGAAAGGCATGCAGTGAGCACATGCCTCTGTCAGCTCTTCCTAGGAGCCTCTGTACAAAATCAATAAGGAAGGAACATTTAGCTAACTGGGACTAATACATGAAAAATTACGAAAATAAAGAAATCAATAAATACATAAATAGATAGATAGATAAATAGATAGACAGATAAATAAACAATAAGTGAATAAAGAAAGCAAGAGAAAGAAAAGAAGAAGAAAGAAAAGAAAGCAAAACAAAGAACGAATCAATAAATAAAAAAGAATCTTGGATCTACATACGTATTTGGATCCGCCTCAAAATCTACACAACTCTTTCTTGGTCCTTACAATCAACGTTTCATAAAGTTCTCATTGATATGATTTGATGACAATAACGAAATTACTAAAATAACATACATTCTGTAATATAATGAAATTCTGACGCCACTTCTGGGATAGAAATAATAACAAATTGTGGATAAGTGCAATTCGTAATAGGCACAGTGCTCCATTCAGCCATTTTGTAGATTAGCGTTCTGTCCTGAAGTGAATGAACAACGAAAAGTTATGATCTTTCATGCAGTAAGTAAAGTCTTGGTCGAAAGTAACCATCTACAACTATAACTGTATTTCAGTTTGTTTTGTGACCTCATAACATGCCTTATAATATGTCAAGAATTTCTCTATTAATCGCCAGCTTGTGTGAAAACATTGCTAGCAAATCAGAGGACTTATGGCTGAGGGAAAGCGAAAAACACACCATGACGATAATACAGCGTACTATTAAGGCCGATGCCATCACCAGCATGCACCACTATCACTACAGCTGCTACTTCTGCCGGTACTGTTGTTACTACTGCTACTACTACTGCTACTACTATTACAACAAGAACAACAACAACAATAACTACTACTACTACTTCTACTACTACTACTACTACTACTACGGTTATCAAGGTGGTCACAGTCTTCTGGTCATGACTAAACATTATTCTGAGTCGCTAGAATCACAGGAGCCGGAGCATTCTGCCTTCTCTTCGTCAGGATCAGCAGTGTCTTGGTCCACTTTATGGCAACAATCGTAGCAACTTTTGAAGATTATCAGCAGAGTCATCAAGATGAACAATACGATGCCGATGTAGATGATAACGAGGAACGGCAAGTCCAGTAAGAAAATCAACACGAGAGTGAAGACGTTCAGACCATCGTTGCAGGTGTCCCCCGCAGGGCAGTTGTTGATTTTGTACTCAGCGGCACGCACGTTACCTGCACACACACACACACACACACACACACACACACACACACACACACACACACACACACACACACACACACACACACACACACACACACAAATAAAAATAATATAAGAACATGAGGCCAACAAGAGACAGTTCCTGCATAAAACATGCATATCTACATCTACTTATGATTCATGTGCCTAAATTAATTAAATCTCAAACAGAGACCTTTGGCAGGTGACGCGTATGCCTCTCTCACTCCCAGCAAAAAATAATAATAATAATAATAATAATAATAATAATAATAATAATAATAATAATAAAAATAATAATAATAATGGTAATGATATGTATGCCTCTTCCATCTCCAGCAAAAACAATAATGATAATGATAATAACAATAATAATAATAATAATAATAATAATAATAATAATAATAATAATAATAATAATAATAATAATAATAATAATGATAATAATAATAATAATAAAATACAAAAGAGGATGGTGAGATGACTGGTTACATACAGAGATATACCAAGGTTCATGAAAAGTGTGTAGGAAAATTCAATGGATTTAAAATTTCTAATAAGTGTATGTAATATGACCACATGATCTTGATTTTAGAGTGAGTAATCTTGAGTGAATTAGTATTATTCTACATAACAAGTAACGACACAGAGCAACTCACCGAAAGTAAGCCAGATAAGCTGGAAAAGTGCAAAAATGAGCACGGGCAGGAAGGCGGCGAACTGGGTGCGGTCCCAAGAAATCGCCACCCAGTTTGGGTACATCAGACAGCACAGTGCAGAGCAGAATATCACCAGCGTCACCACACCTGCGCATCAAGCACGAGACATCAAGGATTGTGAGAAGCTGTATTCATAAGATAAAGGTCACTCCCTCACTACCTCATCAAGGTCATTCAGATTGACTTGGTCACCAAGAACATCCTCAGACGTAAGGAATGTAACTAATGTTTGTGTTAACACAGTATTGGTAAATAAAGTTGTTTGTTGCTTCTGTCCCGAATGGTTCATGGCAACACTTCGCAAAGGAAGAAGTGATTCAACCAATGAGAGTTGACGCAAAAATGTCGATGTAACAAGACACCAGTGACTCACCGTACACGATAAGCCAGTAGGGTATCCACAGATCAGGATCACAAATATTGATGAAGGCAGAGCCCACAGCAATGGCGGTCACTGCCAGAAGGGTGTAGCAGATCAGAGCAATTATGATGATCCACTCCTGCCAGCTTGGCGCTGAAAAGGATCATCTATCATATAGTGTCTCCCATCTATACCCACAACAGTCTTCAGAAACACCTCAATAATAGTACGAACTGAAAATTTACAGTTTGCTTGAAGAGTAAAGAATTAGTTACGTGGAGACAGGACTGATATAACCGAAGACTCTCTTCTGCTTTAGTGATGTTTTCATTTAGAATTGAGATAAAGTTAATTCTCCGCCTGCTTTCATATACATAAATTATGTATGAATATTTAAGAATGTTTGTAACTGACTACATAATGTTCTCAATGTTTCAGTACATGGCATTATAAATGGTGGCCTATAATTCCATACGTCATTCATAAGAGTGTAGCTATCAACCTTGAGAGGCCTTGCTGTCTTTCCTTCTCAAAAATATAACTTGATCAAGGCCGTTCACATGTTACACTCTTTCACACTAGAGATGTATCGATACCAAAATTTTGGCCGATTCCGATACCAGTACCGATACCACCTAATTGGGCCGATACCGATACTACTACCGATACCGATACTACTACTTATAGTGATTACTGCACTGGACACCAGGATGAGTTGGTGGACGGCGAGCGTTATCAGATGGGAGGCTTTGTTTTGGGGGATGCTGTAAGTCCTTCTGAGAACGTTTGTGAAATAGGAGCAATTCTAGAAGCTTTTTGAAGCCATTTGCAAAGGTAAATTACTCAGTAATTGGAATGAATATCTTCTCAGTCTTCTGATTCTTGTCAGTTATTTTAAATTCTTACTTCTTACTCCTTTAGCAACCATTTGGTCTTGTGCATTTTCATTATTAATTTTATTGACGATATTTTGGTGATCAAAAATATTTTTAAAATTATTAAAATTGTAAAACAGACACAAAATATTAGCAAAAGAAACTCATTTTGTTGTGTATGTTTCTCTTTAATTAAATCTGACATCCTTTGATGTTAATTCATTAGACATTAGTAGACCAATTCAGAAAAATGAGCTTTCACCTAATCTTTTCAATTAAATAGGAGAAAAGTTTAGTTTATTCTAAATTTCTAGTGTATTGCTATGATCTTAAATCATTAATATGCAGCAAATTATACACAATGCACATGATTACAAAACAGAATCGTTACTTTCTTAGTTATGGAATTTTTACATAAAAAATTAAACTTGCATTAAAATTAATATACAGATATAATTCGAGCTTCCACCTATTCCAGTATGATATCTTGGAAAAGGCTAGCACTAGCACTGTTAATTATAAATCAAATAAGAATATGCTGTTATTTACAATAATGCAAAAATGCCTAACTATATATATATATATATATATATATATAT
>NC_059297.1:13901910-13904410 GCF_017591435.1 Portunus trituberculatus
TAAGCATAATGGTGTGGCAGGTGTAGAGAGGGACGCCCCCAACTACCACACAGGCGCAGGCTAACCCCGCCAGGAACATGATGAACAACACCAACAAGATGTGTGATGTCGTGCAATCTGTTAAAAAAAAAGACATTTCTATATGGTATACTGTTTTATGACATACACAATCAAAGCATCCTCTAGTTCTAGAGTACATTGAAGTTACAACAGATTATACTGTAAGCTACTGCTATTTTCGAGGGTGTTTCATAATTTAGATAATATTTAAATAAAATTAGCATATTCATCTGAATGTTGGGTTAGGTTATGTTTAGATTAATATAGATAATTAGATTTCACTGCCAATTTCTTAATCACGTAAATCACAATTTGAGAAAACATTATATTTTGGCTAAGTCAGTGTGGAAACGACTGTTAGTGAAGTTAAGGCTACTTCCATAACACTCTCAGACTTTAGCATCTGTTTAACGAGGATTCAGCATTGTCCATAGGAAAATACCAATGGAAATTCGACCTGAATTGCGTGGTTTAAAAATAAGTCGCGAGAGAACAAAACATTTCAGAATGTGGGACACGGCGTGGCATAGCGTGGACAGGTGCATGGTGGAGCTTTACCCTGTGGAGGAGGATCCTCATCTTCACAGGGCTTCGAAGGATCGACCTCCTTACACGCCGCTGTAAGGAAAAGCATTAAACGTCTGAATGTCTTATCTCCGATACTTTAAACAGGCTGCAGTAGAAGTAACTGAAGTGTTCAAGTGTTCTAGTGATAGTTCAACAAGTACTTTGTATCATTAAGAGGGGGAAAACACTCATATGTATGAACAAAGGCTAATCATGTGTGGCTACTGAAAAGAGTCCTGATGAGAGAGCACATCATTTTAACACCTCAGATCAGTAAGACATGACTAATGCAGGAGGCCCTTAGTAAAGGCTGACGAGGGATAATATTAATCTGAGACTATGTACGCAGGTGATACTTACGAACCACTTTACACATCACCATGTTGACGGCGATTAAGGGAATACCAAAGAGAAGGGTAATGAAGTTTGCCGCTTCTTCCTGCTCATCCAGTTTCCTTGATGTTTGATGGAAAGAAAAGGGAAATAAGAGATGATAGGAAGAGTATAAGAAAACCTGCAAGATGTCTACAGAAATACCCGTGGTAGTCCCAGAATAAAACAAGCTTATCCACATCCACCTGTCACCTCTATACATAAATGAATTAATATAATCTTCCACAACTCCTAATGTACTCGATACTAACATCTTGGTTGCACCATCAACAGAGTAAACATCCCCAGAATCCCATTAATCATCTCCTTCGTCTGTGATAGCAGTTCTTGAGTTTAAAGCGTTACGAATGTTGCTCCATGTTGTGCCTTACGGTCATAATATGATAACTAGATGAGTAGGATCAGTGAGCAAGCTGCTTACTTGCTGTGAAATCTATATAGCAATAAAATAGGTTTTGATACAACTGCAAAATATAATTTTCATTGTAACATTACTCTCACTGCCTTTTTAAGTAGTATTGCAATGACAAATACAAATATAACTTTGCACAATATAAGTGTAGAAATTTTCTTTTATTGACTCAGTTTTGACTTTAGTTCTAAATTAATGTAATGCTTTTACAAAAAATAAAAAATAATAAAATAAAATAGAATAAAATAGATAAATTAAGATAAAATACAATGCAATTGAATAAAATGAAATAAAATAAATCAAATTGACCACTCGTCTTGATCGTTGGAGTATTAGAATCACAGCAATAAAATATTCTGCATTAGCTGTTCAACATTCTTGCCGTGTTTTACCACACTATATCAATTTAACATTTACTTTCATTATAGATAAGAAAAAAAAAAGGAAACGGCATACAAAACACTCATATCATCTTCCATAGCTAAGTAAAGCACACTCCTAACATTGAAATATGAACATGATAATACTTCATCTTAACGTGAACGCATTCACTTGCCTGGCGGGGATGACGAGGACTTGGGCTGGTGCTGGCCGATTCCCTTTGTGCTCTAAGCCCACTGACTTCCGGGGCTCGACTGGGCAGCACCTTCAGAGTCCAGCCATCATCTGTGCTGCGGCTCACTGACTTACTTCCTCACCACCCCACATGCATAACTTAACTGGTCACTGAGATCGGGAATAAGATAGCACAGAACTAAAATAGAGTGGGGCTTCCTCGCGCTCTCGTTCTCTCTTACTCGTTTGTGTACTAGATATGTTGTTCTGTACATTTTTTTTTCTCTCTCTCTCTCTCTCTCTCTCTCTCTCTCTCTCTCTCTCAACTTCAATTTTTTTGCGGTTTCATTTGACACGACGAATACATAACAAAAAAGGGCAAAAAATTTGCATACTTATTATATCAGAATACTTTGATAATTCCAAGATTTATAGCACACTATTCGACTATCAGTTAATATAGTAATTCTGAATGTTTGACTAGTATTATACTCTTGCAATGAGGATTTCTTT
>NC_059297.1:13906910-13954410 GCF_017591435.1 Portunus trituberculatus
TACAAAAAATTAAAACAAATTGTATACAATGAAAAACATATATCTACATAAAAAAACACATGTACATATATGTAAAAGTCATGTCCAGGGAGTAGCAAGAAATGCTATTCTCCTGTGGGCCGCCAGCTTCACCTGAGTGGTAAACATTTGTCAGACATCAGGTGTGGCAACTGTGAAAAGATTCCACAGTCCGGCGGTCCTCGCAGTGAAGGTCTGTTGGTGCAGGCTTGACCATGACCTTGCCACCCACACTAGCTGTTGGGTAGTACACACCGCTCTCGTATCTTTTTTTACCGGCAGGTAGGGTAGCCGAAATCTGGCAAGATGAGGTACATACCTCTTGTATCTGGGCCTTATGAAGCACCACAAGCGCTCCAACATTATGCCGGTGCTCCACGAGGTCCAGAGGAGACATGTTTTGTGATGGCTGGGGTGTCATGCCATCCAACAGCCTTATGGCTTGCCACTCCACTTTATCCAGCTCCCGTCAGGGCAGCGTACTCAAGGTAAGGCTATCTGGGCCTTGTACAACAGGAGTGTTCCTTGATGATCAAGGAAGGCCGCTACCATACGCAGGGCAAAGACTCGGAGCGAAGCCTGCTGAGCGATGGTCTGAAAATGCAGGTTGAAGCGTTGTTCCCGAACCTCAAGCGCCCCTCCACCTCACGGAAGGCATCGCGGGTCCGGGACATTACCATCACCCAGGTCTCTGTAGGGGCAAAGTCGACCTGTCACTGCTCTCCCCACTTCTTTATCAGGTTGAGTTTGTGGCTAAACTCAGTAACCACTTGATGGCTGTCCTAACGTCTGAAGGAGTCGGAGAGCGTACAGTTGTCGGTTTATGCAGCTATCTCTGGCACTAACTGCAGCAGGTCATCCACACACAGGTCCCACAGTATTGGGTCCAGTACAGAGCCCTGTTGAATTGAAGCCTGCACAGGCATGGCCCGAGATGCCTGCCCATTGACGTTCACCTAAAGAGTCCTGCCCTGGAGGTAGTCACTCTGGAGGTGGAACAGGTCTCCTTGGATGTCCTTCGCACGCATCTCTAGAAGCCTCTGCATACCACACCTGACCGAAGGCTCCTGCTATGTCGAGAGTAACCACCAGGATATCCAGGCCAATATCCAGGGCATCCTGTCAGTCGCGGGAGAGGAGGAGAAGGAGATCCGAGGCAATCTGGCCAGCTCTAAAACAGAACTGCTGGTTCGAGAGGAAGTTATTGTCGTTCAAGTGATGGCAGATTTCATCCACCATAACCCTTTCAAACACCTTGCCCACCACAGACAGAAGGGAGATCGGCCTTTAGTTGCCTGGGTCCGTCCTGCATGGCGCTCCTTTTCTGTACTGGTACTACCAGTACAGAAAAGAAACAAAGCCCCTCAAAATATAGATATGAACATAGTCGCTTATGAAAGTGTTGGCTGTTGTACTGTAAAACTACAAGTTTAACATATCTGATATTTTAGATATTTTAAGAAATATCATTATTCAAAAGGTGTTCTCCTCCAGTCAGGTCGTGAAGACCTGTGAGAGTGGCCCTGCCAGCTCGCTTGCGTAGTGCTTTAGGTTCGTCGTCTAGTCTTGTGGACTTTTTGACGTCAACTCATCTTAGCACGTGCACCACTTTCTCCCTCGTTACCTCCAAAGCAGTGATCATCTGGGTTGCCTCCTCCTCCTCCAGGCATGGAGAAGGCCTCTTGGGGTCCTGGACTTCTCCCCACCCCTTCTCTCTCTCCTAGTTATGCTTGATGATATGTTCCCTACACTAACCCTGAACTTCGCAAGAACGAATGGCATAGCGAATAGAACGAAATATTATGAGAAGTTAAAAGATCACAGAACGGAAGAATTAGTCCATCAATCAAAACACACACACACACACACACACACACACACACACACACACACACACACACACACACACACACACACAAACAAACTGCTTCATGATGATATTAATTTCAATATTACATTGCTATTGTAAACTTTTTCATACTCCAAACCGTTCTTCATACCAGCCACTCTTCTTACTTCAAGCTGCCTTTCCTGTTACTACTCTATCCTAAGTCATTCTTCGTACTTCAAACTATCTTTTCTACTTTCTATTCCACGCTTTTACTACCCTAACCTATTCGTTCTGTTCAAAGTTATCCCTATTCTTTCACAATTCACATTCATTCTGCTCCAAAAGTCCATTTTTACGATCATTGTTTACACACCAATAGCCCAGTGAGAGCGGATCATGAGCGATAGTGTAAATGCATGTTCCCATCGACATGGAAGATCAATACTAAACAGGAGAGAGGGGGCACTGAGCTGGACAAAGCTACACTGATGCTCATTATAAATAGTAACAGTTAATTGCGTGTGATATGCACAGCGAAGTACCCAGAATGGAAGTGCAAGGGACAGGAATGGGAGCGTAGCTGTACAGTATTAGTGTCCAGAAGTGACAGTTGTGTTGCGTGGACTACATTCCCAAAATTAAAAACTAGCACTCTGAGTACAGATAATATCATTCTGACGGACTGAGTGCAACCAATGAACGGACCCGCACGTGTTCAATAAATCAAAAGGAACGCTCATATGATGCTGGTGTCTGCTGTCCCCAGTTGTTACTTAGCCCTCGTTCAGGTTAGTTATACGAAGTGGTACATAGCCTGGAGATCCCTGGCGCGCTACAACACTACCACAGACTGATAGTAGTAGTTTGTAGCGTTACTTAACTTCCTAACTGATACTGGTTAGTCTTTTTAAAGCAACAATAACATAAACAACAATAACAATAATGGTCTTTTTAATCAACAATAACAACACCAATAACAATAACGACAAAAACAACAACTACTACAGTATTACTAATGACAACAGCACTATTGTCGTGACACCTGCCCATGATTTGCACTTTGTACATATGCGTACTAGTACACAACACTTAAGTAAAAAATACGATGATTAATACAATAATCAAACTTTGGATGTATTTGAATGTGCATATGCCAGACAACAGTGACTCCTCAAAAGATTGAAACCTGATTTTGCCAAAATCTCTTGTTGTAATTCGTAAACTCTTCCACATTTCGCATCTTCACTTTTTCACTTACTTCAACTTTTTGGAATCTGACAATCTTTTTAACGCACCCTATCACACACAAACACAAATCCTCACACTTACGCAACCGTTCTTTCTGATGACCAACACAAGTAAGCAGTCATTTCTCTGTCAATCATAGACTAGGAAAACTAAGCAAAAATGTGCACGGATGAGCTCACGGTTGAGTCACCTTAAAGCAAAAAACCTTTCACGAGGAAAATTTCACCTTGGTGATCCCAGAGACGACGGTGGCTTTATAATGCTGACTGCCACAACTTCCTTTTAGAGACGTGTCGGGCGAAGATCTATTGGGTTCATAGAGGAACTAAACCTTGGCTTGAGAAACAAAGCCCCTCAAAATATAGATATGAACATAGTCGCTTATGAAAGTGTTGGCTGTTGTATCATAAAACTATAAGTTTAATATATCTGATATTTTAGATATTTTAAGAAATATCATTATTCAAAAAGTGTTTTTCCTTCCATGGGTGACAATAATACAAATGCATTTGTCCTGCAATGAAGTCATGAAGTTTGAAGGTGAATACAGTGATGCAGATATTGACAAGTTTCGTGCTTCATTTTTTGTTGGCACACTAGCACATAAGAGTTAGATTCCATCTCCTTCACCTCACAGCTTCCCGGCCCTCAGTATTTGCTGGAGGAGCTACTCTCGCTCTGCATACATATGAGCAAGCATTCATAGTATGGGTAAGTGATGAATGTCCGTGTGTGTGTGTGTGTGTGTGTGTGTGTGTGTGTGTGTGTGTGTGTGTGTGTGTGTGTGTGTGTGTGTGTGTGTGTGTGTGTGTGTGTGTGTTATAAGCTGGAGAGTCGGCAACAACTTTGTCGATGTATCATAAATCATTGTAAGTATATGGCTTAATTCTCCCAAAGAAAATAGTGCACATTAATATCTTTGTCTTGCCTTGCATAGTAACCATCCCAGTATAGGCACGTGACAACTATTTAT
This sequence comes from Portunus trituberculatus, assembly GCF_017591435.1. Lineage (NCBI taxonomy): Eukaryota > Metazoa > Arthropoda > Malacostraca > Decapoda > Portunidae > Portunus > Portunus trituberculatus. Next base: position 13,910,981 of record NC_059297.1, read on the forward strand.
CTATATACGTACTGTCTATCTGTCTGTTCATTTGTCTTTCATTGCACCTGTCTCTATATGTATACTTATTGCCATACAGTCATTGACTTCAGAAAGTGTTCCTCGTGAATGGTTAGAATGAACTGAATAGGTAATGTATTCAGGTTTGTACATGATCAAAATGTGCCAACCGGGGGACAAGCTGATGGAAAGCTCATAAGAGGAGGTGAAAGGTGGTGAGGGCTATATGAGGAAGAAAGTGTAGTATGGAAATAAGGGACAACTTATAAGGACGAAAAGAAGGGGAGGCATTAGAATGATGCAGGAAACGAGGAAAGACAAGAAGAAAAAGAGGAATAAACAGGAGATAACATTTTTTTTATAACCTTTCCTGTAGCAGTGTTTGTGACAGTGGAGCAGATGTCACGCGCGAAGATAATATTTGTTCATGATTCGAAGTCAGAGAAGGACTGACGGAGATTTTTGGTAACGGTCCCCAAATGTCAAATCTAAATGCTGCATTAAAAGGCACCGTTCGAGCACTGATTCGTCAGAAAAAACACAGACGTAATGAAAACATAAAACAAATTAATAGATTGATATTCATTGACATTAAATATATATAGGCTGTGTGTGTGTGTGTGTGTGTGTGTGTGTGTGTGTGTGTGTGTGTGTGTGTGTGTGTGTGTGTGTGTGTGTGTGTGTGTGTGTGTGTGTAATTCACCTCGGTCATCTGTTGGTCACCCAGCTAGTCTTCCCCATTACGGAGCGAGCTCAGAGCTCATAGACCGATCTTCGGGTAGAACTGAGACCACATCAATACACAACACACACCGGGAAAGCGAAGTCACAACCCCTCGAGTTACATCCCGTACCTATTTACTGCTAGGTGAACAGGGGCTATACATTAAGAGGCTTGCTAATTTGCCTCGCCGCTTACCGGGACTCGAACCCGGCCCTCTCGATTGTGAGCCGAGCGTGCTAACCAGTACACTACGCGATGTGTGTGTGTGTGTGTGTGTGTGTGTGTGTGTGTGTGTGTGTGTGTGTGTGTGTGTGTGTGTGTGTGTATGTAATAATAATAATAATAATAATAATAATAATAATAATAATAATAATAATAATAATAATAATAATAATAATAATAATAATATACGGTTTATTAATTTGGCAGTGCAACAAAAAATTTACACTGAAAATGTACAGGGGGAACATTAAAACAATGAAATGCTTAACCTAACTATGGATCTAAGTGTGTGTGTGTGTGTGTGTGTGTGTGTGTGTGTGTGTGTGTGTGTGTGTGTGTGTGTGTGTGTGTGTGTGTGTGAGAGAGAGAGAGAGAGAGAGAGAGAGAGAGAGAGAGAGAGAGAGAGAGAGAGAGAGAGAGGAGAGAGAGAGGTTGAGGTGGTTGAAAACAATCAATACTTATCACAGGAATAAACAAATATTTTGTGAAGTGATATTCATATTCACTTGTACCTTCACATTATCTAAGTGTAATGTGTGTGTGTGTGTGTGTGTGTGTGTGTGTGTGTGTGTGTGTGTGTGTGTGTGTGTGTGTGTGTGTGTGTGTGTGTGTGTGTGTGTGTGTGTTTGTCTCAGCAGGAAGATGCCTTGCATACCGATGGACGGAGATCGTGGTGGCCACCCTGCTGGGCCTGCTGGCCACCGTGGCAGCAGTGACTGGTTCCGTCGCCTTCCACCAATGTAACGATATGGGCTGGATTGACTACTGGCTCATATCACACGGTGAGTGTGTGTGTGTGTGTGTGTGTGTGTGTGTGTGTGTGTGTGTGTGTGTGTGTGTGTGTGTGTGTGTGTGTGTGTGTGTGTGGTCATTATATAGTCACATACCACAATAGCTTTTGATTTTAATCACCTCCGTGCCTTGTGGTGACAGGGGTGATCACGGTTGGGGCGATGATGGGGATCATGGTTTGGCGACAGGCGCCCATCCCTGGACGACACATCAACGCCCTCGTCTACCTCACTGGCTTCCTTATCTTCCTCAACCTTGGCTGGTTGCTCCTGGGTGAGTCCCAACACGGCATGGGGAGCCTTCGCCTCATTCTGCCAAACACCAAAACAGAGACGTCACCGGAATTTGATATTTACTTCTATGCTTCTGTCTAATGGACCAGTTGCGGTCTCATTTTGTAAGTCTAATTGACTACTTATGGTTTCGATTAGGTTACTTAGTACGGACTATTTGCCGTTATGGTAATAGACCATTTACAGTTAGAATATCGAGGTTTAGTTCAGTAATTTTCATTAATCAATTGTGACTTCAATCGAGAGATTCAATGAACTAGTATTAGGTTGAATCCAAAACTTTACTGGACAATTTGTGGTTTCAATCTCTAGATGAAATGGAACAATTCTGATGATCGTAAAATTTTGTACAAATGCATGATATCCAACCTGATGGTATTTTATATATATATATATATATATATATATATATATATATATATATATATATATATATATATATATATATATATATATATATATATATATATATATATATATATATATATATATATATATATATATATATATATATATATATATATATATATATATATATATATATATATATATATATATATATATATATATATATATATATATATATATATATATATATATATATATATATATATATATATATATATATATATATATATATATATATATATATATATATATATATATATATATATATATATATATATATATATATATATATATATATATATATATATATATATATATATATATATATATATATATATATATATATATATATATATATATATATATATATATATATATATATATATATATATATATTTTTTTTTTTTTTTTTTTTTTCCTCCATATTTCATTGTTTTACTTTCCAGGGAATACAAAATATCTAGTGGAGTCACATAGCTTGGTGGCAAATTGACAGTAAGAGGCGGTATTCTAGTTTTAGTTTTGTGACATTTTTAGTACGACCAACCAACCAACTTGACCGATCTCAAGACTGCCCCACATCGTTTCTTGCCCCAATGCCTGGTTTTCTTTCCTCAGGCAATGTGCAGCTAGGTCTCGCGTATTCAGTTTGTTACGCAGGGAACTCTCCGGATGTCTACCTCAACATTCCCCTCGACTGCTCCTCCAAACTCTTGGCTTTTATGCTGTCTGTCGTTGTCGTATCCAACGTGTTTTATGTCATCCTGCTGGTGGTATGTGCGTGCTGAAGTAAACTGATAATACATATTTAAGGTGAAAATTTGATGTGTTCAACTGTTTGCTTGCCCTTAACGAGAGAGGAATGTTGCACCCTAGACCCTGAACTCTAGCATTCCTTCTCACAGATGTTCTGTGCTCAAACCTTCCACTGGAATCATGAACCTGAAGAAGACACCGAAGATACTGTACCAAGTGAGTAATGTGTTTGTCCTATTTGACCTTCTTACCAGCCTGAGCCATCCTCTATCACTTCAATGTTTACAATGTTTAAATCTCGCTAACATATTTCAAGTCTCCCATAAACGGAGCTGTAAGCCTTTGCTTCAGCACATCATTAGAGTATTGATGGTCAGTTCAGGAGTGTTCAAACAAAGATGCTGCTGGAAACATTTTTGCTTTTGTATTCAAAATTCGTTCCTCACCCATGTCCCTCTCATCAGATATTAATCGATGGTCCATAGCAGCGGTGGTCACCATCGTATTCTTGATCATGTCAGTGGTAGCCATCGCTGTGGGCGCTACGTTCCTCCAAGACTGCTACTATGAAGAATGGGACGCTATATGGCTTATTATATACGGTCAGTTAGTCATCTTTGCGTTCTTGTTTCTGAATAATATTCGTTACTGTATAAGCATGATTGTTGTTTGAACATAGATTGATAAACATATTACTACACTGTCATTAAGTCATCGTCCTGTTTTGAGAAAAATTATAGTAAGCAAAACATTATATTGCCGCAGTCTGAATTTTAATAAAAAACACCGTTACTCAAAGGACTCCATGCCTGGCTCAGTGGCGAATACCGGCCTTTTGGTACTACGCTCATGACATAATGGCCCGATGAAAAATGAAAATAAAATATGATCCGTTGTCTTATACTTACACAGGTTACCGTTATACTCGAAAGGTTTATCAACTGCAGTGAATCAGAATTCAGTGTCCTTTTATCCACAGAAAATGAGAGATCATAGATTGAAAAGTTGATAATGAAACATTATTTCTTGTGTTACAAAAAAAAAAAAAATAAAACTAATACCTATAATAATCATCAATTCTTCACCCATTGCACTTAAGATTTGTGGTTTGATGAACCATTCTGAACGCTTGTCTTTATGTGACACATTTCAGAACACCTTCGACGATTAACTACAAGTACCGGAACGAAGGAACTTACACCTAAACACTAATAATACTCTCCTCTCTTTTTATACAGACAATAAGCAGCTGAGTCTTCATAACATAACATGGCATCGATTATGATGCCTACACGACTTAATTCTTTTTAGTATGAGCGTGTGTTTGCATTTATCGGATCTGGTATATAATCACTATGGTCTTTGTGCAGGAGTGTCGAAGATCGCTGTCACAATTTTCGCTTTCTTCTGGATCCGGTATCAAAAAGAGGCCTCGGAAATGTGGGGCTCGCAGACCTGTTACCTCTTCCTGCCTTTCATCATCTTCTATTTTCTACAACTGGCTGTCTCGGGCTCCAGTAAGTGTGTGTGTGTGTGTGTGTGTGTGTGTGTGTGTGTGTGTGTGTGTGTGTGTGTGTGTGTGTGTGTGTGTGTGTGTGTGTGTGTGTGTGTGTGTGTGTGTGTGTGTGTGTGTGTGTGTGTGTGTGTGTGTGTGTGTGTGTGTGTGTGTGTGTGTGTGTGTGTGTGTGTGTGTTTGTGTGTGTGTGTGTGTGTGCAATCATTTTTTCTAATTTCTACTCACATCTTTCATTATTTAGCACTTTTTTCTAGTTCCATGTTTATACCCTACTATTGATTTACACGTGTTTTCATCATTACTAAATACTACTTGTTTGTGTGCAGTCAAACCTCGGATATTCGACATCCGAGAGGAAAACTGCAGCGGCATAGCGGCTTGCAGTGACGTGCTCCAGGTGACGATGATCGTGATCGTGTCCATCTTTTTCTTCATCATTCTTGACATATTCTACTACGGCGTAATCTTCTTCCTTGTTGTCGTTTTCTTCTTCCTGGTCACCATGTTCTACTACTGCAGTAAGGACTCAGAAGAAGACAAGAACGAAGTTGAGCCAATAGCATGAAGTGTTGCATCGGTTCTGCTAAGATGACCAGCCAGTGTTCCTTCTTAGTACTACGAGAGGAAGTGAGCGACACCGGTGATGGCCAATAGATGTCTCAGTGACAAGAGTAACATGTTTGTCACGCAGTTTCGCAACACAGCAGGATGCCTTCTTCCTTGAATCACGCCATGTGTTCTCAGACCCAACGCTATGCCAAGAGAAATATAATAGTATGAAAATCGCTTAAAACTTTAAGTTAAATCTCTCTCTCTCTCTCTCTCTCTCTCTCTCTCTCCCTCCACGAGCGTTATTAGTTCATTCTTCTAGATGCTCTTTTCCCGAGTTGCCTCTTCTCTCCAAACAAAAAATGCATTTCGCTTCAGACAGTAATATTGGGGGCACTAACCACCGACTCTTCATCTTCTCTCGGGATTGGTGGTGGAAGTAGTGCCTGGGGAGGGAGGAACCAACATTCTCAGGGAGACATAGATGAGCGCCACCACAAAGCTCACTGTGCCTTACTGATCCTCAGTTTTATCTTCATTGTAACTGCTATGCTTGTAGTATTGTTATGTTGTCTTAGGCTTCCGTAATTCTTTCGCAAAAAACAAAAACCTCTTCATTAATGGAATAGTAAACCCCTCAGCTTTTTCGTTCACTGTGCTCATAATAGTGTTGTTATTTCAGGTTTCGTCGTTCTTTTTGTTAACGGAATAATAGACCTAACAACGATCATAGTTTCACATTCAGTTCCCTCTATCAGGTATTAGAACAGTTCAAAATCTACGTATACGTTACGTGGTCATTTATATTTGTGATATAAAAATAATCAAATAAAAATTTATTTTCAACTATTCCTTTTCCTTGCCATTCCATCTCCATCTTTTAAAGTTCCCAGCCAGTGGATGGGACGCCTGACGTGCAGGAAGGAGGCCGAAAGGTAAATGGAGACGCCATTTCTGTACAGCTTTGAGGTCAACAGTGGAGGAAGACGTGAGTGTGTTAACCCGGGACCTGAAGTGGGGCAGTAAACTGAAGAGGAAATAACGTGGTTGGTGTGAGCTAAGAAAGATTTAAGGCATGACTGCTCTTGTTTATGTGAAAAGATGACAGGCCAAAGAATATGACACTTTAAACAGAGAAACAAACAAGCAAACAGTCAAACAAACAGAAACTGTCCTAATGTAGCTCTCCAGCGAGTGAATACAAAAAGATTCCACACGCACTGGTAAATTCAGTTACACAACTGTTATGTTATTTTATTTTACAACAGCTCGAGTCACAGAGAAGTAAGAACAGAATCAGTCAAGAAACTCCAGAGCCTATTACAGTAAAGGAGAAGAGAATGAAGACACTTAACCATATTTGCTGTTGTGGGATGAACACAATAAGAAAGAAAGTTATGATTTTTGTGAAAAAGGGGGAATTATGCAAGCAACAAGTTTAGAAAATAACAACCATGTAAGTAACAGTAGAAGAAAAAGTAGGAGACACGTAGTATTGGGACGGCAAGTGAGACTTTGAAGACAGCTAATTAACAGACAGATAGTTAAAAGAGATGTTGTAAGGTAAGAAGCTTTTAATCCTACATTGTTTATCAAAAAATGTGCGAGTGGAGCCTTACATACATGGAAGCCGCACGCCATTGCAGGCCCATACACAAACATTGCTGTTAACCGGGATTGGGGAGAAAATAACGTTTTTTTCGTGTATGAATAAAGGAATGGAGGTTTTCATTATATTGGACAACATTACTGTTTTTTCTCTCTCACTTTAAAAGATAAATATATATGCGATCTGTGGAATCAGCGTTTTTTTTTCGTGAATAATTCAATTCCTGTTAAGTTGTTAACATAAACGATTAAATGACGTTAATTTAGAATACTTATCATAAGAATGGATAGAGCAAAAGATTTCACTGAGAAGAACATTCATGCATCCTAGAAAGTTGGTAACAAAAAGAACTTTGTGGAATAGTTCTTTTAATAAGTTTAGAAGAGCAGTGACTGTCAAGGAAATACAGCTAGAGGAAAACATTGGAGAAGAAACATGAAACAAAGTTGCTTAAGCGGATGGATAGTGTAAGAGACCTGTTTAGAAATAAAAAAAATTTTGCCAGACTGCATCAAAGGCAAAAGCAGAGGTTTGACCAAAGCAACTTATGACAAAGTAATTCAATTAATAGATCAAAAGGTATAACTAGTGGAAATTTATCTTGATAATTAGAAAACAATATACGTGATGGAGCAAGATAGGATGAAATATGGCAGGTCAGTAATAGCCAATGATGATAAGTTTAGGGAGGTTAAGAGTGTGAGGTGAACGCACCATGTGCCGCGAGTGACAGCTTCCAAAGATGTGACGATTGGAAATGAAGCCGTTCACCCGACATCTACAGTGTTGCCCCACATTGACTAAAATCATTCAGAGGACTTGCCACCTATCGCATTAATAAAAATAGACTTTTTACGCATCATATTGTTTCTGACTGCTGTCAGAAACAATATGAAATAACACATGAAATTAGCCAGTAATAAAATAAAGGGTCAAAAGACGATGCACGTAGGTATGAAACTGCATGAATTAGTATGCATGTATGTACTCCAAACCTACTTTTTCCGTACGCTGACCGTTCAATCACCGCCTGCCCTCGCTCCCATAAATAGGGTGATGACATCGGAATCCGTTTCGAAACACAGTAGATTATAAAACATCATTTATCGACAGCTTCATTCTTGTGCTTCAGGATAATAAAGCCATAAGGAACATGTGTCATGGATTAATGGATTAAACTTTTCAAAACTTTGGTGCATATTATTGTGTAGAGAGAGAGAGAGAGAGAGAGAGAGAGAGAGAGAGAGAGAGAGAGAGAGAGAGAGAGAGAGAGAGAGAGACGGGGGGGGGACAACTAGGACAGTAAGGGGGGGATTATCTCATGGCTCAACTCTCCCCAGTTTTCGACCAACCTTCAGTCAGGCTGGCGGCTCTGTCCTCGTCGCGTCCCACCACAGCAACACACTGACAGGTAAGGAGCGAGACTGGACGTGGTGTTATGAACTCTGGTGCAGTACTGTATTTTTTTTTCCTTTTTTTTATGTCCTGGTCCATAACGCCTGTAGGTAACTTGAAGAGTATTGGAAGCGCTGTTAAACTTCCACCCATTAGTAGACTATATACTGGTACCCAGTATATAGTCTACCAATAGGCAATGCTTACACTTGTTAGTTTTCCTGTACGCTTTACGCTTTTCTTTTTTCTTTTTTGAGACATGCCCTTAACTAACAGGGTTCATATCAAAACTCTTTATAATTTGCAAGATATCACATTATTAGGATACAAAATATTCCGGCATCTAACGATAATCGAGATAGGACAGATATGCAAAAGTCAATTTATGGCACGTTTTATACCAGGATGAGACCAAAAAACATCGCTCATTGACTGTGTTTTCATATTCCCGTATTATATCGTGAGGAGGTAAAACTGTTCCAGGAGTCTCTAATTTCGCGTACGGTTCTCTCACTACACCCATTTCGCCTCTTCCTCGCCCTTCATCTCAGTATCTTCGTCTTCTTTTCTTGGTATAATACAATAAATACTCCGCCAATACCACTACTACCACCATCAAAACCACCACCAACGACTACCACTTTCATTACTACTACTACTACTACTACTACTACTACTACTACTTCTCGTCCTCGTCCTCGTCTTCGTCCTCGTTCTCATCATCGTTCTCGTCCTCCTCCTCCTCCTCCTCCTCCTCCTCCTCCTACTACTACTACTACTACTACTACTACTACTACTACTACTACTATTACTACTACTACTACTACTACCATACTAGGTGCTTACGAGTACATTAGTGCATTTCGTCAATCATCTCCAGGCTCTCTTGTCCATTAATGTATATTGCCACACTTTCGCAACCCAGTGTGTCCAGCGTCTCATAGGGTTCTTGCACTATAGCCGCTGCAGTGCCTTGAGTTTCCACTGTGAGAATGAGAAGTAAAATTACTTGGCTACTGTACCATCATGTCATGTTGCTTTCTATTTCCGGCGCGAGAGAAAATACAATGCACCAGATTAGTAGTTTGAAATGCGTGAGTGAAGGCATGCGCATACATTCTCTCTCTCTCTCTCTCTCTCTCTCTCTCTCTCTCTCTCTCTCTCTCTCTCTCTCTCTCTCTCATATATCAGTTATTATACTCATTCGTTAATCAGTAACTTGTCATCATTTAATTTCCCTTCAATAAAATCTTCGGCCATGAGACACACCACCTCGCAGGCAGGTATTGCAGGTAGACAGGTGTACTTTCTGTGTACTGGCGATATGCTATAAACTCTGAAGCCAAGCATGAGAAACAGAACATATTTCGTTAAGGACGTAATAAAAAAGAATAAGAAATCACCACATTCTGGCAAGTGAATAACATAAGTAAATGATGATGATGATGATGATATGATAATGATGATGATGATGATGATGAAGGAAGTGAAGAAGGAGGTAAGTTTCTTAGGCTTCATTTGTTAAAATTTTTAACCCCTTCAGTACTGGGACACATTTTTATTTTTTATTGACATTAGGAAGGCTCAATGGAGGTCAAAGATTAATGGTCAGAGTCTTCACTATTTTAATCCCCCACATGAGTTTCTGAGGCTGTATAAAATTACCAAATAGTAAGCAAAATGTATATGGAAACTTGTCATGGTAGTGAAAGGGTTAAGTTATCTTTCCACTTTTCATCAATACTTTGTTATTCCAGAAAGAACCACACTCCATCGCTACTCCTTTTCATATTTGGGGTTGCAGTAAATTTTTTTGTCTTTATCTGTCACACTCCATGTTAATCTTAATCTTCCACTACTGCATCATTTATTTCCATGACAACCTAAATTCCAAAACTTATGCACGAATGACACCAATACACTAACACAGAACACATCATCTGATCATTCCGGCAGAACATCGCACTCAGGTTAAGTCTGCACCCTACAGCACTTCAGCCTCCGCATCAATCCGTGTCTGCCGCAGAAGCTGTTGTTCTTGATCTTTTCACAGGCACACACAGAGACGCTAAGACACACACACACACTCGCCAATATGGGTAAGTGGTGAACATTAGTGTGTGTGTGTGTGTGTGTGTGTGTGTGTGTGTGTGTGTGTGTGTGTGTGTGTGTGTGTGTTTCCCCTTCACACTTCCAGCCCCGCCACCACACACACACACACACACACACACACACACACACACACAAGGCCACTGTAATACACGTCGGTTTTATGGTTTGTGACCTCTCACCCTCCCATTTTCTTTCTTGACGGGCACAGCACAGCCTCCTCTACTACCACATCCTCTTCCCCAACATCCTCCTTCTCCTCATTTCTTTGCCTTAATTTGTTTTCTTATTACCTTTCCTTCCTTTTCTTAATGTGCTCTCTCTGCAGATGTTGCTTATTTTCTTCTCTTTTTTCCCTTTTTCTTTTATTAATTTTTACGAGTTATTACTTCATATGTATAAATCGTCTCTTCATTCCCCCTTCCTCTCTCTCTCTCTCTCTCTCTCTCTCTCTCTCTCTCTCTCTCTCTCTCTCTCTCTCTTATCAGCATTCCATCGGCCTCAGCTCTCAGGTGGCACGATATGATCTATACAAGTAGTAGATCCAGTACACTCACTCTCGATTAGAATGCGAGAGGTGTTCCAGAGGGCGATGACTTGCAGAATATGGGAAAATGATAAATAAATGAACTCAATACACACACACACACACACACACACACACACACACACACACACACACACACACATGGAAAGTTCGATAGGCAGATATGTTAGGTAAATACATATAGATAATCATATGGAGAAATAGTTATATACGTAGATATATAGATGGACAGATAGACAAAACATAAGATAAAAGATAGACTGATAAATACATATATAGATGGTTAGATAGATGGTAAACAAATAGGTATTTAATAGATAAATAGGTAAATAGCTAGATAAACAGATAAGTAGATGAATAGACAGATACATAGATAGTTGGATAAGTTGATAAACATATGAATGAACAGATAGATGGACATATAAAGATATATAGATAGAGATAAAAAGAGAGGCAGACTGGCTGCTTGACAGATAGACAAATACAGAAATCGATACATAGATAGCTAGATAGATAGCTAGATAAATAGATACATAGATAGAGAGATAGACAGAGATAGATAGATACATAAAAGTATCGGTGGGTAGATAGATAAAGAGAGAACAATAGATTTAATGTAGAATCAAATACTGTTTACTTTTTCGCTTGCTTAACAGTATCATGAAATTTATAGTTAGTATTAACATCAATAACATTCTATCTATTACCGTGTTATAAGTATACAATGTTTGAAAGGTTTGGAAGTTTTGAAAGGTTTATTCACTGTGTGTGTGTGTGTGTGTGTGTGTGTGTGTGTGTGTGTGTGTGTGTGTGTGTGTAATTTCACCTCGGTTGCCTGCTGGTCATCCAGCCAGTCTTGCCCATTACGGAGCGAGCTCAGAGCTCATAGACCGATCGTCGGGTAGGACTGAGACCACATCAACACACAACACACACCGGGAAAGCGAGGCCACAACCCCTCGAGTTACATCCCGTACCTATTTACTGCTAGGTGAACAGGGGCCACACATTAAGAGGCTTGCCCATTTGCCTCGCCGCTTACCGGGACTCGAACCCGGCCCTCTCGATTGTGAGTCGAGCGTGCTAACCACTACACTACGCGGTGTGTGTGTGTGTGTGTGTGTGTGTGTGTGTGTGTGTGTGTGTGTGTGTGTGTGTGTGTGTGTGTGTGTGTGTGTGTGTGTGTGTGTGTATGTGTGTGTGTGTGTGTGTGGGGTGGGAGGCAGCCGCATGGTGGAGTGAGGTCTGGGGCAACAGTCACACACAAGCATAGTGGCCAAGGCGCTTTAAAAGACTTCCTGTTCTGGTTTTGATGATAAAAGAACATGTATGATTCTTAATGGTATGCTCTACAAGTGTACTGATAAAAATTACTATACTAACCAGCAACATTTGTTAGCAGTTGTTTTCAATGATCTCTCAGCCTCCAATAAGTCTATAGTTTGCTATAACACATTACTGGGGATTTTCAAATGTTTCCGTCTTACTTTTATTACTTATAAAAATTTCAGTGTAGGTTATTGAGGATCTTCAAGAATACCTAAAAAGTATTCTACTTCATCAGTGGATAAAAAAATATTAGACAACTTGCTAATATCCTACTTGGACTTTCTAATTACTACATATCAGGGAACGCAACGTCTAACAACACGGATCATTATTACTGATGTTGACATTATAATGTTACATTATAAATACAAGAAGAAAATATTATATTTCAATGATCTATATCAGACTGAGAGTTAATTGCAAACTATGGGGAATGAAATCATGTATGTATTTATCCTACCGTGTCTTAAACCTATTATAATGAGTAAATACTGCATTAAGACATTTTCTGGCATCTGTTCTTTTTATGTATTCTTATGTGTGTGTGTGTGTGTGTGTGTGTGTGTGTGTGTGTGTGTGTGTGTGTGTGTGTGTGTGTGTGTGTGTGTGTGTGTGTGTGTGTGTGTGTGTGGAGGCAGGATGTGGAGCGTACCGATGGACGGAGATCGTGGTGGCCACCCTGCTGGGCCTGCTGGCCACCGTGGCAGCAGTGATCGGCTCCGTCACTTTCCACCAATGTACCGAGAACGGCTGGATTGACTACTGGCTCATATTTCACGGTGAGTGTCCCTGTGTGTGTGTGTGTGTGTGTGTGTGTGTGTGTGTGTGTGTGTGTGTGTGTGTGTGTGTGTGTGTGTGTGTGTGTGTGTGTGTGTGTGTGTGTGTGTGTGTGTGTTTTGTCCATAAAACATTACCGAATACAATAAGCAACCAATAAAATGCCATACCATTGAACAAAAACAGAAAACAAACACTAAAGTTGCAATATTAAGAAAAGCACACTGCAAGAACTAAGAACCATAAACTAGACCTATTGAAATTTGCTAGATATACTTTTATCTGTGTCCATCCTGACAGTCAGCGGAAGGTGGTGAGATATCTAAAAATGTCTCCGTCAGGTAAAGTTTATAACGCTGAACAGTGAGATATTAAATCTGGAATGTGAGAATTGGCCAGCTTTGGATAGAGTACCTGGTGACTTTGATGTCCTGTGTGACTCTTGGTGACAGGGGTGATCACACTGGGTGCGCTGATGGGCATCATGATGTGGCGACAGGCGCCCATCCCCGGACGGCACATCAACGCCCTCGTCTATCTCACTTGCTTCCTCATCTTCATCAACCTCGGCTGGCTGCTCCTGGGTGAGTCCCAACAAGCTATGCAGTCTTCGCCTCACTCTGCCAAACACCAAAACAGAGACGTCTCACAAGTTTTTATTTCTACTTGCATGTAAATGTTTCAGTTTCATGGTTTGTTCAAGTAACTTCTGCGACAATAAGTGTTGAGGAAGAGCCTGGTGTCAAGTCTAGAAACGTTCACTTAATTTTTTTCCTCCTTCTTCCCAGTTTTTAGCTTCCAGACTACTTTATAATATTTTAGCGTCAAACAATAATATGTCTGTCGGCCCAAATAGGATTGTTTGTAATAAGCCTGGTTATTTATCTAAAAACTCGTCCATACAGAAAAAGAAAAAAATCGTATGCAAACTTTACTCGTAAATTGTTTGCAACTATTTTGCAAATAAAGTTTTGAAATATCTGATATCTCCTATCATTGAAGAGTGTGTTCAGTCTTGGTTTTAAGTTCTTTTCAGCCGGCAACAGGAAGTCAGTCCAAAGATCCACTTTGCCTTTTCTCCCAACGTCGGTCTTTCTTCCAGGTAACGTTCAAATCGGTCTCGCGTATTCGTTCTGTAACGGAGCTGTCTCTCCTGATGTTTACCTTGGCATCCCCCTTGACTGCTCCTCCAAACTCCTGCCGTTTATGTTGTCTGTTGTCATCATATTCGATGTCTTCTACATTATCCTGCTGGCGGTAAGTGCTGACTGATGTGACCTGGTGTCCCATTTCAATAATAACCTTTATATGCTTGCTTGGGTGTTTTCTTGCGTTAGTAATAGAAGGATAAAGTTACATAAAGTATACATAGTTTCACCCTTAAATTCCCAGATGCTGTGCGGCCAGGCCTGTAACTGGGGCCCTGACACTGAGGAAGAAGACACGATCTCATGTGAGTAGATTCTGTTTGACCTGCAGTGTTAGTCCTGATTTTCCGTGCCGCCTCATATCAAACTGTCACTAACTACATTTAAATTATTCCTCATTTAACGATATACTCTCACAAAGCATATCTACATGCATCCACACAAACATGTCACCGCACACATGGTTCTCCACCTCTAAATGTTGAAATACTAACAGTCCTTAAGCACAGTTCGCTCCTATCTACTTAAATGCCTGCCTCCAGATCCCAGTTTTTGGTGGATTTTGGTGGTCTTTGTCATCGGATGCCTCATCATAGCAGTGATAGCGATCGCTGTGGGCGCCACCTATTTCAACGACTGCTACAGTGATGACTGGGGCACTATATGGCTCATTGTCTACGGTCAGTAAATGTTGCATATTTTCTTCTCGACGAGCGTTGTCTAATAGATGAATGCATTATGTCATTATGGAAAAAAATATAGTATTAATATTCAGCTTTCTTCTAGTAACGAAAAAAATATCAAAAAGTATCGCAAACTGATATCTAAGACTGATAAACCATCGGACACTACATGCATAGGAACATAAATAAGTGTCACGGGAAGCGAGTACTGTGGCGAGGGTAAGGAAAACCACAGAGTGACGTGACAAGCTTCTATCAAGTATAGTATCCACAATGTCCGTCGGGTCCCCCACTCGTCCAATAAAGGCGGATTCTGTGGATGGAAGGTCATCCAGGGACTCTGGACAAATCCTTCTCTGCTACTCGCGTGGTTGGCTGCCGACTCCAGTCTGCCTCTCTGGCCTCCTCCACGCTATATCGACTTTTAACAATCCATAAATAATATACCCAAAACAATGATAACTGATACATAGTAGTCATACCCTTTCCTCATCTCCAAACATGAAACTACCTTATCCCCCCCCCTTATCTTAGTCTCTTGACAATAAGTACAAACTAACAGCTTAATCCCTTCAATACTAAGACGCATTTTGTATCTTGATTTTTGGGTATGATTACACGACTTTATATACATTTGGAAGGGTTTATGAAGGTCACAAGGTTAATGGTCCAGTCTTCACTATTTTAATCCCCATATGAGTTTCTGAAGCCATATAAAATCGCTTAATAGTAACAGGAATAAATATGAAGACGCGTCACGGTACTGAATGGGTTAAATATGTGAAAACCTAATGCAAGACCAACACCTAAACTTCTTCCTTTGCTTGTTAGAAATGTACTACGGTTTCTTTCATTACAATGTTCAGAGGACTTTTAATGACTAGCCACAGGTGAAGGAAGCGTTAATTAGTGTGTTACCGAAGCCCTTCCATCGCAATACTACACACTCTCTAAACACTGATATAAGAACTTACTCAATATAAATGAGGAAATTCAGCATATTACAAGTGTGTGTGTGTGTGTGTGTGTGTGTGTGTGTGTGTGTGTGTGTGTGTGTGTGTGTGTGTGTGTGTGTGTGTGTGTGTGTGTGTGTGTGTGTGCGCGCGGATCTGTACTGGGATCGGTCACTCTATACAGGGTCGGCAAAAATCGGCATTGTGATTCTCGGGCTGTTTTGGTTCCGTTACCGCCCAGACGCCTTCACGATGTGGTCCTCGCCTACCTGCTACCTCACCCTGCCGTTCTTCGTCTTCTTCCTCCTCCTGATCGCCTTGTGGGTTATCGGTGAGTTGATCAAATGTTACGTTACGCTCTCTCTCTCTCTCTCTCTCTCTCTCTCTCTCTCTCTCTCTCTCTCTGTGTGTGTGTGTGTGTGTGTGTGTGTGTGTGTGTGTGTGTGTGTGTGTGTGTGTGTGTGTGTGTGTGTGTGTGTGTGTGTGTGTGTGTTCTATAATATTTTTTGTGGTCACTCTAACTTTGTTTAGTTCGTGCATGCAATCTCCATCTTTGCTCAGTACTGTATTACGTGCACGTGTATTTCAGGCATGATTCTGTCCATCAACATCCGGGAGGAGAGCTGCCTGGGAGTAGCGGCCTGCAATGATATGCTGCAGGTGACGGAGATCGTCATCATATCCTTCTTCTACCTCATCACTATTGTCATCGTCTACTATGGCATTATCTTTTTCCTGGCTATTCTCTTCTTCTTTGGCATCACCATAGTCTACCACTGCAGCGGGGAATTACAGGAAAACGAGGACGAAGTCAAGTCTGTTAAGCAGCAGGAGGTATAGACGCCAGCGACCTTCCTTGACACGACAAAAGTGGGCAAAGCTAGTAAATAAAGGGCCTTGGAAAACATTAGACCGAGTCAACTTTTCAAAATTATTCTGTTATGAACTAGTAACGAATGGAAAATTGTTTTGACAGAAAGGGCAACACAATTGCCATGCACAAGTAGCCTCGGTAACAAGATAACAATAATATTAATTTTCAGTTAATATTGTCCAAAAATGAAACAAGCTTGACACTCACGTCTTAAATTCACAGACATTATATGCCTTCAAAGGGATATTAGCTGGCAATGATGAAGATGGCAGATGGTAAGTCTTTGATGCTCAGAAGCAGACCATCTCGCCTTTTGCAGTCACCTTACTTCATTTTGCCCTTAATGTTCTCCAAACGCAGTCTTCTTTACAGGACTGACTGTAATAACGTCATACCTTAGAACAGATAACGATGGAAAGGTCTCGCTTGTACGGGAATATTCTGAATCATATTAAGTGCAGACACAATTATCTTCCCGCCTTAATGTGTTCACTACGATAGCCATTCCTTTATTAACACTGAAAGTAACAGAAAAACTAACTAAATAAAATGGTTTGCATGAACAATAATAAGAATAAGAAAAAACGAATGTAAACTATGTCATTTCTTTGCTGCAGAATAAATTAGGAGGACTGTAGTGCAGGAATAAGCATCTGAAAGGTTGCAGATGTCAACAAGAAAAAAAAAAAACTCTGTAGAACTGAAAGGATTACACTGATGCATGTGAGGTATAAATCTTCATTTGGTGGGTTTTCGGTTTAATCTCCTGTAATAAAGCTGCAGGGCTAGATAAATACAGTCGCTCTTGCCTTGTTCCAGCGGACACAATCTCACTTATTTTCAGTCACTCGTAGCATTGGCCACCAAAAAGAACTAATGAGATTCCGCATTTTCTGTTTGTGTGTGTGTCTATTTACAGGAAAGGAGTAACCCAAACACCACCAGGACCACCACCGCCAGCAACAGCACAGCAACACAGTACCACTTTCCCATCTTCACATCTCAGCATCCGTCCAAGATATAAATTGTGCTGAATGAAGAATTTTATTAATAGTTTTGTTGGTGAAATGATTTGCTCTTATGTTTGACGTATTCTTCTCAATTTCTGTTTTTCTATCCGTATGTTTGCTCTCTCTCTCTCTCTCTCTCTCTCTCTCTCTCTCTCTCTCTCTCTCTCTCTCTCTCTCTCTCTCTCTCTCTCTGTATATCTTTAATATTTATTACCTGTTTTCTTGATAAGTATTGACTTAAGTTTTCATTGCGTATCTATGTACAGAGCACTGTTTTAAGAGTTTTATCGTATCGCACAGTCATCAACCAGTAGGAATGAAAACAAAATATGAGACAAACGCACCAGTGAGTATTACGTTCACTATTGTTGGAAGGCAGACTGGCGTAACAATATTCATTTCGTATTGTTTGTCCTGATTCATACACGAAAGAGTACCTCATCTCCCATGAATCTTGTAGAACATAGATTAAGTAGATAAACAAATAAATTGATAAATGAATAAAAATCAGTACATGGCAAATTAAGCTTTTATGCGATTCCATGCAATTTTGACGAAAAAGAGATTAAATAAAAATTCATACTCAACTATTCCTTTCTCTTTCCATAACATCATTATTTTGAAGTCCCCTACCGGCGGAAGGGACGCCTGAAGTGCAGGAAGGAGGGGGAAAGGTAAAAGGAGCCGCCATTCCTGTACACCTTTGAAGTGAAGTGTGTTGGTGTGCTGGCCACGTGAGACACAGCAGTAAAGTGAGAAGAGGAGACAAGGTGGAGGGGATGAGGTAAGAAAGATGTGAGGGAGAATGAAGCAAGGTGGTGAAGTATACCAAGGCAGATGTAGGAAGGTTAGATGAGAAGAGCTGACATAACGCATGGCTGTGCATGGCCGTATGTCAAGACTGGCGAAGGATGTCGGGTGAACGAGGCGTGTCATGAAGTGGTGTCAGAGTTGCAGCTTCGAAGGACGTGACTCTGTGAATGACAATGGGGAATGAAGACATTCGTCCCACTTCTGTTATTAGAGTGAACTACTCACCCACAAATCCTCAGTTCTATCAGAGGACAGACTGGTCACCGAGGAGACGTAAACAAATACGTAAACAAAACGGACATTAACAAAAAGATAAAGATGAGAACACTATAAATACGTAAGTTGATGTGGCTGGCACTAGAACAAACTTATAAAACAGAGAAGTACAAAATAACTAAAAGGCAACAATGATTTATAAAGGCAATCAATAATATGCAACTCAGCCCAAGACTTAGAACATACCATGAATTTCAGTGAGCTCTAACACCAGGGAAAGAGAACTAGTCCCCTGCACAGAGCAACACGTCCATTTCCGGGGCTCAAACCATTGAAATGAACGGCTGGTTGAGACAATACCAAGCAAAATTTTACTGAGGAAGATATCTTCATCTCTCCCTTCACCTCACGTTACTGGGCATCACTACTAGCAAAACATCCCGTTACGCAAAGCAGACGACTAAGCTTCATATGCAGATGGATGAGCGGCACCATTGTTCATACAATGGTGACAGAAAGGCACATGGCGCGACCTCGTGCGGGGAAGGGAGCCTGGCCAAGAGAAGGGAATCTCCGGATGAGCCAATCTTCGCTTCATTATCGGAACATGGCTTCGGCAGCGTCCGGTAGGTGCCAGACCTTGTAGTTAGTGGTGAGGCGTGGGAGTGCGAGGTGAAGGTAGGGGCGGGGCGCGGCGGGGCGCCGAGCCAAGCCGCGGGAGGAGTAAGGCAGAGATATTCGCCAGTCGTGGAGCGTCCTCCGCCACGCTTGCATCCGAGTGAGTGCTTGCCTTCCTCACTCTCGTCGTCATCGCGCCGCCACCCCCGAGGTTTGGTGGATGTGCTTCTCTACTCCCAATGCACTCTGGAGGGAGCCCCACACGAGGCCTCAAGTGAGCGGGCGAGGCAGGACAGCTGCAGTGCGCCGGGACAGTGCCTAAGGAACGTCACCGAGATGACCTATGCTGCTGTGCTGCTCCCGCTCCTGTGGCTACTGCTGTGCGGCTGTGCAGGTGTGTGTGTGTGTGTGTGTGTGTGTGTGTGTGTGTGTGTGTGTGTGTGTGTGTGTGTGTGTGTGTGTGTGTGTGTGTGTGTGTGTGTGTGTGTGTGTGTGTGTGCTAAAATTTTGTTAGTCTGTTTGTATGTATGCACAAAATAAGTAAATATACATAGTATGATGAAGGAATTCTTTGAAAATCTGGGGTAATTAACACCTCACTGGACCTTTTTCTCCCTTCTTGCTCTGGACCAGTGACCATTTTACATAAGAAAGAATAAAATCAGATAAGTAGTTAAAATATCACAAACAGTACGAGGTCTGAGCTCTTTCCGTAGGGGAAAGAATGGCTGGCTGACTAGCAGACTACCGTTGTGAATTAATCACACACACACACACACACACACACACACACACACACACACACACACACACAAGATAGGGGTAGTGACAATTTCTTGTTGCAATGGTCTTCACTGATAAATTTAATGTCTAACTTAAAAAAGGAACGTAGTGAGTGAAGGAAAAATCTGAACTGCAGCACCACAGGTCCTTAGATCGAGGTGCATGAACTGTTAACTCTCACCAGAATGTCATAACTGGCGGTCACGAATCCAGCACATGATACTCTTAAAATGTGGTGAATTATTAACACTAACACGTACAACAACCCATGAAAAAGCGCGCTCTATTTGAATACTGAAAATAACACGAGATGCTGACGCCGTAGAAAGCAAAAGTCTGCAGTACGTTATAAAAGTAGCTACAGGCGCCCCTCCCATCCAGTTTCAAGGTCACGCCCATCATCGCTTCCCACCATTGTGATCGCTAATCGCTCTCTGCTATCGATGAGATTCCAATACATTGCCACACCTTAACATAGGCGAGGTGTTTAAACTTTCTAGAGGCGTGACAGGGTATGTGCCACACGCGATGGTGTCACTTGTCACTGTTGTGTGGCGGCACTTACTGGAGTTTCACCATCATGATAGCTGTCACAAGCTGAATTTTCATGTAAGTACAACAGATGCTGACCAAGAGAGGAAAGCAAAATTACTTTGTTATGCAGTGATGAGATAAGTCAATGGGGAAAAAGGAGCGAGAGAGAGAGAGAGAGAGAGAGAGAGAGAGAGAGAGAGAGAGAGAGAGAGAGAGAGAGAGAGAGAGAGAGAGAGAATCATAACACAGTTCACCAAGGAAAAAACACTCCATCACCCTATCTCCTTTTTGAAGTCTAACTCATGAAGACTGAAGTCATACTGCAAACAGTATCGTGGTTATCCTAAGCCCTTAGATAAAGTATGTCCATATCATCATTATTTGATCTCTTTGCCGATGAGAAAAAGTTATCTATTTGTCACTCTTCCAAATGTGAATGGTCAGGAAAATTACTTCAGTGTGTGTGGCGTTAATCCTTCCTTGAAATAGTCGCGGTTGACAGGAAGGTGGGGAGGCAGAGGTAACCACTGAGCGACAACACTGAGGCGACAATGGCACAAGGTGAAGGTCAATCACGGAAACAATACCAATGATCACTCCGGTATGGAACATATTATTGTCTGCCGGGAGAGACACGCGGGTCAGGGACGGGTCTTCAGTTTCACTCCTCACATTTTTTTTTCTTTTTTCTATAGTGCCTGTAGATATACTTGAAGAGGATGTATAGAATTTTTATTTATAGTGGTACCCATGTTAGGGCCCACATCACCACTCAAGCAAATTTTTGGTGTAACCACCTAGAACCTGGGTATCATAGTGACATGTAGGTAACTTTAAACCACTCGACAAATGGCATAGTTTCAAGGCAGTACGTGGTGGGATTCAAACCTACGCGTGGACGTCTGCCCGATGCTACGCTCATCACCTTCATTGTTTTTGTTTTATCGTGGACCAACCCTAGAACGATACGAAGTGCTTTAATCATTACTCGCGATGTGAATATAAAACATGAAGTAAAGTTTGATGCTAACTTTCGCCTTGTCTTCTCGGTCGTGATTTACTTATCGCTACACTTTTTATTTTCTATCAGCAATGTTCCACTGAAGATGGAAAAGAAATGCATTAGAATTAAACTAAACTATATAACTTCAACGTAGTCACTTTCATCAGACCTCTGTTCTAAATCACGATTTCTAACAAGCATTCCTTAAAAAGTCATAAACAAATAAATAGATAAACGAATATGCATACTAATCAATTAACAAATGAATAGTAAAAACACATAAATAAAACATCCAATGACAGTATAAACTCTATCACAGCCTGCAATGTTAAAATGAATGTGATGCAGACTGAACTTTCCTTCTCTCTCTTTCTCTCTCGGGCATTGCTTGGGTGACGCATCATGGCCACCAAAGTGCGAAGTAGGAATGTAGAAATACATGAAATAAAGCTTTTGTTGGCCTAAATCACACACAAGGATAATATGTGTGCGTTAAGGAAGGATCATTTTGTGTAGAGATAATCAAAATTATACTTATCACCACACACACACACACACACACACACACACACACACACACACACACACACACACACACACACACACACACACACACACACACACACACGATTTAGTTATCTATCTTTCTGAATGCCTCTCTATCTGTATGTTTGTCTGTCTATTTATTCGTCTGTCAGTCTATCTCTATATCTCTATATCTATATATCTATCTATCTTTCCATCCATCTACCTATACATCCTTCCATCGATCTGTCTGTCTATCTATCTATTTATCTATATATCTATCAATTTAGCTCTCTGTTTATCCACCTACCTACTTCCCTACCCATGTCACTATCTATATATCTATCTGCCTGTCCTGCCAATCTTCTTTCCAATACCTCTAACACCCTTCCCGGCCTTCGCACAGACAGGTCCTGGGGTTCCCTGGTGGCGGAGTTCGACCAGAAGGGACTGAGGGGCCAGGTAGGCTTCTTGGAGTCCTCTGATGGGGAGGTGGTAGTGGCAGCCAGTGTGAAGGGCACCGTGAAGGGAGAGGCGTTCGTGTGGAAGGTTTACAGCACCCCAGTGGCTCCTACGAGGCATGTGTCCCGGAGAACTACGGCGCAGAGTGAGTTTTTATTAGTGTGTGTGTGTGTGTGTGTGTGTGTGTGTGTGTGTGTGTGTGTGTGTGTGATAGCCCATCCTCCAAGCTCCAGGTCAGCGGAACCTTTAAGTCAAGTTTACGAGGCTGAGTTGAGCAAACTGTGGTCGAGCTGAAGCAAACTTAACATCCGGTAGACGCTCCGGACATGGGAGGCTGAGGTGACTAGGGCACGGCCACTCCCACCCCATCCACCCACCTACACCCACACACACACACACACACACACACACACACACACACACACACACACACACACACACACACACACAGTTTGAGTGAAGAAGAGTGTGCATAGCTTTAAAGAAAAATTGGATAAGTGTAGATATGGAGACGGGGCCACACGAGCGTAAAGCCCAGGCTCTGTAAAATCATAACTAGGTAAATACAACTAGGTAAACACACACACACACACACACACACACACACACACACACACACACACACACACACACACACACACATACACACGTACTATGCATTATGTTTAACCACTTCAGTACGAGGACGCGTTTTCATATTCATTCTGCTTACTATTTGGTGATTTGATACTGCTTCAGAAACTTACGTGAGGGATTAAGATAGTGAAGACTCAGGCCGTTAATCTTCTGACCTCCATAGACCCTTCCTAATGTAAATAAAATCGTCCAATCATACCCCAAAATCAAGGTAAAAATGAGTCTCAGTACTAAAGAGTTAATTAGATGGCAATGCAAATGAAAGGGAATTATAAACCTGTTATTCTACGGAGAGAGGGGCAGACGGCAGAGGGGAACAGTAGGCCAGTGCCGCGTGTTAGAGGCTGTTACTGTACATCCTTTATAAATACATAGCGGAAAAGGCTGAAAAAATACGATCCTTGCTTAAGGAATCTTTACTTTCCTTTCATTTATTCTTTTTCTTTGTGACAAGTAGCGTCCTCTCCTAACAATACGCAAGATGTAAAACAAAGTATTGTAACCTGCACCACTCTAGGCCCATACCTTTCCTTGCCTTCCTCACCTCCAGCAGCCCCCATACCTCACCTCTACTTTCCCCACTTTCCGATGAGAGTGATAACATTAACCTTCTCCTCGTCACTGCGCGATAATTCCTCCATTGTTACTCCCTATGAGCGCAGCAGACGAGACACACTTTCCCCTTCACCACGCCGTTCTCTATGTTCCCGCGCACTTCACTGGTTCCTCACCGTCTGTCTCACCACCTCACCGCCCGAGTTCCGGTGTTCTGCATCCGATGCCTGTGTCTGGAGCTACAAAACACAACATTCCCTCTCCTTTTTCTAATACAGCATTATAGCAATCGCGGGGATGTTAAATGGTACTGTTCTTTTTGTTATTGTTCTCTACGCAGGTTGATGGTTTTAGATGTACAGATGGAGAGGTATGAAAAGAATGTAAGAAAATGAAAAAATGTAATACGATAAATGTGTTCCGTCTCCCATAAGAAGAAAGATGAATGAATGAAAACGAATGGTGCTTTCTTCAATTTTTTTTTTCACAGTTTGACGTTTCTTTATTTGCGCTTAAAGTTTCAGCACACGTGTTCTCTCTCTCTCTCTCTCTCTCTCTCTCTCTCTCTCTCTCTCTCTCTCTCTCTCTCTCTCTCTCTCTCCTTCTCTCCCTTCCCTCCTTTCTTTCCCTCTCTCCTTCCCTCCTTTCTTTCCCTTCTCTCCCTACCTTCCCTTCCTTCACTTCTCTCTCTCTCTCTCTCTCTCTCTCTCTCTCTCTCTCTCTCTCTCTCTCTCTCCTTCCCTCCCTCGTCCTCGCTTTTCCTCCCTCCCTCTTTCCCTCTTTCCCTCCTCCCTCCTCCCTCTTCCTCTCCCTCTCCCTCTCCTTCTCCTTAACAAGCCGAATGATGAAGTACAATTTGCACCAGTATTGTTTTGCTGACACCACCACCACCACCACCATCACCTTAGAAAGTTAATGGAAAGCTCTGCACACCCCTGGACAATTTGCCTCAACACGGCGATGGCTGCATTGTTCCCATTCAGTGCCATTCAGTGTGCAAAAGAAGGAACTCATATATTACGAGCAACTACATTCCGCCAAGTGTTTCTTTACGAGCGAAGAGGCGCAGCGGTATTCTGTAGTGAAATGAAGCATATTCCGTGTAGGTTGTGAGATGTGTGTTTGTATGTAGGGTTGTCTCATTCTGTACATATATTTATCTAGCTTTTGAGTCGAATTTGTGAAGATTTATTTTTAGTCAGCTCTTCACTTTAACTCCTTCAATACTACGACACATTTTCATCTTGAGTTTAAGTACGATTCGACCATTTTATTGACGTTAGGAAGGGTCTATGGAGGTCAGAAGATTAATGGCCACTCTTCACTATTTTAATCCCCCTACATAAGTTTCTGAAGCTGTATAAAATCAACAAATAGTAAGCAGAATGAATATGGAAACACGTCATGGTACTAAAGGGGTTAATCTCTCTCTCTCTCTCTCTCTCTCTCTCTCTCTCTCTCTCTCTCTCTCTCTCTCTGCCCCATCCTCAGGTTGTTAGACTTGAGTAACGAACACGGCCTACTGGAGGGCGAGAGTGTGGTGAGTGTGGGACGTCTCGAGCTGTGGCGCCTTCTGGATCGACCTCTGGTCCTGAAGTCCCTTTTAACGCTACGGGTCGTGTGTGCCGCCCTCACCCCTGCCACCCCCTCTCCCGCCACGACCTACACTGCCCGCTTCGTGGCCGCCCTTGCTGGCACCATGTTCTTCAGACAGGTAAGTCGAATTGAGTTCAATTAAATGGGTTTCAATATCAAGGGAAGAAGTGACATTAGGGTGTTATGGTCAGGAGTGTGTTCGTGTTTAGATGAGTAATTTCATGATAGCAGACGAGGAGGATTTAAAGGCTGGCTGTCAAAGTGAGAAAGAAAGGTGTTGAGAATGCTAAGGAAGTCGTCGCAGGTAGAAGACGAGAAAAAGAAGGGCGAGGTCAGTTTGGTTCCTCAGATAATATTTTTTGAGAAGACGGCCACTAAGATATCTAACAAAATTGATGACGTGAATAGCTTGCATGCATTTGAGTATATCAAGACAATTTCACTGAACAAGGATAAAATTACGACTCCAAAAGATCTGGTCACTAATTTTGCTAAGAGAGGTTTTCAAATTGATTCCCTAAACTTTCATCAAACTTTTTCATCTAAATTGAGTAGAAGTCATAGCAGTTAAGAGTTTAAAGTTATCAAATAAATGAGTTAAGGTCAAAAGAAATCTTATATGCACAGTCAATTTGACGATAAAGTTAAACATTCAATAATTGCGAGGAAATCATTATTGTGCACCTACTCACCACTGTGTTGGGAATACGCGTAACTTTCAGGTTGAGCTACAGCCTGCGGCAGTGACAGGGGTCCGCATCAACATGGTGGGCGTCAGTCCTCGCATGGCGTCGCCCCTCACTCTCAAATGGAGGCTCTTCGCTAGGTGAGACTCTTCCTCACTCATCTCCAACCTCCGCTTACTTCACTTTCCTTGAACGATGTAGTGAAGCTAATCATTTATCTTATCTCTCTTACGTCATAATTTTATAATACATGTGCAGCAGATAGATGGAAAAACACTTAATTATTTCCATTTCCATTTCTTTCGGTAGAATTACAGATTTCCTAGCACAGAAACGTCAAGATAAGCACGCATCATTTTTCCAATCGTCCAATTTACTTACATATGCCTGTCAGAGAATATGCCATGTTCATCTTAATTACAAACATATTACTGTAAAACAAAAATAGCATTTAATTATTTTGCTATTATGATATATTTGAGAACATTCTTAATTTCATTTACTTATCTATTTATTTATTTATTATTACTATTTTTTATTTATTTTTTTTTTTTTGGGGAGGAATATACTGTAACAGATGAAATACTAGAAACACTCTTTGGCTTGCATTTTGGGAGTCACATCTTGGCTATTTTTTTTTTTTTCACTTACATTTATTGCACTGGTCCAACTCCTTAACTAAATGGATCTTATAGTTAATCGATACCTGTCTATTTCTCTGTTTATCTACTCGTATGTGGTGTGAGATGATGATGATGTTGATGTTTCTTGGCTACACCACACTCACCTCCTGCAGGAAGCACGAGAGCGAGGGGGATTCGCTACAACACATGAGGGACGGCTGCTCTTCCCTCGCTCCCTTCCCGGGGACGCTGGTGCACGAAGCCCTGCAGCCCATCCCCATTCACGGCCATGAGGCGAGGCACACGCGCCACTACCAGCTGGAGCGACTGCCGGACCTCAACGCGGTAAGCCTGGCGGTACTAGGTGTTGTGGTGACGTGGTGAGTCAGTCAATTTTCAATTATTTTAAGAAGAAAAGCAATACAGATTATTGGAATAGTTTCATGGGTGTTTGTTTCCTTTTAGCCGTCCATCCATCAAAATGAGACTATGGTTATATTGAGATAATGTCAGGATGCCTCCTTACACTGTTCCATGTGTTGGTGAAAATCTTGCCTTCAAAACACGGTTGTCAAGACGTAAACGAGTAAACTGTCATTCAGCAGTTTCCCCTCCATATAACAATTTTTCTTGCTAAAGAAAATGGATCTTTTGGACGGGGCACATTAAGAAAGGTAAATCAAGCATTGTAGCTAACGGGAGCATGCATCATAATTAAAGAAAAGAGACAGTCTATAGATAAATACGTGCAAATATTCCCTCCATTACCAATCCAATAATATATTCCTTATATGTCTTCTACATCTAATGCAAATGCAGGACTAGAAACGATATATGAAAAGATTACACTCAAGGAAACGGAAGTTTACACATCAAAGCATTGAAATACGTAAAACACTGAAAAACCAAGATGATTGTATAGGAAAAGCAGTGATGCGTTTATCAGATTCCCTGAATAAGACCGAAATGAAAATAATAAAATAAACATATCCGCTTTCTACATTCTCTCTCTCTCTCTCTCTACGTTCAGAGAAATATGTGAATAGACTGCTTTATTGAAGCAGATAGAAAAAGAAGTAAGTTTGATGCTTTATCGGCAGCAGTGGGACTTAAGGAACCTTTCTGCAATAAAGGGGGAAAAAAATGTTGTAGGTGATTATAAGATAGAGAGAGAAAAAAATAAAATGTTAAGCTGTCGGACATAGTGGACAAGGCAGCGAATAAAAGCAATACTACACAGACTAAACATGAGACACGTCCCTCCTAATAACTGGTCTCTGGTGCAGCTGACGCGGAAAGGGACAGTCTACGTGGTGGTGTACGACGGGGAGTGGGTGGTGGCGTGCTCCAGGGTTACACGCCCCAGACCTCGCCGTGCCTCCTCTATCTTCAAGTCCTACGTGGTGGGTTAATTTGCGGTGGTGGTGGTGGTGGTGGTGTTTATGCTACTGTGTGTACAAGTGAATTGAGGAGGAAAGAAAGAGGAACTTAGGAAGCAGCGGGACTATGGCATGTGCTCTACATGTTTGTTTTCTATTCCTCCCCATAGTTCTAATGTCTTGTGTGTGTGTGTATTTACCTAGTTGTATTTACCTAGTTGTAGTTTTACAGGGCCTGGGCTTTATGCTCGTGTGGTCCCGTCTCCATATCTACACTTATCCAATTTTTCTTTAAAACTATGCACACTCTTTGCTGACACCACTTCCTCACTCAAACTGTTCCAAGTCTCAACACATCTTTGCGGGAAACTAAATTTTTTAACATCTCTCAGACATCGTCCCTTCCTTAGTTTCTTACTATGCGATCTTGTGCTTCTAAAGTCATATTCTTCTCTCAGGATCTGTTTCTCTTTATCCACTTCATCCATTCCATTAATCAATTTATAAACTTGTATCAGATCCCCTCTCTCTCTTCTCTGCTCCAAGGTTGGTAGATCCATTGCCTTTAGTCTCTCCTCATATGCCATCCCATTAAATTCTGGAACTATTCTTGTAGCCATTTTTTGTAGTCTCTCTAATTTTCTTATGTGTGTGTGTGTGTGTGTGTGTGTGTGTGTGTGTGTGTGTGTGTGTGTGTGTGTGTGTGTGTGTGTGTGTGTGTGTGTGTGTGTGTGTGTGTGTGTGTGTGTGTGTGTGTGTGTGTGTGTGTGTGTGTGTGTTTCTTAATTAAATTTTAGGTAGACAGCCCAAGGACACAGATAAAGTAAATAAAGTAGCCCATTCACAATAGCGCTCTCATAAGGAAACAAGAAGAGAGGCAGTGAGAGAATTGGCCAGTGTCGTTCTTGAAGCTCCTGTTGAAGCTCCTCCTTCATGATAACCACCTTTGTTTAGTGTAGCTGTGCAAAAATTACACTCAACTACAGGGTGGCGTGAGGCGAGGTGGCAATGGAGGCGTGGCTGGGATAGTCGAGCTGTATCAAGTGTCTCCACTCGATCCTGTCAAGCTGACCATCAACCTTACGGTGTCCGGCGGGGACGCTGCGGCCTTTGGAATCGACAACTTCGCTTCTGGTGATAGGTGGGTGAGGTGGAGGGCGAAACGAGGAAGGAATGCACAGAAGCAAAGAAGAATCATCAGAACATCTCCATAGTGTAATAAAGGCATCGAAACTAGGGTCACTTGATAATTTTCACATAATTAGTAAAATATGAGTGACTTCTCATTTTAGCTACAAAGTCATAATTACACCTTTCACCACTATAACCAATAGTCGCTCTCGTCAATAGATTCTCCTGCACGGGACTCTCCCGTCGCTTCTACGAGCCGTGGGGCGTCGACTTGGACTTGACGCCCGTCCCAAGACAAGGCACAAAGGACTTGTACCCGGCGGGGGACCTGAGTGGCAAGTTTGGCACACTTCAAGGGCTATCCGTGGCCGTGGCTACACTGGTGGATCCGACCATCACCCTCTTCGGGAGACACAGCGTGCTTGGTGAGCCTCGACCCACGCGTGCCCTTTAGTTATTCTGCAGTGGGCGATAGATAGATAGATAGATAGATAGATAGATAATCTATTGACCACAGTGTTTCATATAGAATCCATACAATCAAGCAATACATAAAATAACTCACCGAAGTAAGAATTGAAACAAAATACAAATACACCAAAAATTTAAACTTTGAGCCACAATCAATGCCAAAATTAAGACAAAGCAATAAAATCAGTAAAATTAATAAAGAATTGTGACGACGTGTACTCACTCTCCTGTGCGCAGTTTTCCCTTAGTACAATATGACATTTTCTTGTTGATTTCTTCATAAATTTCTCATTTCCTAAGAGCCTCCATATGATGAGATATGAAAACAATCTCTTATACATTACACAAAACGAATATTATCGCAGGTCGTGCTGTGGCTGTGTACGACCCCGAGTGGCGAGTGCTGGGCTGCGCGGATCTAGTGGCCGAGGGAAGGCAGGTGCGGGCGTCAGCGTACTTCACAGGCAATATCAGCGGGGAGCTGCGTCTGGCACAGTCCGCAGACTCTCTGTTCTCGGATACCAGCGTGTACATGCGCCTCCACCACTCAGGTGAGGCACACGCACCTTCACTCAGTGCATAAGCTGTTCTGTTCAAGGGACACTCCACATGTCTGATATATCTTTTCCAGTAGACTGTAAAGCTAAAAGAGATCACCTGGAGTTTCTCATAAGTATCAACTGACATAAGCACGATGTTGATTCAGGAGGGCCGGACACAGCGGGACATCTCTGGCACGTACACGAACGAGATGCGAAGAGAGGCAATGACTGCACCTTCGTCGGAGATCACTTCGATCCCTTCGCAATAAACCTCGACGACAGGTGAGTTGTTTGGTGGACTGGAATACAAGGGAAGACCTGCAAAGAGACACGAGCATGATGACTTATAGTGGAGGTCTCGAAGAGAACTTGTAGCAATCCTGCAGCAGAAACATTAAGTAGCGCTTCTTTTCCCTTATTCTCTTGAAGAAAGGTCAGATTTAGATGCTACGTAACTGTATTAGATGTCATAAAGAGAAAAAGAAATAACTATCATGAATTAATGGATGAGGATGATGCATGGAAATATGTAAGCCAGATATCTTATTGTAGTTTCCCTAATTTTCTTATTATGTCCTTTTCTTCCGTCCTATTTCTCAGCTTTATAGGATGACATTAATTTATGTTACATCTGAAGTCTGTGTTGCTTCCCCTCAGAGCGCAAGACAGCGGAGTCATCATGGCAGCCCTGAGCCTGCCTCACGCTGCTCTTCAGGTGGGGGACCTGAGCGGGAAGCACGGACACCTGGCCATTCCGGGGCCCTGGACAGCGTAAGTGTGGCGGCGCACTGGACACCCCCTTGAAGAACATTTTCGGTTGCTGAAGACACACACACACACACACACACACACGCCCGGTAGCTCAGTGGTTAGAGCGCTGGCTTCACAAGCCAGAGGACCGGGGTTCGATTCCCCGGCCGGGTGGAGATATTTGGGTGTGTCTCCTTTCACGTGTAGCCCCTGTTCACCTAGCAGTGAGTAGGTACGGGATGTAAATCGAGGAGTTGTGACCTTGTTGTCCCGGTGTGTGGTGTGTGCCTGGTCTCAGGCCTATCCGAAGATCGGAAATAATGAGGTCTGAGCTCGTTCCGTAGGGTAACGTCTGGCTGTCTTGTCAGAGACTGCAGCAGATCAAACAGTGAAACACACACACACACACAAATGCTCTCTCTACATGCCTATTTATCTATCTATTTGTATGTCTTTCTGTTTGTCCTTGCCTCTTTGCTTACCCTCCCCCCCAACCCTCTCTCTCTCTCTCTCTCTCTCTCTCTCTCTCTCTCTCTCTCTCTCTCTCTCTCTCTCTCTCTTTCTCTCGCTGTTATGTCCCATCACGCCCGTCATAAATCCCATAGCCATCCGCCCACCTTTTCATCGCCTCACTGCCGCGCCTAATACCCCACTAACCCAAGACCCGCTGATGGGCGTTGCCACCACAATACCTCACCTCCCTTCCCTCCCTCCTTCCCTCGTGACCACTCCTCCCCTCCCAGCAGGCGAGACGACTGGAGCGCGGGGCAGCACCAGTGGACGGATGAGTGGCTGCCTCTTGCTGGGCCGGAGTGGGCGGTGGTAGTGGGCAGGGCGCTGGTGCTTCATCACCCATACACCCGAACCCCCGCCCTCGCCTGTGCTAATATTCTTCTAGATGACGAAAACACGTAACATCTGTGTAGTGTTGCAGGAAGTGTTGTTTAATGTTACGGTGTGTGTGTGTGTGTGTGTGTGTGTGTGTGTGTGTGTGTGTGTGTGTGTGTGTGTGTGTGTGTGTGTGTGTGTGTGTGTGTGTGTGTGTGTGTGTGTGTGTGATGCAGATGATTGAGTCAGGACATTACTAAAAACTCGGAATGCGCACGAGTTTTGTATAATCGAAAATGAATAATACTATGATAAGAGAATAAATGAATAAATGGATAAGTAAATGGAAGTAATTCTTTATTGTAACCAGTAAACCTGCCATGTCTTGGCATAGAAAAGGAGGTTTTTAGCTAATTTGTTGTGGCACGTGTTAGCAAAAATCTCACGTCCGCTATTGGCTTTGCAATGTTGGACAAAATATATATTTTTTCCAATCCTACGCTTAAACGCTTTAAACATTCATCAACACCGTCATTAAAACTTACTAAGGTAATTTAGTACGGTGCTACAGCACATGGTGCTGGTGACAGTTAAATAATTAAGCTACTTTTCCCACTCAGAAATTACGAGTCAACTCGAAAGCACCTCAAAGCCACCTAGTCCAAGACTCAGCTTTGAAAGGAAGTAAGCAGAGGCGTATCTTGTGTTTTGAAGCGCTTTGTTCTTTCATGAAGACTATTCATTAAGGCCACAGAGTGACTGGTTTAGTTTCCATGAGTAATTTTTCTCACCGATAGAAGAAAATCAATGCAAATAATCATTAAAACCATGACATCTCTTAAAAAACATTAATTGTGAAGCGCTTCCTTCTCCCATAGGGACTATTTTGTAAGAGACTACAGATATGTAATAGCCAAGTTTTTATAGCTATTTTTCACTGATGGTGTAGAATTCTTGTTAAGCTATTATAAGAATCGTAAGGAAACACGTCAAAACATCAATACATTCCATTAGCAGCGTGTTCAAAATAGTCGAGATACGATTAAGGAAAGTCACCAAAACCTTTGAACATACACTCGCATGGTAGTATTGCATAGATAAATATATACTTGCCGTCTTTATTATTGGAACCCAAGTCAATATGGGAACACAGTGGAGGTTGAAGAGATGCGAGCTTTCTCGGAGATATCAGCGGAGAAGGATAATATTTCAATCATATCAGAAAGAGGAAAGTGGAGAAAGCTAATCGGGAATATATTAATAAAATAAGTGATTGGAGGTGCCGCAACAATGGTATCATGTAGCGCTGATCTGAGGGTTGAATATAAAGGAAAGACATGGAAGAAAATAAGAAACACATTGTCCCCTCGTCACAAATATTTCCAAAGATCATACGTAGTAATGTTTAGTCGGATACTTATGGCTACACTTCATAATAAACGTGCGTAATTTTCATCAAACTTTCACTAAAATCACGAAAACACTTTAAAAATTCCTCAACTTCCACAAGAACCTATTAAAAGCAATCAACATAAGACGCCGTAACATCTAAGAGTACATTTCTAAATAAACAATGCATTCACTTGCAGATTTCACCTCCCACATGTATACTATGAGGAAAAGAATACAAGTACCTGAGATGAGATGCAGCGATACAGTAAACACGCACAAGTTGGAAGGTGGGGCTGAACATGCAGTAGTATATAATGAGTCGTGGAGGTGACAGTTGGTACAAACAGGATGTACAGGTGTAGCGAGCTTCAGGTGTGTTTTGTGCAATAAGGTAATATTGAAAGTTGGCAGGTGACAATGCGGCACCATAAGGTATTTCAGGATGTTACTGATTCTTGGCATTGAGGTGATTCTCAACATTAATTACTTTCCTTCTTAACATTTGAATATTGCTGATTACCTTGACAATTCGAAATGATTATATATGAATGTTGCTGCTTGATGCTAATTCACCATTTTCACTCTTACGGTCGCCTTGCGTTAATACTGAGAGGACTGTAATAATTGTCTGCATTGACAGTAAGTGAAAAAAAAAAAGAGAGAGAGAGAGAGAGAGAATGGAAGACTAACTTCGTCTTTTTCAGGTTATATAATTATGTAAGTGACGGTAGTAGCATAGAGTATAAAATAAATTACAGGTGATTATGGGTAAATATTGTGTAGCAGTGAAAGGGTTAAGAGAGAAGGGTAGAAAAGAGAAGAGCAAGGACATCATTTATAACTTTTACTGTCAAGAAATCTAGTCACGACACCCAGCTAATGTCACGCACACACCGGATATGCGATCTGCTCTTGGTAAGCTTCTGAAGGTGCAGGTCTTGATAACATGATAAGATACAATTATGATATCAGGCACTACACAGATATGAAGGAATTTGAAGAGGTTTGCTGCAGGTATATTATATGATGAGATTGGATGATGACAGATAATGCGTTCACAAAAATCACCCAAAACAAAAGTAGGAACAACAAAAACTACAACAAGCAACAACAACAAGTAACAACAACAACAACAGCACCAACAATAAACAAATAGGTAAATAAACGAATAAACACACATGGTACACAATAATAAATAAAGAAAAGAAAAAAGTTCAATATCTTTTACTATCCTACCCATAACACTCCCCCTCCATCTTCCTTGCATCATCATGTCGCGTCACCCAAACCTTACCTTTCATCTTCATCTCCATCTACACCGTCACGCGGCTGTATTAATAACCATCGTCACCAAACAAATATTCAACAGGAATGTCTAATTAAACTCTTTATCACCTCTTGTCGCCTAGCAATTCCACCTGACACTGTAACGATTGATTAAACTTGGACTGATAATGTCACACGATCCTTTTTTTTTATCTAAATCCCAAGGCAGATTATTCATATCAGCGCACATCCCCACTCCAGGAGTCCTCAGATAAGTCACCGCGCCCGTTACCAACACCTCACTTGTCTTGTCCTCTCCAGACTCTTCCCAGCCATCCCAACTCTTGACTGTTAGTAGCATTCGGTGTGTATATCTGCCCCTGGGATATAAGCTGCCCCAGTGTGGTGCCCTTACGTTAAGTAGTAGAAGAGGATTCTTAGGATGGGTGGCGTGCGGCAAAGCAGTGAAGGCATACGTGGTGTGAAATCAAGATCAGGAACACCACAGTCCCCGCTGTGTTTACTCCAAGCTTCCGATCGCCCTCGCTACGTAAACAATTAGCCACATAGTCAGAGTATACAATGGTTGTCAGGGGTCACGTAACCCGTCACTTTTACTTTCAAAGCTACCGTGTTTTGTTTCTATTTGTTTGTCTTTGTCTTTTTTTTCTCCTTCTCAATCTTGAATCATCTGATCTGCGAAGAACTTCTGAATTATTTTTGTAAAGGGATTGCTAGCAGACCAGAGTTAATTTTGAGGAAAAACAGATGTTACTCACCAACACCCTACAGTTTTCAATGACAGAACTTAACGTTACTACAACTACATGATCACACATATTTATAAATTCCCTGTAACTCATCATTTACTCATAATGGTCTTTTGCAAGTGGCTACGGCAGAAAGGAACACCTTTACAGTTTCAGCGTATCATCACCGCGACCCGGAAGATCCTGCTGCTGACGTTAGAGACGTCAGGAAGTTTATAGTCCCAGTCTCTGACTCCAAGAACTCCTCAGCGATCTTCTTTTACGGAAAACTATATTCATGGCTATCAGTTAGATTACATAACTCTGGGAAACTATAGCCTAGGCATCTATACCGGGGATTCCCGAAGCCGTGACGTGATGCAAGTAACTGTTGCTATATAATCCGAGGCAGAGTAATGAGAGCGCCAGACAGCATAACGGTAAGGTTCACTCAACTATGGTTTTGCCCACATTAGTATCTGTGCATTTATTTTTAATCATCAAGCTGTAAATATAACTTGAAGATTTATACTATATCCTTCAACTATTGGCCTTAGTCTTCTGCCATACCCTCATACTGACGAGATCCCCTCCAGGATTCAAGTGCTGGTATGGCAGACCGAGACTAAGAGAATGACCATTTATTTCAATAATTTTCATCAAACATCGGGAATGATACAGTAGCAGTTAAGAGTCTAGTAAACTACAATTCTTACGTTTTTCCTGATTGCTGATATTTAGCTTGTGGATTAATTGCCGAAGGGAGGATTTCACACTGATGGAAAATAAACACAATGGAAGTAAGTGTGGCAGGTTGTTCAGCTTATGGCTACGACTGCACCATTGAGAGTGAAACCGTGTTTTGTGCCACTACCACAGCACCTTAATAGAGGACTGTACTGCTGAAGTTGACAGTGTATGGGCAGAGTACACTTATTTCTGGCAGCAGTCCTGTCGCAGCGAGATCGTGATACATTCATGCAGCACACTCAAATGTCATCCAATAGAGTTGTGGACTCTCTGTAGGTGTGTCACGGCTCGTAGCATTATAGTGGTGATGATCGCAATGAGCCTGAGAGCGGCACCAAGAAACGTGTTGTGAATTGCCGACCTACTTGAAGGAGAAAAGTTTTGATGTAACCCGCTATCACCAGCACAAAATATTTCCTAAACATACAGCGCAAGTATGAGAATCACCAATAACAAATATACTAGAAATTCCACACAATTATACGACTGCAAAGTAAAAAAAAAAAAAGCTTACAAGCGTCACAATACTGAACTTGTTGCGATTTTGACCATTGCCAAATATGTTCTTTATGCCTCAGTGGTATGAAGTCACCTTCAGATAAGAACCAGTAAGACTTCAACAAATCCTAGGCACGATAACATCATTGTCGGGACAGCAGTAACAGTCAAACAATGTCAAGCCCCTCTGCTGAGATGAAGGAAAAGTATATAAATAAATGGATAAAGAAATAAGAATATCAAATAAATGAAATAACTACGTTGATTGGTGTGTCGAGCTTTTGGGAATAGTACAATGAAGAATCAGAGATAAAAATGGCTATAATTTTTCCAGTCTGAACAAAGCCAACAAGTCAAGTAAGCAATATCAAAATATCTATGGCACTGTCAGCAGCTTACATATCATGCTAATCGCACAAAGGACACCACAAAGCTGCAAGATTGTTCAAAGGATCCTAGACATTCCAATACTGATTCCTTCCTTGCACAAGTCACATGGGAGGAGACACCGACACAAACCATGTTTCCTCTATAACCACATACACAGTTGTCCTGTAAAGAGAAATTGTATTGTATATGCAAATTAATTTAGATAAAAAGCACAGGAAATTATCACGTTCATAATTAATTGTTGTCTTTGTTAAGCTTTTCATGCAACGCAGTTCAATTAATTAGTTTGTCTTTGTGTACTTTCCAGGTATACTAATCGGCTTCCACGGAGAGGGAATTACAACCTACTACTACTACTACTACTACTACTACTCACTTCCACACAGGACCAGACGCCTCCCCAAGATGCGTGAGTGTTTTACTCTGATAAACTCGAGTTCACTGCTGTTAATGATATTAACCATTACGTGTCACTCCCTCTCTCCCTCCAGACCCCAAACGTGGCTTGTGTTGTGGAGTAATTCAGAATCATTCTAAGTTTGGCGATGATCAGAACAGGACAAGAACTAACAGGTTCATGATTGACAAAACAGATGAAGATACATCCAAAACGATTCTCAAATTTGATAGTACATGAGTGCTAGTGCTGAGTCAATAGACAGCTTTAAGAGAAGATTGAATAAGGATGGAAGATAGATCTATAGGAAGGAGCATCAATGCTGTCCTCCTGATTTCTTGTTCTCTTTATGTTATGTTCATTAACATGCAGGTGTCTAGTTATGCAAACGTCGCTTGACTACAGCCTGTTCTTGCTTCCCTTCAGGTGTGTACGTTGTAATAGCAGCGGCAGTACTGACGGGAGTGACGACGGGTACAGAACTCACACCTCACCAGAGAATCTCTCAGTGCTCTCGGAGTCGAACTATAGTGACAAAGGCGAACACTTGCCTGGAGTACATCGACAGCATGAAGGACAGATTTGTGAGTACACTCGCGGTGAGGGGCCGTGACCGCCTCCTGCATGGCTGCAGGAGTTTATGACGCAGCTTACGTTTCAGGAATAGACGCACATCAAGTGTTAGGAAAAAATGCAGTAACCGTTTGTAGACCATCATTCAAAAGTGGTCTTAAGGAATGTCAAACTATGGAGGGATTTTTTTATAAGGAGTGAGGGCGCAAGGCAGCTGAGTGGTGTTGGTGGACATGTTGCGTGCCGCGCCCCAACTGCTGATGTCTCAACACACCGGGCACACACATTTTTCATATCATTCAGATTTCTTTTTGAGGTCCATTAGGTTCATGCTCATACTAAGTTTTATGAGTTTGTCGTCTTTGAACACACACACACACACACACACACACACACACACACACACACACACACACACACACACAAACGGGTAAGAGAGATAACAGTCTTGAGGACGAAGAGAAGCCACGTTCATTGTTCTTAAAGGGCAGTGACGCCTCGGAGGCCACAGTTATAAGGTAATGCAGGTGACGCTCGTCTGGAGGTGCAGCATGTGTGTAAGGGCGGCAGGCTGCCAGGGACCGATGTGCGGAGCAATGGTGCGCGAGGCTGTGCTGTGTGACTGTAGAGCTGTGATGCTGTGAGGCTGTGGGACTTAAGTTAGCTCTTCGTGAACTCTGTGTGTGTGTGTGTGTGTGTGTGTGTGTGTGTGTGTGTGTGTGTGTGTGTGTGTGTGTGTGTGTGTGTGTGTGTGTGTTTGTAACGTCTACTGACTGTCCCCACGTGTGCCACAGGTGCGAAACACGGTGGGCTACTCTTGGGAGACAGCTGATTCCAAGTACCCAATTGGGGAGATGGAGGCACCCTATCTACCGCAGCTTCCCCCAGCAGGCACCCATACCCCTGGCACCTTCCACGAGGAGCTGGTGCGGCAGTACGGTCTGCTGCAACATTGTCTGCTGGCCTTCGAGCACCTGTCGCTGGACCAGGTGCTCTTTCCTTTTGTCCACCCACACGTGGAGTCTGTGGACAAAGTGGATAGGCAGCTCAATATTTTCATGGCGTATCTGAAGACGACCCTGGCGGATGAAGGCCATGAGCCCGACCACAGCCTCACCACAGAGCTGGGCCGCTTCATCTACAATGAAGAGAGGATGTCAGTGAGGAGGAAGAGAGCCTTCATCATCCTGAGGGACACCCGCGCCACGCTACTCCATACTGTCGAGGTGTTCCAGACGTACTGCTAGCGATCGGTGCTCCTCATGTCAGCAGTCTTCCTTGCCTCACTGATATCCCCATTATCATCACCACCATCACCACCACTGCTGTCTGAGAAGCCATTCCATGCAGTAACCGCAGCTTAAGGTCCAGTATCAACGGCGCCAACAAACATGCTTCACTCACAATGGAAACCACGTGGTACATCCTTATGACAGTCAGGAAGTCCTACAACTGCTACATATATATCAAAAGGTAACAATTATGTACACCGCACTAATGTCAGAAGCACGTCCTAGAACAACACATGTTAGTTTAAACATTTTCATTCGACGCAATTTCTTACTGACATCTCCTCATTATGTTTTTCAACCACGTACGCTGCTCAACAATATGTAGACTGGTGATATCATCAGACACAGGAGTCATGAGTACACACACGCTAGTAATGGGAGGGGGCGAAGTGAAGAAACAAAAATACCACACCCTCAGCAAAGATGTCCCACCATAGTACGTAATAACTCGAATGTTTTGTGTGTGTCCTTAGTCAGTTTTCTTCACACAGAAAGAAATAAAAAGTAAGAACGTCAAATGGGAAAATGTCTTGGAAACTTTAATATTATTGCTCTTGTGACTTCTGGTATCCGAGAAAGATACAAATCCGAAAACTCTTCTTAGTGTATACCTGTTTTAATGCTCTTTAAACACTTTTTGCCAGAAGTCGAGGAAAACACTGAACTGCACCTCAACTCTAGTCCTAGTCACACTTTACCCTGTCCTATGCAAGTCGGAAAGGAAGCTTCACTAAAGAAAAACAAATGGATGAGTTTTCTATATAAATTATTCGTTTTCTGTATAAAATATGTATGAAAGAAAACTATTTTGAATGGGCAACTTTGGTATATGGGAGGAAAAAAAGAGAGAGAGAGAGAGAGAGAGAGAGAGAGAGAGAGAGAGAGAGAGAGAGAGAGAGAGAGAGAGAGAGAGAGAGAGAGAGAGAGAGAGAGAGAGAGAGAGAGAGAGAGAGAGAGAGAGAGAGAGAGAGAGGGGGGAAGGGGGGGAGCAAGGTACACGTGGAGCGACACTTCACCTACAGAGACCATCGATGATATTATCTTTTAAACCTCTCACATTTCACGCCCACGAAGCTCAGGCGTTATCAGCGTGGCACCCTGAGGCACTCCCTTGGCACTGTCGGGATGCCAACACTCCCATCGCATGACAGGTCTGTATTCTGCAACACTTCTCTACCGCAGCTACACTATTTTCAAAAGGCTGTAGTTGAAGTTACATGTGCTTTTGCTAATGCTTTTTTTTTCTACTATCATAGCGACACTTTATCAAGATTTATCAACATTATGAACAGGAAAAACATTATTGAGAACACGACTAATCATCTCAGTGACCTTTGAAAACAGTCGCGTTGAAAGAGCATAGCACACTTTTGATGCGGGCCATAGAACTATATTCTGAAACCGTTCCATGCCGCACCACACTATAAAGAAAAATAACCAAATAAACAAATAAATTTAACTGTTTCTAAGGATTTTTTTTTTCCTAATTCTAGTGACATACAAAATCTTTTAAGTATCAACAAGAGAAACAGTCTTGAGAACTCATTTCTACGCCCTGTGAACATATCAGCGGTGAGAGACTAAAGCGCTTCAGAATAAGGGCGAATGGGTGGCTGTGGTGAGCTGGCAGTGTCACGCCATCAACGCAGCAGCAGCAATAGGC
Organism: Portunus trituberculatus; assembly: GCF_017591435.1. Lineage (NCBI taxonomy): Eukaryota > Metazoa > Arthropoda > Malacostraca > Decapoda > Portunidae > Portunus > Portunus trituberculatus. The sequence continues at coordinate 13,951,796 of NC_059297.1, forward strand.
TGACACCCACGCGAGAAATCTGAGGAGGGCGCTCTCTTCATCCATCTGTCTTTGAAATCCCACGCACGCGTCAGATGAAACCGCTCTGAACTTGCGTAAATTTGCCTAAACGGAAATTCAAAACCTCTGTAGAAGATGAATCGAATCTGATATTACGAGATGAGACGCGGCGAGTAAATGGAGTCGAGCGAATGGTAGGGTGGGCAGCGGTGGCGGAGTGGAGGGGTAGTACCAGCCTGGCTGCTAAGGTCAAGGCTTGTGTTTGGTGACACACCAGTTAAGGCAAACAACTGTGTGTGTGTGTGTGTGTGTGTGTGTGTGTGTGTGTGTGTGTGTGTGTGTGTGTGTGTGTGTGTGTGTGTGTGTGTGTGTGTGTGTGTGTGTGTGCAACTTTACCCGACACGAGAAAAAGAAATGTGGTAAGGCAGTATTAACAATACAACAAAACAACACACACACACACACACACACACACACACACACACACACACACACAATGGGCAATAGACATGAAAACAAACACAACATAATACCATTAATAACAGAATTCTACACATCCACCACCATCCTTTTTCTTTTTCATTGTTTTCATTTCCCACGATCTTTACATTTACAAGCCACCAGCAGCGTCAGATCCTTAGCAGTATTCCTAACCCTTCCCGCAGCAGAGGCGTAAAAAGACATGAGTGCAACATGAAGGCAAGGACAATGAGAGACGAGAAGAGATACCCAACCATACCTGCAGCAAAAAATCATAAACTGGTAAGGAAACACAGGTGATGAGAGGCGAGAAAGAAGAGAGGCACTGACTTAACCTCTTCAGTACTGGGACGCATTTTAACCATGAGTTTGGTTATGATTAGACGATTTTATTTACATTAGGAAGGGTCTATGGAGATCAGAAGTTTAATGGCCAGAATCTACACTATTTCAATCCCCACATAAGTTTCTGAAGCTGTATAAAATTGCTTAATAGTAAGCAGAATAAATATGGCAACGCGTCATAGCACTGAGAAGGTTAACCATGCAGTGCCTTGACGGGTGAAGGAAAGAGACAGACAGGAGGGGTGAGGAAAGAAGACTGGGAAGCTGGGAACGTCACGAGGTATGTTTCCCTGCTCCGTGTCTCCTCGCTCCTTGCCCCGGCTGGCTAAGTCCATTAGACTAATAATTCTGGCGTCCAACAATGATCTTTGTCCGCGGCACTCCTCTCCCTCTGTCCCTTACATTGACGGCAGTACAGACGGAGCTTTAAGAATATTAGCGCGAGATGGACCTTGTCTGTGTGTGTGTGTGTGTGTGTGTGTGTGTGTGTGTGTGTGTGTGTGTGTGTGTGTGTGTGTGTGTGTGTGTGTGTGTGTGTGTGTGTGTGTGTGTGTGCGTGTTGTGTGAACTCTCTCCTCCCTCTCCACTCCTCTTCTAGTCCATATAGTACAAACAAAAGAAAGCGAAAGTAGTACCTCATTCGAAAATTAGTTTTTAAAACGAGAGAGAGAGAGAGAGAGAGAGAGAGAGAGAGAGAGAGAGAGAGAGAGAGAGAGAGAGAGAGAGAGAGAGAGAGAGAGAGAGAGAGAGAGAGAGAGAGAGAGAGAGAGAGAGAGAGAGATCTTGTCAAATACTATGAAAAAGCAATTGAAGTAGAGGAAGAGGAGGAGGAGGAGGAGGAGGAGGAGGAGGAGGAGGAGGAGGAGGAGGAGGAGGAGGAGGAGGAGGAGGAGAAGGAGGAGGAGGAGGAGGAGGGTAAAAGTAACTTCTTAAATTAGATTAATACTCTTTATACTGATAACTGCCTGCATTAGTGGGTAAAAACGTGACGCAGAGGAGAGAAAAAGAAAAAGAGAGAGCTACAGACTTCGCCGCTAGATATCCTCACCCAGACCGTCACCCTCTCGCCAATGAGTGTGATTCGTCTCCTGGTGAAATGCTCCTATGTTAGTTTACAAAGTACTGAAGAATCTAACTGATACCACGCTTGGATACAGACCAAACCTTGCTGTCGGTTTTGTTTTCCTACAATGGTTAAGTCACAGCTTTTATAGAGAAACATAAGAATAAAATAAGAATATAGGGAGAAAATACAATGAGCCAGAAGGGATACACGTGACAATCCCTGTTAGTCCTTTCAGTATCATGACGCGTTTTCATATTCATTCTAGTTACTATTTAGGGATTTTATACAACTTCAGAAACTTAAATGGGGATTGAAATAGTGAAGACTGTGGCCATTAATCTTCTGACCTCCATAGACCCTTCCTAATGCAAATAAAATCGTCTAATCATACCCAAAAATCAAAGGCAAATATGCGTCTCAGTACTGAAGGGAATAAAGCACCCATGCCATAAGATTTAAACAATTCACTTGGATCCCTATTACCAAACGTTTCGGTGTCTTATCTCGGCTACCCTTAACAGGCTCTAACGGAAATCATTAACCCATTCAGTATCATGATGTGTTTCCATATTCATTCTGCTTATCATTTGGTGATTTTATACAGCTTCAGAAATTTATACGGGGATTAACATAATGAAGAATGTGGCCACTAATCATCTGACCTCCATGGACCCTTCCTAATGTCAATATAATGGTCTAATCATAAACGAATCTCAAAATAAAA
>NC_059297.1:13959410-13971910 GCF_017591435.1 Portunus trituberculatus
GTTGTCTATGACCACACAACAGAGGCACAGAGCCACGTCAACCAGGCACTTGGAATGTAGCAATCAGTGGCTGCCGAGATGATAATGTTGTCTTGCCGAAGTGCTTGAGAGGCCGGCCATCCATTGACGTTCATGATAAACAAATAGACAACATGGATTCATTATGACGAATACTTGTAGAGCCACGAATGATTCTGTGATGAGGCATAAGTAATGAATTCCGTCAGTGTACCTTTTCAGAGGAAAACTTGCAAGAAAATATGTAGAATATAATGCATGTTTAAATAGAACAAATGACGTTTTAATGCGCACGGCCATTAAGAACAGCAACACACTCTTACATTTCCTCACAGAATCCTAATCAGAAGAGTCTCTCGAGAACCCTTTTGAAGGCTTTGTGCTGCCGAGTGTGAGGGGGTCGGGGTCAGGGGTGGAGGGGACGGCGCGGACGGCACGGCCACCTTGGGACCATCCCGGCGCTGTGAGGTCATTGTGTCCATCTTTTTTTCCCTCTCCCTCTTCCTCAAACCTGGGGACACTCCACATATGAAAGTAAAGCTTCGCGTGGAGTTAAAAGTGCTCAGTATTTGCTGTGTCTCAACTCTGCCTTGACATGGGCGTGCTGCTTTTGCTGTTACTGATGCGCCAAGCCAGCGACGGGTTGCTGCATCCACTAACCAACTACCCCTATTTGTTTGTTTGCTTTCTTACTGTGAATTAGTGTAAGTGTGTGTGTGTGTGTGTGTGTGTGTGTGTGTGTGTGTGTGTGTGTGTGTGTGTGTGTGTGTGTGTGTACCATACAAACAAGCAGTGTGCGACCATGACTCTCACTATAAAACTGCAGCAGTATGTGGTCGCTTCCTGCGTTGTCCCTTGCAGCGAGGCGCTGCTTGTCTGTCGTGCCACGAACACCTGGTGCAAGAGCGGCGTTTGAGGAGGGAATGAATCAGCAGGATCCACGCGCCGCCCCTACAGGTAACTCCCCCATAAAATGCGCAGCGGCCTGTACTACTCGTTGGCAGTCAGTGATATAAGGGATTCACATTACTGCTTACTGAACATGACGCTTGAATGACACGGACGAGACTGACTGCATGAAGAAAAAGTGAGGGAAGGGAACGAGGTGTGCAATGGACAAGACAGGACCATGTTGACCGATTTTTGGTGGCCAGTGTCTCAATCTAACAAAAATGTGATTTCAGGTAAATTCTCGTAAAGTGGGACAGAGGTGGACGGGAGCGTAGTGGCGCCCCTTTACTCGCTGCACGAATGATATATGGCGATGATTACAGGGTTTGCCTTGCTCAGGAAGTCGGCAGCGCGCGCCAGAGAGGAATGACCGTTATGGTGCTGCTTGGTAAGGCCCGCAGTCGCTTTCCCCCATGTCAGGCGGCAGTATTTATATTCGCGGTCAAACTGTGTGTGAACTGATGCAGCATCAGTGTGACGGCCTGCGCTGATTTCCAGAGGCAGGTGTGTGATGAACCTTCAGCTCAAAGTTCATACAGATAAAAGTAGATCACATCCACACTAGCTAACACAATGGACATTAGTAATCAAACATAAGTTTCCCCAACTAATTAAACTAATCACTATGTAACTCAACCTTCCTATCCAGTAACTTACGCATAACAAGGATATCAAAACCATGTAACATAGATATATATGGACATTTAATTTATTTAAAATATACAAACAATAAATATAGGTATAAAAAATCTACAACACAAGAGCTACGAAGGCTGCTGCTCCACTGTTGAGTGTCTAGAGGGGGAGGGGGGCAGACTTTGGACTCTGGGGATGCTGGGAGGCGGAAGAGAACAAGAGAGAGAAAAGGGGGAGAAGGAGACAAGGAATAAACAACGTGAATGAAAAACAAAACAAGAGTTAACAAAGCTAAGTCTTAGGAAAACTGTGTGTGTGTGTGTGTGTGTGTGTGTGTGTGTGTGTGTGTGTGTGTGTGTGTGTGTGTGTGTGTGTGTGTGTGTGTGTGTGTGTGTGTGTGTGTGTGTGTGTGTGTGTGTGTGTGTGTGAGGATAACAAATTCCTTCCCAGTCTGTCCTCAATGAGTCCAGCGTTTGAATCACTCGGAGTCGTGAGGGAGGCTGGCGCAGGGAGAGGAGCGGAGGGGCTTACGCGGCTCACTGACTTATACATTAATCCCGTGGATACCTATTGAGACAGAGTGAAAACCAGAACTATTGGAATGTTAGAAATGTTTGTACATCGCTGGACTTGCGCACCACGTCCCGCTGGCAGAGGAGTAATTTTTGGTGCATACAAGGGTACCGAAACATGAGAAAAATTTTTATAATTTTTTTTAAGTCCAACTTATATAATTTCCCGATCAAACACATGCATGATAACAAAAACTAGAAGGATCAGAAGATTTCAACATAGAATTTTAGCCTCCAAACTGTGAAAATATAATGTGAGCCAAGATAGGAGGAGCCTCCTCGTTCCCTCTCCCAGGAAACCAATAGCCACACCCACTCACTCACTCACATTCACACTCACACTCACACACACTCGATTAAGTCATCCATCGAGCGAGCAATCAGCCAAACAATCAACCTTAGGCTTTTGACATAAGATAAAGGTAGTAACTATCAGATCTGTCTTGTGGCAGGAACATTGCAACCAGTCCCCACATGCTCTTAACGCTTTATGAGAATCTTATACGAGAGAAAGAGAAATACTGAGGGAGGGACGCTGACGTGGTAAATCTTTAAGTTTTACCGACTGCCCTCTGTCCCCCTAATGCTTCCTTCCATATATATACATGTATTTATGTATGTATACGAACAGTCAGTGGTCCAGTAATGGCCGTGCCTGAGCAGTGTCAGCCTACAGAAAAAAAAATAAACTTAACAATCTAACACAACATAATTAAGACAACGACAACAACAACATTCACCTACAGCTCAGCGATAACACAAATGTAACAAATAATACAGGACACATGAAAGGGACCAGCCAGCCAATCGGAACACAGGAGACGTTGTCAGAGCCAATAGTGAGACAGGAGGATGGCGACGCTTGAGCAAGAGGATATTATAACATTTCGTAGGAACAAACTGCTCATCGACAAAGACACGAATGACAGTAGTGGTTGTAGTAGTAGGCATAGTAGTAGTATAGTAATAGTAGTAGAATAAGTAGTAGTAGTAGTTACAGCATGAATGAAAAAGTCGTAATAAAATAAACAATAAATACTATAAGTTACAGAATAAATATATCACAGTTTATTCTCTTGAATCATTACCGACAAAGTATAAGTACACGAATGACTCTTGTTAAAGTTGATTGAAACGAGTAACATTTTCTTCCACTATACTGCTTATTGTCTAAACAACGCACGGGACTCGGCGATCAAAAGCAGTACCTGACGCTTGGAGGTCGTCGTGTTCTTCTCTACCATTTTCTTTCGAGTACTTTAGCTCTTTGAATTTCCGATGTCGGGCCGAGCCAGTGACCCACCTCGACTCGCGGGACAACTAACAATACTGGTGAACAACTGAAACACGACTTGTGGGACTTGTAAATTAAACCGACGACACTGATTTTCCATGTTTAAGCTCCATCTTAAATCCTGATAATATGATTCGTTTGAGTTGGTTTTCTGTTGCAGGAACACTTCGGTACCTTCCTTTTATTCCTCCTTGTGACGGAGACGCCTCCTTCCGTCACCCGCCGCGCGTCACTTGTTTCTTGGGGTTTGCGGAGGGTGGGTCGGTCGGAGGCGTGACGAGTATTGTATGAGGTCGCTTGTTGGCGATGGGTTGGGGGACAAAGATGAGGAAGAGGAGGAGGAGGTAAAGGAGGATAGGGGCGACAGAGGACTCAGAATGACGGGGTAAGAAAGGGGAGTCACTGGTTCTCAAAGGTAACGAAGATGTCTTTCAGTTTGTCGACGGCAGAGTTGTATTCCAACACGATGACGGAGTCCCTCATGGTACGTGCCGAGGTGCCGTCCAGGTCTCGGTAGTTCTCGTCCATGATCTCCTTCGTCACGTTCATCGGGGGCTTCAGTTCCTGGTGCACCATGGCGTAGTGAAGCTGGCACAAAATTTTGACAATATGCGTCTCTATAGTGCGGAAGTCTTGCAGCAGATTGCCCTCGTAGAGCGCCTGGTCCAGCGTCACCTGCTCGATGCCCACTGCCAGCCGCTGCATCTTTTCGTAAGCGTGCAGCAGCTGCGAGTTGAAGTCATTTGGATTTTCTGGCGGAATGGCGTTCAGGAAATCATACTTGAATTGTGGTGTCTCAGCAAGAAGAGCCTCCCACGCATCAGGCTGGTTGGAGTCCATCGCTGACCGCGCCTGTTGGAGAAAAAGAAGCACGTTAGCAAAGCAGAGGGATGGGCCTGTGAGGTGCCTCACATGATATTCTCATTTCATCTTCTTGCATAAGTGAAAAAGATTAGTATAAAATTAATGAAATGACTTGCTAAACTACCGTGTTCAGCATTCAGAGACAATTAGGTGATCATTTCATGCAAGTCAACCATAGCAACGCAGCAGCAGGCACGTATGTATACCAAACAACTTGAAAATCAAGTTAAAAACAATCTAACAAGAAAAATCTTTACACACATTCATATAAAAGCGAAAAGTGTGAATGAAAATTCATCACTTAATGGAGGAAAAGAAAAACACCAACGAAAAGACGGAAACGGGAGTCAGTTAGTAGAAGCACGGACGCCTAGACACCATCAAGTCAAGACGTACATTTTTCCAAGATTTCAATAGAAAAGAAAAGTTCCTAAGTCATGCAGACCAGTAACGTAGCACGCCCCTGGTCGAGGAAAGGCGCTGTGAGCAGGGCGGGGCGCGGCGGAGGAGAGATGGGATAGAAAAGAGTGTGTTTGCGAGGGATGGAGAAGAGTGGTGCATAGATGGGCGGGGCGAGACGGACTGTGGTGCCTGGAGGGGCGAGACACACTGCGGCAGGTGGGTCACACGCCTGACGACACGCCGCGGGGGCCTCACAATAACGACAGGCCGACGAGAGAGAGAGAGAGAGAGAGAGAGAGAGAGAGAGAGAGAGAGAGAGAGAGAGAGAGAGATTTTCTTTCATTACAATTATCCTCCCGCTTCTGCTCCTGAAAACGACACCACCATCACTATCATCATCAAGCCAAGAGGCCAGACTAGGAGGAGAAGAGGAGGGGGCAAAGCGGGGCGAGGCGGGGCTGAGCGAGGGGCAGGAGGGACGGAAAGGACGGTAGCGGCGGAGCTTAGGATACTGGGGTCTGCACTCATGCCATATGGCGAACATTTGGTCACGAAGCTCCAGGGGCGTGCACTGCAGCCCACACGCCGGCACAGAGAAGGGGAGGGGAGGTGAAGAGGTGTGTGGAGGCCATACAGCACCAGGGGGCGTGACTGGGTGTGGGTGATGACAAACACTGCTAACCTGACCAACTCTCTCTCTCTCTCTCTCTCTCTCTCTCTCTCTCTCTCTCTCTCTCTCTCTCTCTCTCTCTCTCACCACACACAACTTCATACTCTAATAACTATATGGTTACAAATTCTGCATCGCTTATTTTTTATTTACTTCTCTCCTCTTCCTCTAAATATTCCGATACTATATTGAGGAGCAACGAGAGAGAGAGAGAGAGAGAGAGAGAGAGAGAGAGAGAGAGAGAGAGAGAGAGAGAGAGAGAGAGAGAGAGAGAGAGAGAGAGAGAGAGAGAGAGAGAGAGAGAGAGAGAGAGAGAGAGAGAGAGAGAGAGAGAGAGAGAGAGAGAGAGAATGACCAAAGCAGAAAAGCAGTGGTTTAATCTTACTAAATATGGAGGGAAACTGCCTAAGAGTGATTTCTGCTGCATCAGGGTGGAGGAGGACGAGGAGGAGGAGAAGGAGGAGGAGGAGGAGGAGCCTATTAAGGAGGAAAACAAAGTGATAATGGTTAAGTGAGTAATGTGTTTTGTTGTGTGTTTTTGCGCTTTCTTTTCTTCATCTTTTTGTCAGCTAAAGTGTTAACGTTGAGTGTGTGTGTGTGTGTGTGTGTGTGTGTGTGTGTGTGTGTGTGTGTGTGTGTGTGTGTGTGTGTGTGTGTGTGTGTGTGTGTGTATCCCGCGACATTTCATCAGCTCCCCCCGCTCTCCCTCTGGTCTCTTCTTTATTCCTCCCTCCAACTTATCCACAAACCTTCAATTATCTTATCAGACATACCCGGCATTCTAGAGGTGCGAGGGACGGGACAAGACTGGGCGGAGCGGACCAGGGAGAAACAAGCGGTGAAGGGAAAAGGGAAAGGAACAGAGACAGAGAGGGAGAGGGAGAGAGTGTCACGGGTATCCTTGCTTACGTAACTTACATCACACAAACAAAAACACACAAACACACACCGGACGTAATACAAGACTTACAAGCATAAACATATTTACACCTTTCGTCCACAAACATTACTTCAGAAAACCCGCTTGAAAATCTCTCTACAACCCCCGTAAAATCTCAATTCCAAAAAAGCATAAAGAATAACCGAGTCTCTATAACCCACTCACAGATTCAGGAACGAATTTCAAAACGAGTTAATTAAATAGGAAGAATCGGTTCTACCTCGCTACGGTGACTAATGACGGGAAATGTGTTATATGTGTGACCTCGCTGCAGTGAACTCTCGTTAATCTGTTTACCAAAACGCACCGGCCAATTGTAAACCACAGAACTACTAGGTTGATGCTGTTGTTGCTGTTTTGATTAAAGCGAACAATTGCCTGTGTGTGTGTGTGTGTGTGTGTGTGTGTGTGTGTGTGTGTGTGTGTGTGTGTGTGTGTGTGTGTGTTTCACTGTTTGATCTGCTGCAGTCTCTGACGAGACAGCCAGACGTTACCCTACGGAACGAGCTCAGAGCTCATTATTTCCGATCTTCGGATGGGCCTGAGACCAGGCACACACCACACACCGGGACAACAAGGTCACAACTCCTCGATTTACATCCCGTACCTACTCACTGCTAGGTGAACAGGGGCTACACGTGAAAGGAGACACACCCAAATATCTCCACCCGGCCGGGAAATCGAACCTCGGTCCTCTGGCTTGTGAAGCCAGCGCTCTAACCACTGAGCTACGTGTGTGTGTGTGTGTGTGTGTGTGTGTGTCAGACAAACAGACAGACAGACAAACAGACAGACGGTGATTACAAAATACCATCAAAAGCAAAAAGGAAGACTAACACACACACACACACACACACACACACACACACACACACACACACACACACACACACACACACACACACACACACACACAGTAACATCAATGCAATGCCAGGGAAAGACCAACAGACAAACAGACGGACAGACAGACAGCTCGGAAATTCCCCACCCGTGCGAGGTACTTCCGGTGGTGGTGTGGCTGTCACTCCCTCCCACGCCCATACACACGACTCGCAAGATCCACGCCCACACGCCCTCACGCCCATGCCAGGGACACGCGGAGGTCACGGGGAGGACGAGAGAGAGAGAGAGAGAGAGAGAGAGAGAGAGAGAGAGAGAGAGAGAGAGAGAGGAAGGAAGGAAGGAAGGAAGGAAGGAAGGAAGGAAGGAAGGAAGGAAGGAAGGAAGGAAGGGATGGAGGGAGAGGAAGGGAGGGAAGAAGGAAGGAAGGACAAATAGGTCACTACGTCACAAGTGGAAAAAAGAATGCAAACAAAACAGGAATGCGGAAAAAAAATAGAAGAAAAAAAAAAAGGATTATGATTTGCATGTGAACTTAATACAGTTTAAGACAAGAGCAGAGAGAGAGAGAGAGAGAGAGAGAGAGAGAGAGAGAGAGAGAGAGAGAGAGAGAGAGAGAGAGAGAGAGAGAGAGAGAGAGAGAGAGAGAGAGATGGATGCAGGCACGTACCAATCTTGCTTGGCTTGGGATTCCCTACACAGGATGGCAAGTGGTCCGTGACACAAGGGGTGGTGGGAGTAGGATGGAAGGAGGGAAAAGGAGTGTGGAGAGGGAATGGAGAAGAATTAATGAGCGAGCTATGTTAAGTAAAAGTCACGTAGAGGAATAGGTAAAAATAATGATAGGAAAGAAAAAAAATGTAAATTGAAGCAAAAGATCGTTCAGAAACACAATCCTCAGCATCGTGTTACGCTAAATTGCATCCGACATCGTGAAGCAGACACAGATTTGCATCACCAGTAATTCCAGGAGCCGAGAGGGGACCAGCAAGAAACCCCGCCGCGGAGGAGTTCCCAGTAGGTAGTTGAGGGCCGCCGCAGTCAACACCATGACCAGAAACGAGTCCCCGCCACGGTAGCACCAGGTAAACGACAGGTCTAGCCAGCAAGCTTCCAATGTTTGACCGCGGTCTTCCCTGACTCACCTCTTGACGCTCTTGCTCGGCCACCTCCTGAACAGTAATCACCAATCTCACCACATCCCTCTTATCTTTTCCAGCTAACGGGAAAGCTGCCTTACAACCTCCGCGCTCTTGTAAAAGTTTCAGCGTCTTTCCTGGACTATTTTGAATACGCATTTCTAGAAGTCGTTGAGGATACGGACCCAGACACCAACACATTCCAGGCCGTCTGAAGGCCATGATGAAGAAGGGGAAAAATATATACATCTTATATCTTGAGTGAGCAAAGCGTTAAGTGTGTCACGCTGCCGCTCCACCCTTGCCCTCTCCAGCCACGCCAGACAAGACGGCAGGCAGGACTCCAGCGCAGCCTCAAAACATCACCAGAGAGCTCCTGCCACTTCTGGGAAACACAAAACCATTTCTCGGCCCCTGGTTGCATTACTCACCTCCACCCGTCCCGTCCCATCCCGTCCCGTCCCGTCCCACCTCGCCCTGCCCCGCCCCGCCCCGCCTCGCCCTCCCCCGCCCCCTCCCAGTCCCGGTGACGCCGAGCCGCGGGACATTCAGCCTTGTTCCTTGGTGGCCGAGAGGCGTCACTCAGCAGACCTAACGCCCATCCGTTTCATGACGTCACTCACGGATTCTCTCTTGCTCCCTTTCTCTCTCTCTTTTGCAGTCTCTTTCTCGGCCTCCGGAAATACTGACGGATTTTATAGGTAAACATTATACCCTGTTATTACATGACCCCATTAGCGCGTCCCCGGCGTGCATTTGTCCCGCGAACACTGATCAATCTGCCTGACGTCCTCAGCATCCTTCCGCGGTCCGAGTGAAGGCATTTCCTTGTGAGAGAGAGAGAGAGAGAGAGAGAGAGAGAGAGAGAGAGAGAGAGAGAGGCGAAACAGGGCACGTAAGTAGAAGTGGATAATTGAACTCCAAACTAATGTAACTCCGACAGGGCGCACGAGACGGAGACGCAAGGACGGAAGGTTGGACACACGTGGAAATGAGATGAGAGGGTGCGAGGACACGCGTGGCGGCGGCTCAGTGTGGAACATCTGTGGCGCGAGAGAGAGAGAGAGAGAGAGAGAGAGAGAGAGAGAGAGAGAGAGAGAGAGAGAGAGAGAGAGAGAGAGAGAGAGAGAGAGAGAGAGAGAGAGAGAGAGAGAGAGAGAGAGAGAGAGCAAAAAGAGGTGTTGTCTTCCCTCCCGGACATAGACACAATGAGTAAACACGTGATACAAACAAACACTCACAGCTATTCTTCCTTCCATTTCTTATCCTACTATGCTTCCTTCCTTCCATCCTTTCTTCCCTCTTACCGTTATTCTCTATCTCTATATCGCCTTTCTACCAATCCTTTTTCTTTTCTATCGTGTCAATCACAATTAACACCTTGAGAGAGAGAGAGAGAGAGAGAGAGAGAGAGAGAGAGAGAGAGAGAGAGAGAGACGCGTGGGAGGCTGATATCTGGGCGACAAGCCATCTAATATAGATAGCAAGAGGATGTGTCTTATCGATGCGGGCGGGATACGGCAGCCACCGCGTCACTGAGGCAAGAGGCACCGCTGGCGACAAAAGGGGCAAGGGGAAGGAGGTCACTGGCTCGCTAATAGTACATAGTATGGGTCATGGTCACACATCAAGTGAACCTCAATCAGAACTTTTCTAGTCTATTGTATTGGGAAAGTGTGAGCACATCAGGGGGCTTCACATAGGACAGCTTTTTGGGGGATCATAGTTTTTACAATTGATATTTGAAGCTAAAAAAATGTATAGTTGCATTATGGGAAGGAAAGTTAAACAAGGTAACTATTATAGGAAAGATAGTACTGTTTTGTATTCTTGTGTGTTTATGGCGTGACGGGGAGGAGCCAGAGGACTAGGAAGAAGAGGAGGAGGAGGAGGAGGACGCGGTGGTTTGTAATCACCGCCTAAGTTTAGAAACAATGCCGCAATGAATGTCAAAGGACCAATAGCAGCCTCCCACCAGGCCACGCCTCTCACGCCCCAACCAGTCAGTGACGCTACCGTGACGTGGCGGTGACGCAAAGCTGACGCAATGACTTAATGTGTGCGATGCGCCCCACATTCCTCTTTCTTTCCTCAACGTTATGTAAAGGGACGGTCCGAAGAGCTCCTGAGGCAGAGACGGCGCGGGCACAGGCCAACTGATACACACACACACACACACACACACACACACACACACACACACACACACACACACACACAGTATCACTTCACCAGTTGGTAATGAACCTTGTTTAGAGTAAAGACAGAGCTAAAAATAGTTTTCTGTCACGCGGAAGATCTAACTATGTAGGCTGTTTAAACCGACTCGGCAGTCCAGCGACGGATCTGTCTAGCGGTGTGAGCTGGCATGAGCTGCGGTGCCTGCCAGCCTGCATGTCTACTTACAGCTGCCTCTTAAAACTGCAGCTGCATGCCACTTGTCGCTAGCAAACCACAAAAAACACTACTACTACTACCATTATTACTGCAGCTTGGAATAATACAGCTAACGATAATATTACAAGTATTACCACCAACAATATCACTTCATCAGAGTGGAGTTACATCGTTCTTAAAACAAGTAAAACAATTATCACGACCACCAGCTGAAGCGGCTAAACCAGCCTGTCAGGCCCTGCAGCCTCCGCTCATCTCCACCACCTTCCTCGCTGCCTGCTATTAGTTCTATGGCGCTTGTTTTCGGTCTTGTTCAATTAATCGCTACATTCCTCGTTATCATCCTAACCTTTAATCCTACCTATAGTGTTTATTAGCTGCCCAGTCTCTTATCATTCCTTACGTCTCTTACCCGCCTCTCATAAACTAAACCTTCACCTCTTCCTAATATTCATCAGCTGCCGTGTTTTCCTTTCAGTTCTTCGAGGAAACTTTCTATCTTGCCAAAGGTACTCTAACCTAACAAGAATTAACTCTGTTTCGATTGTGGGAACACTTCAAACGTATTTCTCACGTAATGTCACTCCTGATCATCCAAAGCACGCCCCCCCCACACATAATTCATCCTCATACTTGTCCTTTACCCAATGATGCCTCTTATGCATTAAGATCATTAAAGTCTCTGAATCGAAAAAAAATAGGAATAAACATTAATGAAGGTCAAAAGGGAGGAGAGCCAAGATCATGCAAAAACTTAGCGACATCATTGAGTGATATGAAGGTCCGTTATGAAAGACGACGGTGAGCGGTGCAAGAAGCATCATGTCGGTGCTTCACTCAGTGCTGTGGGGACGCAAGGCCTGTCGAGCCACAAGCAGGTCAGCTCTACTAAGTATAAAAACACACGCATGAACGAACGCAAAGAAAATAAGACAAGTAAAACCAAGACTTATCAAGAGGAGGCGTGTGATTACCAAGCTGGAGGGAATTTTGCTTCAGCTGGTTGGTGATGTGCAAAAATGTCTCTCCACCCTGTGGAGTGATTAGCGTGTCACTGGTGTCAGCGCGGCACGCCGAGCATGCATCCTCTATCTTATCACAGCGCGTTACTGGGCTCATGATCTCAGCACAATGAAATGTTGGTTCGCTAGAGGGGGGGGATGCAGGGAGGACTCTCAGTGACGGCGGGGAGCACGCACTCAGCAGTGAACAGAGCCACAGAGGGAAGGGAGGGAAGGTGAAGGGGAGAGGACTAAACACAGGCATTGTAGTTGTGGGTGACCCAGAGAAAGAGTCCACGGCTTCTGCGATAGTGTGGACAAGTCTGGGCGAGTGAGACTGTGTGGGCGGGGCGACAGGATGGCTGGAACCGCGCATGTGTGCGGGCAGAGGCGGGTGTGGGCGTGGGAAAGTTACAGCCTGGCGAGAGGTAAGGACAGGTAAGTACCGACTATATGTCCAATACTTACATCCCCTAATTGTGTGACGAGGATGGCATACGGTCAGGAAGAAATGAGGAAAACACAGGAGGAAAACGAGGAGGGGAGGGGAGGAGAGAAGAGACGAAATGACGAGTGAAACAATAAGCACAACAATGCAGCGCACACATGACAAGAAGACGAGGATAGACAACCTCATTGCTGATGCAGGAAAAATGAATCACTAGTTGGAACGAAGGCGGCAGAGGAGGAGCAAAGAGCAGGGTATGCAGGAGTGCGAAAGGGAAGGTCAAGGGGTGAATATACTCACGTATTTAATCCTGAAGTCGATCAAG
>NC_059297.1:13976910-13991910 GCF_017591435.1 Portunus trituberculatus
AATAAGAACTACAAAACACATAAGTGACTCAAAACAAACACGCAGGCACGCACGCCAGCAAGCACTCCAAGAGAACACACGATTTAGTGGTCGCTCCCTAAGACACTCATTCATTCACTCACAAACGGACCAGTTAGATGGTGCGATAAGGAATTGATTCTCTCTCTCTCTCTCTCTCTCTCGCTCGCGCGCGGCGCGCCCGCGCGCACGCACGCACGCACGCACGCACGCACACACGCACGCAAGCACGCACGCGCGCGCACACACACACACACACACACACACACACACACACACACACACACACACACACACACACACACGTTTATCTTCCCTTTCCAACAATGTCCTAAGGTTACTCCTCCCTTCTGACATTCCTGCAGAGGGAGGCAAGGCGAAGACTTAAATCATGTTATGAAGTACAGCAGCAGGAATGTGCCGCGGGAAATACCCAAGATGGTTTGATAAACAAGCCTTGCTGCACTGGGTCACCGGCAAATACAAGATGGAAAAATATATATCAGGTAGTAGTAATGGTAAGCCTGCCGGAGCCGCTGCCTGAATTATTGTTGTGGTGATGCCATAACTACCACCACCAGTACCACCACTGCTGCTGCTGCTACTGCTAATGCTACTGCTACTTCTATTACTCTCGCTCTCTCTCATCCTCATCGGTCACTTCTTTCTATCCCAATCTTTCGTTCGTTCACACCTGTCACCCAATCCCTCACTCACAGTCCTATACGATCCCTACTGCCCTCACACTACCGCCACATGAATCACAGTAAGTCTAAAGAAAGGTGAGGAAGCGAGATGGGGGAAAAAGAAAAGGAAGAGGCTGACCGTTCACTCGCCCCGGTGTTACTCCATACGGCACACAACTTGACAGGGTGATGTGTGCCTGGCGCGAGGCATCTACGCTGACGGAGCTCCACTCATCCCGCCCTTCGCGTGCCCCTGTAGCTGAAGGTACTACCGTGGTCCCTAAGTGGCAGGTTCGTTCACTAACATGCAAGACACGCCGCACGCGAGGGACGGAACACACACACACACACACACACACACACACACACACACACACACTGTCGCCACTGCCATCTGTCTCTCCTGCCACTCCCACCGCCATCACAACTTGCATGCCGTCGCCACCTTCTGCCTCCTCTCCTACCATCACAGCCTCCGCCATCGTTTCAGAAGCCATCTTCAGTAGCGTCAGTATAACCATCACTACCATCACATCAACTATCGCCTCCTCGATCAGTTTTGCGTCAATCACCAGCACAACCACCACCACCACCTGCCATATCAAGATCATAACCCTTATTATTTATCATTTCTCTAACTATGAGAGAGAGAGAGAGAGAGAGAGAGAGAGAGAGAGAGAGAGAGAGAGAGAGAGAGAGAGAGAGAGAGAGAGAGAGAGAGAAACTATAAATAACAATGCTCTCAAAAGTGAGTTCTACGCTTCAAGATGAAACAAACAAAAAAAATCGTACTTTACTCAGAGGAAAGTAATGACAGGTGCCTCAATCCTACCTCACTCACTTCCTTGTCAATGTAAAGAAAAGAGAGAGAGAGAGAGAGAGAGAGAGAGAGAGAGAGAGAGAGAGAGAGAGAGAGAGAGAGAGAGAGGAGACGATTGGAGGAAAGAAATGAAGATTATGTCAGGGTGAAGGTAGAAAGGCTGGAGCGAGACAAGAGGTGAGGGAGTGAGGGAGGGAAGGGTGGAAGAAGTCAAGCAGGTGTCAGGGGGAGGAGGCAGGTTGAGGTGCTCTTCGATCCACGGCCAGCCACTCAGGCACTCAAGAAACGTTGCCAGCCGAGGTAACCAGTCGGACAGCCACACAAACGTTGCTGCTCAGATCCTACGTGAAGCCCGCCACCACCTTCACTTTCCGCACCGTGTCACGAGTCTTAAGGAAATATTTACTTTGTTTTTTTCATAGGAGACAAACAGAAACGTTCATCCGGTGGTCCAGGAGATGACGCGAGGTCATGGGAAAGGAATGCTTCGCTGGGCATTACCAAACAACACTTATTAGCGGTGAAGTGTTTCTATGACACAACGACACGTGGTCCTCAGCCTCTGCTATCAACACGGAGATCAGACCTGCAGGCACTGATCGTGACATCAGTTTGGCTTAAAGGCTTTAAAATTCGACTGACTTCTGACTAACAACTTTATCTAAAACACTTTTTATGTAAAGCAAATGCACATCGAAATGTCTTACACAAAATTTACAACTGGTCTACACGTAATTTTCTCACTTAGCAAAGAAGACTTTGCTTTCACGTAAACGTTTCGTAACCAAGAATCACAAAGTTTCGATTGCGTGGTCAGCGTTATCAATTTCCGAGTCACTTTTCTGCACCAAAATCTAAGACATGCGATAACGCCTTAGAATGCTATGATTCCATCATTCAGCTCTTAAGATAACACCAAGGCATGACTAAGCAATCGGAAACTAGTCCCGACGAAGTGTGCGGGCGAAGAGGATCAGCACTTGGTGCCCTGACTCACCATCTGAGGCCAAAACCACTCCCGAGACACTCTGCTGGTGCCCCGAGTGCAAAGGCTCAGCAGGATTCTCCACAATTAACTATTACAGCACACACGAGTTCACTGTGGCACAACTTGGGCCTGCCCGTCGTTCACCGCGCGCCGTGAATGTAAACGAAGGGCAGAAAGCGGGCAAAACTGTCCTCCGCCTGCTGCCTGCCCAGCCGGCGAGCAATACCAGTCAACACGAAGCAAGTACTCACCGACTGTTTTCCGAAGGAAGATTTTCTTGTTTGTGTAGCTTGAGGTAGAAGAATTACTGGGGACAACGCGAGGAAGCAAAGTCGCGTCTATCAGCACGCACATATTGTCGTACGCACTCATTTCTCTGTTTTCTGTACTCTCACTCAACGTACACACTTAAAAATAAATTATAAATCACAGTGAAGCTATGAGACTTTGGCTTCAAATACTCTCCCGGTGTTGTCTGAGCGATATGTTATGACTGAGCTCTCACTCCATGTCTTATAGTTTTACCACTAAGTTTGGGGTGATATGCGCGCGCCGATGGGAGGAGCCGGAGAAGCCAATTCATTCACAAATATTCAGCGCTTCGAAAAGTCACTATAAGACACCTTGCCGGGGACACGCCGAGAAAATCTCGCCCCTGTCGACTGGTCAATACAGTTCTTATAATCGTGAAGATGTAACAATAATACTTACTATAGGAGAATATATATAGAGGGTGAGGTGTGTGTGGCAACCAACAGATGGCGCGGATGGCTCTTCCGCGCTCACCACAACCAGCGGGCCGCAGTTAATCCACGACCGCTGTGAGAGAGACACCACACTGCTCCCTCTCCAACATCACTGACTTTTTCTCCCTTCCCCCCCTCCTCCAGTGAGTCTCGACGCTGCTGCTGCTGCTGCTGCTGCTGCTGCCGCCACCACCACACGCTTCACCAACATCCACACAACGCGCCTCACTCAAGCTTCCAAACACCCACTCACTCTCAAACAAACCTCTTCTGCACAGGCTCACAATACACCTTGCTGACGATGTTACACGTCTGCTTAGACTACCACTAATCGGTGTGTGTGTGTGTGTGTGTGTGTGTGTGTGTGTGTGTGTGTGTGTGTCAGAAAGAGCGAGCCGGCAGCGAGGTGATAAGAGTGAGAGTGACCACGTTCTGTCATGTTACCACGCGATGTCGTCTCGCTCATAAGCACCTGCTGATGAGAGGCAGGAAGTGCCTCGCAAGGGACACTCGCTGTCCATCCCCAGCAGGGCCTCAATCGCCGCGGTCCCGCTGACACTCGCCCCTCCCTCTTAACACTATTAACACCACTAACACGCGCTTTGTCTTGAGGCATGACGTCTGACACAACCAAACACATGGACATGCGAAAGAGACCATTACTCATCAGAACAGCCGCAAAGATTAGCATAAAGTACTACACGTAATTCTCTCTCTCTCTCTCTCTCTCTCTCTCTCTCTCTCTCTCTCTCTCTGTGTGCCACTCCCGCGGTTTGTTAGTACTGGGTTGCAATTCTAAGCACTACCAGACTTCGCGCTGCCTTCTTAATCCTGTGACGTCATATATTCCGTCACCACATTTCCCGGTGATGTCATTATTTAGGTCCCTCCCTCAGCACATCCCGCGGCAGGGCAAGTTGTGTGAGAGCGCGAGGAACGAGCTGGTGTGTGTGTGTGTGTGTGTGTGTGTGTGTGTGTGTGTGTGTGTGTGTTATCACAACAAGAGTGACAATTTTCGTATCACCTGTCTCTTCATTCCTTCAAATATGTACGTACAGTACGCAGTCTCTTCCTCTCATCCCTTCCTCCTCCACCTCCAACTATAACTAAATACCACCACGCTAACTCTCTCTCTCTCTCTCTCTCTCTCTCTCTCTCTCTCTCTCTCTCTCTCTCTCTCTCTCTCCTTTTTCTCTTGTTTACGCTATTTTCTCTTCCTCTTTTACCTTCATGCTTTCTTTATCTTCTCTCTCTTCTAATTTCTTCCCTGACTTCTTTTGATTTCTCCTTTATCTCCTAAGGAAGATACGACTCTTGATTCATCTTGAAAACTCACTGTCAAGTTCACTGTTTATACTTATCTTCTCTCTCTCTCTCTCTCTCTCTCTCTCTCTCTCTCTCTCTCTCTCTCCGGCATAAACACTTGTAGAGGACCGTAAAGGATTTTATTTTTCTTTGTAGGAAGAGGAGATGGATTTGTTTTTGTTTACGTGTAGCAGTGAGCGACTGAGAGGATGGATGAAGGACGAACCTGCAGTTTAGGTGAGTATACGAAAGCGAGAGAGAGAGAGAGAGAGAGAGAGAGAGAGAGAGAGAGAGAGAGAGAGAGAGAGAGAGAGAGAGAGAGAGAGAGAGAGCAGCCAATGAACACGGAGAGGGCATAGGTTACAACTAGGACATGGTTCCAACACGGTTTCCAAATCTAAAGGGACGTGGAATCTTAAGGAAGGCCGTGACATGACCCCAAAGTTAAGAGGTTTATTTCACTTATTTAAATGCTTCTTACTTAGTAGCACTCGCTCCCAATTTATACTTTTCTTTTCATTACTGTGTGTGTGTGTGTGTGTGTGTGTGTGTGTGTGTGTGTGTGTGTGTGTGTGTGTGTGTGTGTGTGTGTGTGTGTGTGTGTGTTTGTCTATCTCTGTCTTTCTGTCTGTCGTTCTCTCTCTCTCTCTCTCTCTCTCTCTCTCTCTCTCTCTCTCTCTCTCTCTCTCTCGCTTTCGTATACTCTTCTAAACTGAATTACTGAATAGTCAAAATGCCCAACAAACACGTACCGTTACAGGCAGACGAGGCGCTGAAGGTGACAGAAGTGTATACTCAAGTCCACTAGTGTCATAGGAAGACTGCTGACAAATCGGAGAACTCGAGACTGACGGATAGAAAGAAGAAAAAAAAAAAATTCAATACTGTCTTACTGCACAAAAAGGAGACGAAAGAATTTGGAGGGAGCGACTATAGTAAAACAGGTTCTCTAGACTCTCAAACCAAAACATACATAATATAAAAGCTGCGACGATAAACAACAGCAGACAATATTACTTCTCGTCTCACAAACACGAAGAAAAAGTAAATAAATACAGGATATCGAAAAATCACTAGTTCTTTTGAGATAAAACTGCAGATTTTTCCAGAAACATCTTGCCTTACAAACCGCGCCATTGATTCTTATTTTTCATACCTGCAGTAAAAATTTGAAGAATAATAGAAGGGTCAAAGGAGCTTAGATACGTAAAGCCGCACCGCTTCATCCACTAGTTTATCGCAAGGCACAACACAAACACATCAACAACAACATCCCAAGGCACGGAAAGTGAATGTAACCTTTTCTAAATAAAACTTGAAAGCCGAAGAATTTATTTATACCCTGTACCTCACCCTCATCCTCTCTCCAAACACTACTACTACCTCCTCTTCCTTCTTTTCTTCTCCTCCTCCTCCTCCTCCTCCTCCTCCTCCTCTTCCTTCCTGCTTTTCCATCACGCCCACACGCGGGTATCAGTTGCTATTCTGACAGAGTTAAATAAACCAATGAATGATGCTTCGTGATATCCAAGAATGTAAAAATGGAAATTTGATTTTCAACAACTATTGTCTGTGACTTCACCGCCGCCACTACCACCACTACCTCAAGCAAAAGCACTCGTTCTCTTCTCGTATTGTATTCAATCTTTACGTTCCTATTTTATCAACACATCAACATTTCAATATAAAAAAAAAGAATAAATCTAGACGTAAATAAGGATTAAGCATAATAAACTAATTCCTCTTGCTCACCATTTTAATAAGAGAATAGGAGAGATGGGCGAGGGAGGGTGATGAGGCGCAGGGAACAAGGGAGAAGGGAGGGAGGGGAAGGGAAAATGCGTGCGTAGGTGGGTGTGGGTGGACGTGGGCGGAGGCGTGCCGAATCCTGGCGTGATAATGGGCGTCCGTGTGTAAACGTGGGCATGGGCGAGGTATGGGCGGGTGGGCGCGGAAGATGACTGGGAGTGAGATGGTGGTGGTGGTGGTGGTGCAAGAGAAGAAGAGAAGGTGGAGGTCATGGAGGTGCTTTTCAATGTATGACAGTTACATTGTGTTGGAAGAAAGTGAACACCAAGAAGAGGAGGAGGAGGAGAAGGAGGAGGAGGAGGAGGAAAGGAGGTGGAGTGAGCATAGTGATGGGACAAGGAAGGATCGGGGATGTGGGCGTATAGTGATTACTGACAGGCCCCTTTACTGGACTGCATGAGGCGTGGGCGGAGAGTACGAGGAGCAGACACTAGACAGAGATTAAAGTGCCCAAGTAGTAACAACGCTGTCTCAATGAATGAATGAATGGACGAGAGAGAGAGAGAGAGAGAGAGAGAGAGAGAGAATCGGACACATACAGAAAATACTATGAACTCTTATTAACCTGTCCTTACAATACACATTTCCTAACCAATACCCGATAAAAACTTCGCGTACTCTACAAAACTTCTACTCAACTCTCTATCCATTAAATCACTAATAAAAACCTCCCTGACCTTACAAATTATAACACATTTTCCACGATGTGTGATTAATTATGCAACTCCAGCCATTAATAGCGGCTGGATGACTGCAGGAGGGTACAAGTGTGCGTGGGTGGCTTGAATGAATCTGGGGAGGGCGTGCGGATATTGGAGATGCGTGGAGGGGCGTGGAAGGGCGTGGGAGGTGCGGGGACATGTGTGGGCTGGCTGGCTGGCCGGCGGGATGGTGTAGGCAGGCAAGGTTAATAGACTACTGCTTCCAATACCCAGAGTGGAGTCTTTGTGATCAGCCGCCGATAAATTAAGGTGACGGGCGAGGTGCTTCCCTCTATAAGTTAGCGTGGATGCCTCGTGTGATGAGGCCCAAAGTGAGAATGTAGAGAGAGAGAGAGAGAGAGAGAGAGAGAGAGAGAGAGAGAGAGAGAGAGAGAGAGAGAGAGAGAGAGAGAGAGAGAGAGAGAGAGAGAGTAATATATATTGTTAGCACAGATGGTTAATGTATATTAACATTACTATTACTTTGTAGGTCAATTGTAATATACCAGACAAATACATTTTCCTTCACAAAATTTGTTTCTTATCACTTTTTTTTTAATGTTTAAGAAGAAAGTATTATTCATATTGCTTCTCTTGGCACTATTCACTTTTTCTTTGGTGTAATTTTTCTCTTTACATTCTCACGCATCACGTATCCTCCACTGTTCATAAGTACGGTGTTCGGTGTTCGGGAAATTATATATATCCATTACTTATAAACGTGTACTTGTATACGTTTCCCATCTTCTGATTTTGATGTACTGGTCCCAATATATTCTCGAGCTTCACCTTCAGGTCTTCAGGGCTCAGGGGCTGAGAAATATCTACCATTTAGATACATAACTATATGCCTTTTTTTCCTAATTTCCCACACCATCTCACTCTTCTGGCACTACTGCGGCAACCGGGGCTCGTTACTTACTATAATAAACAGTAGTTAACGGCAAGCAAATTCTAGAAAAAAAAAACCTACCTAAAAATTATGAGAATTTCTGAATTCGAAAAACAGTATTAGGTTCGAAGATAGCCGTTGAAAAGAAAGGATATTTTCAGAGCACTTCAGGAACAATGAGCCGGATTGCTGAGAAAGATTTAAGACGAATTTGTAAACAGACCACGAGCACAATCTCTCGTGCTTACGGAGACTCCAAAACTTCCTTTCTTGTATATTATTTCTTCTCAGAGCACCGTGAATCTTGTTTTAATATCCTCATGTGTAAAATGTCACCACATAATTTTCTCAGTTCAGCGCGCGTCATTATTAATAGCTATACAGGAAAATAAGAACAGGATGTCATGGGTCAATGTCAATGTACGTACTGCTTCTGTCTGTACTTTTCCTTGTCATCCTTAATGTATATCAGCCTCTCTGAATGCAAGTCTTTCTCCTTATGAATATCTGCCAGTCATCCTGCGTATATTTTTTCTCCCATCTGAATACCTCCCAGTTACTATGTTCGCCTTAATCCATCCAATATTTGTCAGTCCCTTTGAATATCTCCGTGTCTTTCTCCATCCTTGTATCAGTCATTTCTTCCCTATGTGTATGTATTTCTCCATCTGAATATTTACCATTCTGAATAAGACTGATTACTGTAATGACAATCCGCTAGGCCCGTTGTGGTTGCGAACGTACAACTCAATCCGGTCTTGGTATCATATTCATACACGCCTCTCACAACCCGTCTTGGTCAACTCTGACTGCCAATGGCGGTACAACACTCGTTACTCCACCTATGCAATCCCAGACGGAATTACTGAGCAGAAAGAGACATGCAGTAGGAGAATTCAAGCAATCGATCACTAGTAATGGTCAGTGGCGTCTTTATGAATAGCCCTCTAATCTTACATCTAACAATTTCATCAGTCTCAAGAGGCCACAGGTGTAACAAGATAAAGTAGTACCGGGATGCTATAGAACAGTTACAGCATTATAGAATTTTGCAGTGGTGGGATTGCTACGATGCTGTAAAACGAAAGAAAAGAAAAAAAAAAAAAAGGATGGACTATTTCATCACTCCTCTTACAATCAGTGACGTCATTTGAATCTATACTCTTGAAAACTTTCACTTAAACGCTCTTCACGAAGCTTGAGCAGTGACCCTGGCAGTTCCAGGGTTCATATACTAAGAAAATCCGATGTGGACTTTTGCTATCAATGACGTCAATCGAAACTATACTGTGAACTTACGACACACCATTAATAGTGATAGGGCAGGGAAAGGATCGATCGATAAAACTACGGAAAAAAAACCATAATAAATAAACTACATGAAACAAATTACTACATAAAATTTGACGCCTGTTTACTAATTCAGACACCGATATTCGAATCAAAGTGACGGATCTATTACGAAACCCTCAGATGAAACCGTAAATCACCAACGCCAGCAAAATTCAGTCATCAAACATAGACAGCTGACGGGGCAACCTGCGAAGAGCCACACACCTTTCCCTGCACTACTCTGTCCATAGAGGTCACGAAGGACACAGTTTTTCCCGCCTGGGGATGGAGTATGTGAGAGGAGGAAGAAGAAGAGGAAGTCACAGGGGAAGCGATCTTTTTAACGGGCGGAAATAACTGGTTAAATGAGCAAATAATGAAGAGAAGAGGCGACGGATGAGGAGGGGTCAAGAGGAAGAGGGAGAGGTGGGGAGGGGAGGAGGAAACACTGTGAGGAATGTGCAGAGAGAGAGAGAGAGAGAGAGAGAGAGAGAGAGAGAGAGAGAGAGAGAGAGAGTTGCCATAAAAGCCACGCAGAGGCAGGCAAGGAGGGAAGGGAGGGAGGGAAGAAGGCAAGGAGGGAAAGTAGCTAAGTCCCACTGACCGCTAACCCTGACCCAGAGTTGTCAGAATTCCTCGATTGCGCACCTGCCCGACAGAGAGAGAGAGAGAGAGAGAGAGAGAGAGAGAGAGAGAGAGAGAGAGAGAGAGAGAGAGAGAGAGAAAGCACTTCCTTCTTTCCTTCCTGATGAAAAGAATGTTCGCTTCTAAGCATTATCCAGCAACCTGCATTTCACTCTTGGGGCGCAAATGGTGCTGGGAAAGTGAGAGAAAAAAGAGCACCAGTAACTTATCCTACATTTAAATCAACACTATAACACCGCCACAACTACTGCATTGCTTCTCTAAAAACACGCAACCTCATGTATGTTACTCCAAGCACCTCGGACTGAAACACAAGACGGAAAGCAAATCCATCGTTCTCATATTCCCGCCAATACATCGTTCTCATATTCCCGCCACTATGGGAGAGATTAGTCACGAACACACTGGAGTACTGCTTCTCATATCAGCTGTTCTTACTTCCTCAATTACTGGTTACCCTATTTAGGTGTTGAGCCGCACAGTACACGCTCCCAGACGTCAGTGAGGTCAACAATATTTATGATTGTGGTCTGTATGGGCAAGAATAAATGCACAGTCAATATCAAGCAAGGAAACGTGTCATAAATTAGATGGAAAGTGAAGTAAAGGGACCTGCCTGTTTATGTTCACCCAGGACGAGGTGGCAACTGCACCGCGGCAGCACGGGTAGAAGTGGAGTGTTGCTGACTGTGTAGACGCCGGTCAGGAAAACTGTGTCGATATGGGCAAACTGAAGGGCATTCCTCACATCCTCTCCCCTGATATCCTTCACCTCCTCGCTGTGACGGGCCACGGGGATGAAATAGGTAAGTGTCACGTCTCTGGAAGCTCCTGAAGGCTGCCAACACACTAGCACACGGGCGGCGCCACTTCCATATGTTTACGTGTGGAGGAGTAGACACGAGTACCAACACTAGAATGGCTCGGTGCGCAGACTGGCTGTACCAGGCGTGCCAATTCTACCGCTAGTATGGGAAGAGAAGAATACTATGATAATGAACTTCTAACTTTAATTGTCTAATTCGCAGTAAAGGTAGTTTGCATTCTGTTTCGAGTTTTTCGAACAGATGATACGGATCTTCGCTAAATTAACGCTATGGCAATTAGAAACACCTTAGAAATCCCAACAATTCGCAATGCTGCCTGATAAATAAATCTATTACAGCTGAATCAAGACCTCAACTCAAAACGTATGAGAACACAGCCCCACCATTCCAACACGTAGAATCGTCTGTCTTAGAATACTTCCCTCTAATAAATGAAGGAGGGACATATACAGGAAAGCACAGTATTAACGTGGGCTACGTAACAGACAATTTGAAACGTGTCTGTGTATGCAGTACTGTACCATATTAAACATGGAAGACTGGAACATTACTTGAACAACACCAAGTCAACGTGGCCAATTTCTTCGAAGAAACGAAAATTATGATTCAGGTTCATACTTTACCTACTACGCCATGAATGCATCCCAATTACTCATCCTTATCTAGTTGTGCAATGGCAAAACGAACGCTAAATCCTCCTCCTTCTCCTCCTCCTCCTCCTCCTCCTCTTCCTTTTCCTGTAAGTTGACCGGTACTTGATAGACACAAAAGCGGTGGTGGTAGCAGGGCGGGGGTAGGGAAGGTCTGGGAGGGGTGTAGAGGGTGACCAGTATATTAGATACGAGAAGATACGAGGACAGGCGGCAAGTGACTGATTTTAGCACGACAACAAGGTCACACGGCGCCGAGGAAAAGACGGCGAGCTACACAGATAGATAGCGGCACTAAAAAGATTTATATTATAGTCTACGTCCAACTCCCTCGAAGTCATATCTTCTTATTTATACATTTATTAATCTATCCTTTACATTATAATCTCCCCATCTTGGTATGTTCTTGCCGTCGTCAAGTGGTATTTACATTACATTACATTGTATTACGT
The DNA here is from genome assembly GCF_017591435.1 of Portunus trituberculatus. Classification (NCBI taxonomy): domain Eukaryota; kingdom Metazoa; phylum Arthropoda; class Malacostraca; order Decapoda; family Portunidae; genus Portunus; species Portunus trituberculatus. The sequence continues at coordinate 13,988,782 of NC_059297.1, forward strand.
ATACGTGCATCTTCACTGAAACACAAGGACCTCACGTGTCCAAGAGGCTACGTAGCGTTATCAGTCTTGCATCACCTGCCGTCTTATACCCGTACTGTCCTAGAGCATGTTAGCGCAAGGTATCGACATGTGGTAGGTACGATTAGCCTGGTAATTGTAGCGTAAGAGGAAGGACAGGCAGATTGATGAAGTGGTCTAAGGCGCCGCACTAATGGATGCACAGTTCTTTAACGGTACAGAAGGAATGATGAAGGAAGAAAGATTAAAAGGAATACTTACTCTCTCTCTCTCTCTCTCTCTCTCTCTCTCTCTCTCTCTCTCTCTCTCTCTCTCTCTCATGTAATTAACCTGTAGAAATGTAAACTCTACTGTGTGTTTGTGTGTGTGTGTGTGTGTGTGTGTGTGTGTGTGTGTGTGTGTGTGTGTGTGTGTGTGTGTGTTTTGAGAGCCATAATGTTGTCAGGAAATACCAGTGAGTGTCCGCGTATAGTAATGGCGATCGGGGAATGCATTATAGTGAGGATGACGTAACGTTATTGCTGTTGTTGTCACTGCGGCGGGGTTTAATGAGAGTCAGGTGAGTCACGGAAATGAGCGGCGCATGACGGATGGGAAAGGCAGCGGAGATGACTGGTATTAGGAGAGATGACATGAGAGGAACAGGTGAGGCCTACTGTGACGAGATGCAAATACATATTGATTCACTGACTCACTTATCGCTCGACTGGCTGCGCTGGCTACATATCTGACCGCCGTGCTAAATGAGTGTTATGGTGACGGCGGGCAGGGGTAGGGGTCGCACACCACGTGGCGGCAGCGCCCAGTCCTCTTGCCCTTGAGTTTTAACGGGTTATTCACCCACCACCTCTGAATACAAGTTCGTTTTCTTAAGCTTTGTTCCTCATTACGACAATTTTTTTTCAAAGGCCACTGAGATGCATAGTTGAGTTCTAATAGGTGTTTTCTCAATAATGGTGCTGAATCCTTGTGCAATTGTCACTGGAATCATGAAAACCTCGCAACCACCAGTACATTTTATCAAAACCTGTAAGAAGTAGTTTCAATAAGTTGCTTAAACGTTCAGTAATACGGGCTACGGCGCCATTGTATCGCTTCGGTTACCATGGTTACGTCTCTCATTGTGTCAGCATTGTTATAGACACGGAGGTGTCTGTTGATGTCATTCAATAAGTCATTACGTTTGGTATTTCTTTAAATCTGAGTTCCTGTCATCTACTGACGATCTATTCATTAAAAAAAAATATTTTACAGATTCTAAGGTCATGGATGAGAGAGAGAGAGAGAGAGAGAGAGAGAGAGAGAGAGAGAGAGAGAGAGAGAGAGAGAGGAATACGGAAGGCTACTCGACTTTAGAAGACTGTAGCCATGCGTCCCAACCGGTCCATGAGGAATGCAGCTGAGTCAACACTAACGCAGGTGGAATGAAAAAACATGCCACAAACCTCGCTAACAATTCCACCACCAGACTTATCACCATGCGTAATAAATGATTGACAAAATGTTTGACTGTCCACCTTACTGAATGCCTGACTGATTTTCTGCACTACCTGACAGCCTCACTGGCGGGCTGACTGACAGAGTGACCATCTGCCTGCCTGGCGGAGAACATGCCCGCCTACCACGAGGTGCGGAGCGGGTCACTTAGAGGTGAAGGGGTGGGTCCGACGCTTGCAGGTGACCTCTTTCGCTCAGGGGACACCCAGGGCTCCGGGCCAATGGATGAGGGGTGTGGCGGGCGGCCAGACGGGGCTGCTTAATTGACGGAGCAGATGTGCGGGGGGACGAAAGGGCGTGCAGGCAGGTGTGTGGAAGGTGGGACGGGCGCTGCATTGTGGATGATGGAGTGTGTGTGTGTGGGGGGGAAGGGCTGACTGGCTAGCTGTGGGGGTGGAAAGGTGGAGTGAGCGACGGGCGCTGGTGTGGTGGTGATGGTGGTGGTGGTGGCGGTGGCGGTGGCGGCGGCGGCGGCGGCGGCGGGGGGAACAGGTGTGGTGGCGTGCAGGTAGCGAGACAGCGGACACCCATTAATGAAGGGGTCTGCTCAGTCTCACTCGTGTGGCTGGACCAGACGTGCACCACACAACCATTTCCACACACACACACACACACACACACACACACACACACACACACACACACACACACACACACACACACACGAGTCAGTATTATCATCTAATATGGACTAATGGGTGGATACTTAAACGCACGAGAAAAGGAGACGGAAAGAAAAAAAGCCGAATATAGAGTTTTCATAATTCTACGAGTTGAGTAAAATGAAGACATATCATGGGACTAAAAATAGCTCTCGCTTTTTTATTTTATTTTCGTCGCAAGTTTCTGTTAAAGTGGTGTTCATATAAAATAGTTGCATAAAGTTTAGCTGAATTACTGTTACGAGAGGCAGGCGTGGTATTTCTATCAGCCACCAACCACTGAGCTCTCACAGGCTTCATCCAGCAATCACGTTTAAGATTTAACTATTAACACAAGTAATGTAAATTTGATTTTTCAGTACCACGGCATCAATTGTATTGTATTCCAAATATCAAAAGAGGATTATAAAATATGTAATCACTCAATTAACGCAACTGTATGCTATCAATTTTTACTCTATAATGACACTCTGATAGAGAATATGATGAAGTTTATTTGCCTGTGTTACTATATAAGGTAAGGACAAAATCTCACCAGGAAAATATGGTTATGTAAGTACAAGCCTTTGCCCTTATTTCAAGATCAGTATCTATAGAACTTATAAGTATTCACCAATCAGGAACTATTAAAAAAACGTAACCTTAGCCAACTAGTTTCCAAATCTGACAACTTAGAATATATCGGCAAAATATGATAGTTTAACATCCGTGATCTACGTAATGAAGGGATCAACAGTGCAATCAATGACCTGAATGGATCTAAACCAAATCTAACGTGACTAAACCCTCAGATGAAAGCGCTGACGTTATTTCAGTACTATCCTATGAGTCTCTTCCTGTCGTGCTCCATTACGGCAAGTCCTCACTTCACTTCACCTGCGCCATATATCACTCTTCCTCTACAGGTGATGCTGCATTCCTATCGCACTCAAGTCACCCTCAAACTCCTCTC
>NC_059297.1:13996910-14001910 GCF_017591435.1 Portunus trituberculatus
TAAGAGTTTGCAGAATGCGCGTACTGTCATCCTTCCTCTCTCAATCTGTGTGTGTGTGTGTGTGTGTGTGTGTGTGTGTGTGTGTGTGTGTGTGTGTGTGTGTGTGTGTGTGTGTGTGTGTGTGTGTGTGCGCGCGCGTGCAGTTAATGTTCTGTACATTTTCAGTCTCAGACGGAAAAATGATGTGGATATTATTATTCATAAAGGACACCTCTCTCTCTCTCTCTCTCTCTCTCTCTCTCTCTCTCTCTCTCTCTCTCTCTCTCTCTCTCTCTCTCTCTCTCTCTCTCTCTCTCTCTACATCACAGAAAGTAAACAGTATATGCATGACGATCATATATCAAGAAAAAGTTATGTAACCGTAAGATAAATATTACTTACTTAGTGGATGAGGACAGGGGTCTCAGATGGCTCGAGGGCTCAAGTGAGGGCGTATACTGCTGCCTGCAAGTAGGAAAAATAATCGTCAGTTGAGAATCTTATGTTAGAGGAGTTTAAGTGTTTAGCTTTTTTTTTTTTTTTTGTTAACTCTGATTTAAAGAATTTGACCGTGTGTGTGTGTGTGTGTGTGTGTGTGTGTGTGTGTGTGTGTGTGTGTGTGTGTGTGTGTGTGTGTGTGTGTGTGTGTGTGTGTGTGTGTGTGTGTGTGTGAAATATGTATATAATTCACAGTTATATATATTCAGCTTACAAGTCCCAGCCAGTGAGTCAGAACGTAAGTAGATGAAACACATGAAGCACACAATTTACCACTCAGTTCAAAAGTTACTTAGTCAGTCAGTCAGTCAGTCAGTCAGTCAGTCAATGCGCACTTAGGTCAGAGTTATCACCTTAGTTCATAAATCACAGTCAAGCAGTAAGCAAAAGCCAGACAGTCACTCACAGTCAAATGTCACACACTCAGCTGGTAAGTAAGTCAGTCAGTCAGTCAGTCAGTCAGTCAGGAAATGCCCCGGGGAATTAGAACATGTGTTTTACGAGTCAAAATCTGGTGAGTTAACGAGAAATGCGATGGGAAACGAGGCAGGAAGGCGATGTTCCTTTGTTCTTGGAAGGACGTGAACCAAAACGTTGTTAGGTAGTACGTACTGTATGTCTTAGGAACGAACCCAAATGACCTGTGTTTTATGCATGACATCACATCATATTTTTTTTCGTCTACTTCCATCTGTAGTAGTAGTAGTAGTAGTAGTAGTAGTAGTAGTAGTAGTAGTAGTAGTAGTAGTAGTAGTCCATCATCATCATCATCATCATCATCATCATCATCATCATCATAATAATAATAAAAATAATAATAATAATGGTAATAATGATGTTTTTATGATCATAAGTATTAGAAATAGTAGTTAGAGATGGAGTAATTGTTGTTATTCTTGTTGTGCTTCTCCTACAGCTTCGTTTTATTATTATTGCCAACTACAACCATAAAACCTGCCTTCCACTTTACTACAATCGCAATTTTAATTTAAGTCCAATATTTTCCGTTTAACGCTAATCATTATCACTCATATTACACACACACACACACACACACACACACACACACACACACACACACACACACACACACACACACACACACACGCTATTGTTTCGCCATGAGTCGTTGGTGCTGTCTTAAGATAACCAACAAATACGAACGTCGGTGTGAACATCTTAGTGCAGTCGCTCCTCAGTCTTGGTTGATGAAGTACTGAGTGACAGTTCATGAGGGAAAGGTTCAACAGACTCGTATTTTAATCCCTTCAATACCATGACGCCTTTTCATATTCATTCTGCTTAATTTTTCTTGACTTTATACAGCTTCAGAAACTCATGTAGGGAATTAAAATCGTGAAGACTGTGGCCATTAATCTTCTGACGTCCATAGATCCTTCCTAAAGTCAATAAAATGGTCTAATCGTATACAAATCTCAAAGTAAAATTGTGTCCCAGTATTGAAGGATCTGAGACATTTTAGCCTTTCCATGATTTTATTTCCTTGATTGTTGTCACACTTACTCTAAAACCATAAAAGAAAACACACTTGGAAGACTTAAATTATTTGTACTTTTGAGAATGCGAGCTTCAAACCTGAATTCTCACAGCATCAGTACCTCATCATCATTATCACTATTCTCATGCGTATTTATCAGGTCAATATTTTATACGGGCATAAAACAAGAACAAACTGAATGGAAACACAAGAGAAAACGATAACTTGGAGTACCGTAAAGAGCTTAGAAAGACACACCTTAATGGAGATCAACATGGATAAGAGAACAAAGACGGATTTAAAGACATTAGTAAGGTCACACTACAACGAACACAGTGAAGAGCGGGATCTGGAGATAGAAGATCAGATAACAGGATCACAAAGTTGAGTGAAATAGCATCGAAAGATAACACGGGCAGCAGACAGTGACACCAGACAAGAGGTGAGGAAATGAGAGCGAAGAGTGAGTACAAGTTCAACACGCCTTGGCTTGGTACAACAACGTGACTCACGGAAGATTAGTGAAGGCTGTGGATCTGTGACGGCTCTTTACGGACGGTGATAATGATGATTTTTTGTAATGCCCAGAAGGAAGATAAGAGCGTCCCAGAGGTGGTGGCGAGAAGACATACACCTGACTCTCTCTCTCTCTCTCTCTCTCTCTCTCTCTCTCTCTCTCTCTCTCTCTCTCTCTCTCTCTCTCCAAAGCATAGTTTTTGTGTGCTTAAGACATGAAAGAGGCAGTGAAGTCTCATTGGATTTGCTTCTGAGAGTCGACCATATGTGAACAGAGCTTTAGTCCACACACACACACACACACACACACACACACACACACACACACACACACACACACACACACACACTAAACGGGCACCTAAACAAACACTGACTGACTTCCACCACCAATGTTATTTTCCTCATCTCTCGGGACGCACGTGTATAAGATCAATGTGAAGGCGCGAGTATAAGTACACTGTGGACATGTGTCACCCATTACCATGAGTGTGATCATGTTATCCTGAGCTTCATGAACTCACAAGGGAGGCATTGAGGAGGGAACGTGTGTGGTGAAGCAACGATGTGTCACGGTGCTAGTTTTAAGAACATTATGAACACAAACATAAACAAGATAGCAAGAAGACATCTGGTCTACTCATGATAGTCCCCGCATTAAACCTACATATTTATACCAAGCCCTCCTATTCCTCCTATCCTACCCTATCGGAGTTCAATCATCTTTTTCGGTCTCCTCATTGACCCAGCGCTAGCAATGTAATTACTGACTGTATTTCAATTTCTTTCTATTTTTTTTAAATATACGTAACTTTGTCGAGCTTAAACATTGCTTATCCAACATCCAAGTTAAGTGGGTCATACAGGCCAAATTTCTCACAATACGTTGGCTGTTTTCGTTGGTGATAGCATGATCTCAACAAGTTTGACGTCACACAGGAACTGGACCGTTGTCCTGACGTTTCGTCATTATAAAAACAAACTACTTTATTCTACTTCCTTTTCGCCTTTCATTCTAAATCTAGATTTTTTTTAATGGCTTTCGATTTGATGATAAAACAACGACGCTGTAAATTTTTCGCTTTTATTTTTTGTCAACGCCTCGGGGCAGTGCGGCGGTGTCTCCACAGGCCGCGCCCTACAGTACTGGCTACGGTCCCAGCTGGTCAGGTCACTTTGGGATTGAGGTGGCAACAGTTCAAGCAGATGATATTCTTTAGAGGTATTACGTAAGGTAGCGATTTCACTACTACTGTTCAACTAATTTGTGCAGAGCTTTTACACTCCAGCAGAACCTGACGAGGGAGGGACTCCACCACGATACAACATACCGTAATTATATATTAGAGTTTGCAGCTGTATCCTATCCCTTCATTATCATGTAGTGTTGCTTACTCCAGTGAAGTAATAAATGTCATACTAGTAACGGTCAAATGGTAAACGGTATATATTTCTGTTCGCTTCTCTCTCGCCTCATAAAATGTGGTGAGTGTCAAACCTTACTGAGTTAATCTGTTAATGAACATTTTTTCAATTTCTTTTTTTCTTATTTTCTTATTTTTTTTTTTTTTTTGTGTGTGTCAGAGAAACATGAGGCAGGACGTACAAATGGGCGGGTGGGCGCGCGTGCACGCACGCACGCACGCACACGCACGCACGCACGCACGCACGCACACACACACACACACACACACACACACACACACACACACACACACACACACACACACACTAATAATAATAATAATAATAATAATAATAATGATGATGATGATGATGATGATGATGAGGAGGAGGAGGAGGAGGAGGAGGAGGAGGAGGAGGAGGAGGAGGAGGAGGAGAAGGAGTAGGAGGAGGAGGAGGAAAAGGCCGACGATGAAGAAAGTTGAGCAATTTTTGTACCGGAACCGTCTTACAGTAAGCTACACACACACACACACACACACACACACACACACACACACACACACACACACACACACACACACACACACACACACACACACACACACACACACAGAGGAAGTGCTTTTAAAGAGTCCAGCGATGACTCTTCTCACAAGAAAAAAGAAAAAAGACGGAAAATTACGATGGTGGTGTTCATGTTTTCCTTTCCTGGCGTCAAACTTCATAGATACTCGTACACATAGCCACCTCCGGGAAAGACTGCACGTACCACTACATAGATGACATGTTCTATAGGCCATATGAGTGTGGCATGATGGGAAAAAAAAAGGATGTTGTTGGAATTAACTTCGTCAGTAATGGGGCACATTTTTACCTTTAGATTTGTGTACGATTAGGCCATTTTATTGACATTAGGAAGGATCTATTGAGGTCAGAAGATCAATGGCCTGAGTCCTCCTTATTTAAATCTCGCCCATGAGTTTCTGAAGCTGTATAAAATCACCAAATATTAAGCAGCATGAATATAGAAGGGCGCTATGGTACTGAAGGGGTTACTGGGTACGGGCATTCTTGTATACTGTTTCTACATAAAGCGAGGCGT
>NC_059297.1:14006910-14009410 GCF_017591435.1 Portunus trituberculatus
AGAGAGAGAGAGAGAGAGAGAGAGAGAGAGAGAGAGAGAGAGCAAGTAACAAGAGATATTATTGAGAAAGCAAGGAACAAGGTAATAGTATGAATGAGTTTTTTTATTATTATTATTACTATTATTATTATTATTATTATTGTTATTATCGTTATAATAAAGGATAAAGGGAGGAAAATAAGATGAAAGAAAGTACTAGTAAAGATGAAAAGAAAACGGATGAAAGTACTCTCTCTCTCTCTCTCTCTCTCTCTCTCTCTCTCTCTCTCTCTTGTTTTCACTTTCAGGCTGATGAGGATCCTAGTCTGCGTTTGGAGCCGGTGCTATCTTTCTCTCCCTCTCTCTCATCCTCTCTCTAACTTTCACTTTCTTACTTTTTCACGGAAGTACTCCATACGGATTCATTCACTAGAATCCCTCTCTCTCTCTCTCTCTCTCTCTCTCTCTCTCTCTCTCTCTCTCTCTCTCTCTCTCTCTCTCTCTCTCTCTCTCTCTCTCTCTCTCTCTTTCTCTGTGTGTGTGTGTGTGTGTGTGTGTGTGTGTGTGTGTGTGTGTGTGTGTGTGTGTGTGTGTGTGTGTGTGTGTGAGATGGGATACCACACACTTTTCTCCGCATTACAAACCTGATGAATCACCAACACCTGTCTCACATTAGATCGTTTCATGATAAACAATGATCTCCACTTTACATCACACAGCTTTGACTTTGCCGGCAGCACACCACCACCACCACCACGACCACCACCATGTGCATGAACGGCAGGCAGCGGGTCCCCCGCTCACTGACCCACACTAATGCGCTGTTGTTGCTCGGCCAGGATGCAAGCAGGCTCTAGTCTATGTATAGTGGGCGCGTGTCTGGCATACGAGTACACTGTCTCTCACATTCACTTGGCTAAGTCTTTATAGCGGATGAAAGGAAGTAGCGAATTAACTGACTGACTGAGTAGAAAGACAAAAAACAAAACAAAACTGAGGTAGTTGATATTTGTATGAGTTTTCTCCTCGTTATCTTTCAAAACTTAATGTACAAAGGAACGGAAACTCTCTCTCTCTCTCTCTCTCTCTCTCTCTCTACACGGATCCTCGCATCACAAATCGCTCACTACTGAAGGGCACGAGGCCTGAGGAGCAACGCATTTCGACCACCACACCACCACCACCACCACCACCTCCACCACTGCTACCTACCATCCGCCTCTGCCTTTCCCTTCCGCACTTGCAGCAGGAACCACGATTTCTTCTCCGCCACAAGAAAGTGAGCACCTGTTTCTCCCGTGACTGACTCCACGTGCGGTATTGTCGTCATCACAAGCCCGAGGAAGCGCAAACATTCATCACAGTCATATCCTATTGTTACCAGATCACCACCGTCACTATATCGCCTCGTCACTGTTGTTGTCTCGTATGCATGTTCATGTGTAGTTATGTCACATTTTTTCCTATGCATCCTTTCGTGTTTGTCCGTCAATCTATATGATGTAATGTAAATCTAAAGACACAAAGTCCTCCATTGGTCCTCACAAACACACCTCTCCATCACGTCAGCCTCCATCCTCCAGGGACGCACCTGACGCCTCGTACATATCCCGCACCTACACCATCACAAATTTCAGTCTCTGCGCCGCCCCAAAGCACCACAAAAACTGCTCGTAGGCCAACCTTGACTCGGACCGTCCCTTGTAAAACACGCCCAGGCTTTCCTCGCCCTGCCGCCTCATGTCCAGCAAGGAAGCCACACCCCACGCACATCTCTTCGCGCGTCCTACTCAAGGTTAATGCAGTAGCCAACGTCACCACAACGCCTGCTATCAGCTTGCAGTAATCCAATCACGGAGACAGGTTCAGGTTGTACAAAAAATGTAAAACACGTATCTTATCTGGTAATTCGTAATGTGACAGTAAACGACAATGCTTTTTGAGGCATTGCTCATTGCATCTGTCTGTTTGTCTATTTATTCATTGATTACTATTATTATTTTGCGTTTGCTTTTATTCATCTATGACTGTTTTCTTGTCCGAAGTCTTTCTTGGCTCAGAGAGAAAGGAGTGACAGAGCGTACATTCCTAAAGAAAAAAACTCAGTCGCTTCCAGAGGAAAGAAGACTTACTTAAAATGATCACCACTAATACTGAATTCATTCACAGATATTTTGTATCAAGTATCAGTTTTCCTTCTGTATTAAGGGTTACTCATTGCATTCGGATACACTTCGTTCTTGTACTACCATTACACTGCAAATTTAGATGTTTTCAGAAACGGTACAGGCTTTCCCGTGACTGTTTAATAACCTCCGCTTTAACACTGAAATGGAGTAGGTGGCACTAGTGGATGGGAGAGGAGGCGGGAGAAAGGGGGAGGGGGTCAGTAAGGCATGTGAAACTCTCGCATGCACGTTCAGTCATGATGTATGTATGGAGGAATGAAAAGTACGACCACTCGATTACTGCCATGCGTGAAAGCAAAGACGAATGAATAGCCCAGCCTCAGCCTTTCTCG
>NC_059297.1:14014410-14019410 GCF_017591435.1 Portunus trituberculatus
CTACAACAATGCAAAATGCCCTAATTCCTGTAATAACGTATCCCTTATTAACCTAATTGGTCCTGAACAATTCCTAAATATCATAATTACCTATTGTTAGTCAGAATGAAGTCAAAAGGAATATATAGTGGTCGAGCTGCGGGTGATTATTTTAACCCCCTTCATTGCAAAGATATAATCGTAAACTTAGTAAAATCCTTTCATGGCATCCGTCCAAAATTTGACTAAAGTGATGACCTGGTTTTGTCAGAGTTAATCCTTTGCTTCATGTGTGACTTCTGAAACGAACTTGTGCGATTCAATTTTATAGTTTGGAAAAGATAATAAAGAAAGGAAGCGATTGAATAAACTGCAAACTACTATTCAGGAGTCCAATTTCTGCCCCATTAAAATACCTCCGTTTTGTTTTGTTTTGTTTTTCCTTTTTATATGAACATGACTGGCAGCGCAAAATATTCGAGTCACCATGAATGATTAATATGAGCGTGATTTATTATTTTTCTTTCCCTGATTTTCTTTGCCTTGCCTATTGTGAACATTCTTCGCCCTCCTATGTCCCGTGCACGACCACTCCTGCTTGCCACGCCCGTACTGAAGATGCGTCTAGTAACAAACAATATGTGGATTTGAGAATGACGGGACGAGAGATAATGTGCGGCAGTCTGTCTGTCTGTTTGTCGGTCGCGTGTCCTGTCCCTCCCTCTGTCTGCCTCTCAACAACACTAACACCACAGATAATAGACATCATTACCACCAATACCGTAACCATTTTCACCATAGCACTAAATCACCACGCACCATCCAGGAGTCACCACCGTCACCACTCCCATATCCATCATTAGCCATCACCATCAGCCGCGTCACCGCCGGGTATCTGATAGTGGTGCTCCCCAGCCGAACATGAGCGGGTTGTGTTTCAAGGTCGCCTGGTGCATCGTGACCCGACAAGACAAGAGGCGAGAGAGACCAAGGAGAAAAATGTGAAGCATGGCGCAGCACTCGGGGTGACGCACGCACGCACACGCAAACGTACACACACACACACACACACACACACACACACACACACACACAAGCACTTTAGGAAATCTTTACAATTATGCTGAAGTTTACTTAGTCATTTCCTTTCTCCGTTACGTTTCTCTATTGTACGTCTCTCTCTCTCCTCTCTCTCTCTCTCTCTCTCTCTCTCTCTCTCTCTCTCTCTCTCTGTCGATGTAAGTGTTTTGATAAGATAAAACAGTGTATATACAAACCAAATACCTTCTTATTTGTGTTTACGTGATTACTGCTTCCGGTGAGACGTCCTCTTTCCTTCTTCTCCTCCTCCTCCTCCTCGTACAACACAGTCCCCCCTCCCACGCCATCCCCTTACCCACCCTTTCGTGTTAAGTCAGATTATAAAATACATCACTAACATTCACAAGCACTAATTGAAAACAGTGTGAACTTGCCATTATCAGCGTGACATTTGCTATACACACACACACACACACACACACACACACACACACACACACACACACACACACACACACACACCGGCGCACTCTTCACATTACAAAGGGGTCAACAAACGTGCCCACTAGATACGTACACACACACACACACACACACACACACACACACACACACACACACACACACACACACACACACACACACACACACACACACTCACACGTAAGCAAGCAAGTCGATTGAGTAATTATTATGATACACGGCCACCTTATGTTACTCGAGCTTTCGTTTCCTCTACGAACGCTGACTTCTTCCTTCCTTCCGACCACCACCACCACCACCACCACCAGAAGCAGTGGTGGTGGTGGTGGTGGTGGTGGGAAGATAATAATATTTGGCGAAGAAGGGAAAAAGAGAGTCTGTTTAAGTAGGGAGGTGCAAACGTAAGAGGCACATTATTGTCTTGTCTTGTGATCTATATTCATCTTCACATTATCAAAGCTAATGTTAAATAAATGTGTGCTCTTGTTCTCTCTCTCTCTCTCTCTCTCTCTCTCTCTCTCTCTCTCTCTCTCTCTCTCTCTCTCTAACACACACAGAGAGAATAATGGCGAATGAGACAAAGAAGGGAAGGAAGAGAGAAACGAAGGAAAAGATGGAAGGAAAAGGATGTGAAGGATATGGGGCAAAGGAAAGGGGGTGAAGGAAAGGGTGTGAAGGAAAAAGATAAAGGATAGAAAAATAGTGTGTGTGTGTGTGTGTGTGTGTGTGTGTGTGTGTGTGTGTGTGTGTGTGTGTGTGTGTGTGTGAGAGAGAGAGAGAGAGAGAGAGAGAGAGAGAGAGAGAGAGAGAGAGAGAGAGAGAGAGAGAGAGAGAGAGAGAGAGAGAGAGAGAGAGAGAGAGAGAGAGAGAGAGAGAGAGAGAGAGAGAGAGACGTAAAATTATGAAGAAAAAATAACGGGATAGAAACAAACAGGACAATACACGTTCAACGACACCGCCACTTGAGTGCATACGGGGACCACACACACACACACACACACACACACACACACACACACACACACACACACACACACACACGAGCTGGGAGGAGGTAGTGACACAGGAACTCTCACTTGGAGTCACTGATAAAGATAACCATTTGCCGGAAGCTGATGAGAGAGAGAGAGAGAGAGAGAGAGAGAGAGAGAGAGAGAGAGAGAGAGAGAGAGAGAGAGAGAGAGAGAGAGAGAGATGAACTAACCCCACTATAACATTGTCGAAATCTCGCGCTCACACACACACACACACACACACACACACACACACACACACACACACACACACACACACACACACACACTTGCAGAAAAAAGAGAAAGAGACAAAAAGAAGCTTGTATGCAATTTCGTGCGTCACCAATTAGCCAACTCTCTTACTTAATTAACGCATCCCTTCCTCCCTCCCTCCCTCTCTCCCTCCCTTCTTACCTCCCTCCTTCCCTCCCTCCATCCCTCCTCCCACAGAAAGATGAGATTAGAATGACGTTTAACCCTTCCACTTTCTTCGATAAGCTCCGGTTTGATAACGAGGAAGGAAGGGAGAGAGAGGGAGAGGGAGAGAGTGGGAGAGGTGATGGGGGTGATCATGTTATGGGAGAGATTCGTAGAAGGGAAGAGGATATGTGGCAGCAGTGGTCGCGGCGGTGGTGGTGGTGGTAGTGTGAGAATCAGGAGGAACATTGGCTGCATGAGGATGTGTCTGTGAGGGTGTGTGGAGGCTTCGTGAGGGAGTATGTATGAGTGTATGTTGTGAGGGAATGGTATGAGACAGGATACATTACCAAGGTTCACTGGCAAACTTTTACAGTACTTGAAATACACGTAAGGGGAAAAGAAGTTAAGTTTTATTCGTTTCTTGAAGGTGTAGAGACGGAATAGTTAGGTGAGACTATGAGGGAAAGATGTCAGACAATACTAGACTTCACTCACAAGCATCTAGAAAAATGTGTACAATGTGGGAGATGTGAGGGGTCATGAAGGAATACGTGTCTATGCTGTGAGGGAGTGTGGTAAGACAGGATGCATTACTAAGATTCATTCCCAATGCATTTAAAAGTTTAGAAAGACACGTAAGGGAAAATACATGAGGTCTTGTTTGTTTCTGGAAGGCGCCAGGGTTTTTTTACGAGCTATACGTGCATGTAGTAAGGGAGAGTGATGTGTGTGTGGATACGATACCAAGAATTTTTTTAGAGATCTAGAATGTTTTGAGGTACATGAGGTGGCATAATGAGAGCGTGAGGATTGTGTGAGAATAAGTTCGTGAGGAAATGATGATGGGTGCTCTGACGACTAAAGTGAGAGATAATGTATTAATAAGTTCCCAGATTTTGAACGTTTTGTTTTGAGGCACACGTGACGGGGTAAATTATGTTATAAATTATGTGTGTGTGTGTGTGTGTGTGTGTGTGTGTGTGTGTGTGTGTGTGTGTGTGTGTGTGTGTGTGTGTGTGTGTGTGTGTGTGTGTGTGTGTGTGTGTTTCACTGTTTGATCTGCTGCAGTCTCTGACGAGACAGACAGACGTTACCCTACGGAACGAGCTCAGAGCTCATTATTTCCGATCTTCGGATAGGCCTGAGACCAGGCACACACCACACACCGCGACAACAAGGTCACAACTCCTCGATTTACATCCCGTACCTACTCACTGCCAGGTGAACAGGGGCTACACGTGAAAGGAGACACACCCAAATATCTCCACCCGGCCGGGGAATCTAACTCCGGTCCTCTGGCTTGTAAAGCCAGTGCTCTAACCACTGAGCTACCGGGCGTGTGTGTGTGTGTTTCACTGTTTGATCTGCTGCAGTCTCTGGCGAGACAGCCAGACGTTACCCTACGGAACGAGATCAGAGCTCATTATTTCCGATCTTCGGATAGGCCTGAGACCAGGCACACACACACACCAGGACAACAAGGTCACAACTCCTCGATTTACATCCCGTACCTACTCACTGCTAGGTGAACAGGGGCTACACGTGAAAGGAGTGTGTGTGTGTGTCTGTGCATGTGTGTGTGAATGATGCATGTTAAGTGAATGGATAGAGTGTACTTAACAACACTTAATAATCTGGTAAGATTTCAATGGGAAAGAATGTGACACGAGAGAGAGAGAGAGAGAGAGAGAGAGAGAGAGAGAGAGAGAGAGAGAGAGAGAGAGAGAGAGAGAGAGAGAGAGAGAGAGAGAGAGAGAGAGAATAAAACGTTCTGACCAATAGAGAAAGAAAGAACATAAAGAGTAGGAAAAAGAAGAGGAGAAGGAGGAGGAGGAGGAGGAGGAGGAGGAGCAAGAAGAGGAGAGGAGGAGAAAAAAATTTGAATGAAGACGATATGCAAGATACAAGCCTGAAAATTACAAGTTACAAGGGGGAGAATTATAGCACATTAGCATACAGACGCGAAATCACTGCAATATTCTTACACGCTAACGGTTACATCAGGTTGGTTTAGTTTGGTGCTGTCCCGTTCTAGAGAATGGTGGAAGGTGGAGGGACGGT
>NC_059297.1:14024410-14041910 GCF_017591435.1 Portunus trituberculatus
AATAATAATAATAATAAAGACTAAGAAGAGAAAGAAAATGAAGAAGAAACAAAAACTTGGCAGATAATCTAACACACACACACACACACACACACACACACACACACACACGAAAAAAAAAATGTTACACCTCTTCCTTTGTGTGTGTGTGTGTGTGTGTGTGTGTGTGTGTGTGTGTGTGTGTGTGTGTGTGTGTGTGTGTGTGTGTGTGTGTGTGTGTGTGCGCGCGTGTGATATGCATATTTTGACAATTACATCTTTATTATTTTTTCCTCTGGTTGTAGTTGTATCCATGACGAAGGAAGCTAATATGAAACATCGTCTGTCGGAGAGAATGTGCACGTTCGAGAGAGAGAGAGAGAGAGAGAGAGAGAGAGAGAGAGAGAGAGAGAGAGAGTCATCAAGTCAGCTTTACACTGGTTATATCTGGAGCAGGAGAAGCAGATGGCAGTACTAAGTCGTGCTCTCTTACTTAAACCCCTTCAGTACGAGAACGCGTGATTATAATAGTGAAGACTGAGCATTAATCTTTTGACCCCATACACCATTCTTAATGCAAGTAAAATCGTCTAATCCCACCCAAAAATCAAGGTAAAAATGCGTCTCAGTACTAAAGAGGTTAAATGTTTCTTCTTCATCAGCTGTAGTAAGGAGAGTGAGTCAGTGAGTGGATGAGTGACTAGCTTGCCGAAAGAGGAAATAAGAGCTCGTGAGTAAGTTAGAGTGAGTGAGTGGGTATGTATGTAGGTATGGGCCACGGAGTACCAGTGAGTAAGCAAGCTAGTGTGTGTGTGTGTGTGTGTGTGTGTGTGTGTGTGTGTGTGTGTGTGTGTGTGTGTGTGTGTGTGTGTGTGTGTGTGTGTGTGTATGGAGGAAACGCTTGGTCCTTGACAACATCTTCCCAGATTCTTTCAGCTACGCCCAACGTCTTCATGGAACACACACACACACACACACACACACACACACACACACACACACACACACACACACACACACACACACACACACACACACACACACACACACACACACACACACACACACACACACACACACACACAGGGTCCAGGATTTGGCACACATACAGGATTTCTTGGGAGAGTTACACAAAAAAGTCAGTGTGCGATTTCTAAGAGGCAGGCGCGTGTCCCGGCAAGGGCGAGGAAAGAAGACTGGAGGGAGAGTAGGAAAGGATAGAAGGTCGCCTTACATCATCATCATCACCACCACCACCATCGCCGCCACCGCCGCCGCCGCCACCAAGAAGAAGAGGAATAGGAGGAGGAGAAGGAGATGAGCAACAGCAAGTACAAGAACAAGAACAGGAACAAGAATAAAGAAGAACAAGAAGAAAAAGGAGGAGGAGGAGGAGGAGGAGGAGGAGGAGGAGGAGGAGGAGGAGGAGGAGGAGAAGAAGAAGAAGAAGAAGAAGAAGAAGAAGAAGAAGAAGAAGAAGAAGAAGAAGAAGAAGAAGAAGAAGAAGAAGAAGAAGAAGAAGAAGAAGAAGAAGAAGAAGAAGAAGAAGAAAACGACGGAACAAGAAGATCAAGAAGAAAAAGAAATAAAAAGAAGAAAAGAAGAAAACATTCTTATTACAGGAGCAACATCTACTACTATTACTACTACTACTACTACTATTACTATTACTACTACTACTACCACTCCTAATACCATCACCATCACCCGACGTCATTTAGCGAGGGAGGGGGGCTGAATGACACCGTGAGAATATCTGTGGTGAATAGCTTAACTTTTACTTTCTAGGTTTATTGCACGATTTTTTTCCTTTCTTTTCTCTTTTTTTTTTTTTATCTCTTTTGCATCGTACCGCACATGCTATACGTTACGGGTGGTCGGCCGGCACAGCAGGACTATAGGGGCCATATCCTTAGACAGTTATCCGCCAAAATTCACTACTTTCAGGACACTTTACTAGAAAGAACACGGGTTTCTGCTGTTTTAGTGAGAGATTAACACTACTTCTGCATTACTGGTAGACGAAACACTCTTGAAAACCTGCTTCAATTCTGTAACCTTTGAAAATAGTTGTGGTGAGAGAGGAATGAGTTTCTGAATACGGGTCCTAGTTGTCGTGGTGGTGGTGGTGGTGTTGGTGGTGTATTGTTATTTCCAGGCAGGGTGTGTTTAATGTTGTTTTGACTGTGGTTATACAGGAAGGATGTTGTTGGTGGATGGTGATGGATTTGGTGGTAATTGTTGTTCGTGTTTTTGTTGCTGATTGTGGTGGTGGTGGTGCTAGAGGTGTTACTGTTACTATCGTTGCTTCTATTTTGCTAGTAGATGTGGTTGTAGCGGTGATAATAGCGGTCAAACAACGTTCATGTGTGTGTATCCATTATAAATTATGCAGTGGAGCGGATGCAGAAAAGAAAAAAAAACATATTACAGCCTGAATTACAACATGATATATCGCAGTACTTTCCTCCAGCGGAAGTAACATCACGTAAAAGAATATGTCAGGCTTCTAGAATGAAAAAAAAAAATCTATAAAAACGAAAGGAAAAGTCTTCATTAGCAACTATAAAGGTAAATACCAGTTATTTAAGTACAACACACAATGCTTACTCTTAATTCACTATACATAAGAACCCGAGATATTAAATTAATCGCTTACTTTTTGTCTTAAGAATATTACGATGTGCTACAAAAGGTCTCATATCAAATACGCGGTATTAAAACAGGAGCACGTAGCATTAATTAATCACATATATTTTCACCTTTCTACGTCTCTTTATATGAGTTCTGTGAAAGGTTTGCAGTAATATGGAAAAAAAAGAAGAGTGATCTGTAAAAATGAAAAGGATATTATGTATTTTATAGGTGGTGGTGGTGGTGGTGGTGGTGGTGGTGGTGGTGGTGGTGTTGGGTATTATTTCATATGACTTGGCATGGATGAAAATATTGATGGGAGGACTAAAGAAGGCACGTTTTTTGAGGTAATCTTGAGGATCACAATGTAGATTTATGACAGACTTAGTCTTTATCACTTTTCGAATACCACTAAAAATAACTAAAGAAATAAAAAGAAAGTTTCTGGATCGGAGAAATTGAGCACTAGATTTTTATCATTATTATTATTATTATTATTATTATTATTATTATTATTATTATTATTATTATTATTAGTAGTAGTAGTAGTAGTAGTAGTAGTAGTAGTAGTAGTAGTAGTAGTAGTAGTAGTAGTAGTAGTAGTAGTAGTAGTAGTAGTAGTAGTAGTAGTAGTAGTAGTAGTAGTAGTAGTAGTAGTAGAAGAAGAAGAAGAGGAGGAGGAGGAGGAGGAGGAGGAGGAGGAGGAGGAGGAGGAGGAGGAGGAGGAGGAGAATAGTAGTAGTAGTAATAATAATAATAATAATAATAATAATAATAATAATAATAATAATAATAAGAAGAAGAAGAAGAAGAAGAAGAAGAAGAAGAAGAAGATGAAAAAGGAGAACGAGAGGAATAGATATTTTTATTATTATTGTTGTTGTTGTTGTTGTTGTTGTTGTTATTATTATTGTTATTATTATTATTATTATTGCCATTATATCATTAACATTAGCAATAGTAATCAGAAGTACCAGGAACAACAACAACAACAAGTAGTAGTAGTAGTAGTAGTAGTAGTAGTAGTAGTAGTAGTAGTAGTAGTAGTAGTAGTAGTAGTAGTAGTAGTAGTAGTAATTACAGATAGCGTTCACAAAAAAAAAAAAAAAGATCCGGGAGTATGATCCACAGGACAGATAGAGATTATAATTCGAGCAGATCCCCTTTCGCACAGAAGCCCCAGTTCACCTATAAGTAGACCGCAAAGACGCATGGACGTGCAGGAAGGAAGGCGCTGTGGCTTCCTTACGTAAAAACAACAATCCACCATTCAGATTATCCCATTTGTTTCCCCACCAATCCCAATAAAAGTACATAGATAAATACACAAAATAAAATAATGGAAATGAGAACAGAGAGAGAGAGAGAGAGAGAGAGAGAGAGAGAGAGAGAGAGAGAGAGAGAGAGAGAGAGAGAGAGAGAGAGAGAGAGAGAGAGAGAGAGAGAGAGAGAGAAGAAAAAAATATAGCTTTGGTGATGATGCAAGTGGCCGCCAATGGATTAGGAACAAACTACAAATCCTACTGCATTTTCCTCTTCAGGTCTTGCCACAGCACCAGCAACCTCAAGTAACCTTAGCAAGTAGAGCGTGTACGGATGACCAAGCATTAAGTCTAGATACTTCCATGATCCTGGTGAAAAGCACATCAAAGCTAATACTTGCTCAATTTCCTTCTCTTTCTTCTCCTTTATTTTTCTTTTCTTTTTCTTCTATACTCCCATCTCCTCGTTTTCTTTTCCTAGTCTAACCTACCCTACTCCTCTAAGTGGATTTTAGATAACATCCCACAAGAAAGAAAAGATTTACTACTGATTGTTCTTCCTTTGCTTTCTCTTGTTTTTTTTTTTTTTCCTCCTCTTCATTTGTCTTTCATGTAAGTGCAAGTGCACATATATGCCATCAGTTCAAACTTCACCCCTTCACCTCTTCAGTACTGTGCCGCGTTTCCACATTCGTTCTGTTTACTGCTTGGCGATTTTATTTGGCTTCATAAACCTACAAGGGGATTGAAATTGTGTGAAGACTCTGGCTGGCTATTAATCTTTCGACCTCCACAGACTTTCCCTAATGCAAATAAAATCGTCTAATCATAACTGAAAATCATGGTAGAAATGCGTCTCAATATTATAGGGGTTGATTTTCTTCCTCTTCTTGACTTTTCTACCATATCGGCAGAGAAAAAAAAAAAAAAAACCACGGCGGTAATGATAGCAAGAGCAATAGGAGAAGCAACAATAACAATAACACCACCACCAACAACAACAATAACTTAAGTATTATTTATCCAGAAAGTTTTACGACATACAATAAAGTAGGACATGTCAGAGTATACATACATAACTTCTCAACTAAAAGAGAGAAAAAAAAAAAACAAGACGCCGTTATAGTAAAAAAAAGAATGTCCAAACTCTAAAACTTACATTAAAATAACAAAATCTTATTCAAAAAGTACACTGAATCACACACACACACACACACACACACACACACACACACACACACACACACACACACACACACACACTTTTGTCACAAGAAGAGAAAAAGTAAAATAAAATAGAGAGAAAGAAAATAAGAGAATCATGTGACAGGATTTCCATAATATTAACATGCCCAGCCTCACCACACACACACACACACACACACACACACACACACACACACACACACACACACACACAGTTCAGGACGTGCCTATTGTTCAATATATCTGTTCCATTTCAACGCCTGGGATTTTCTCCTCAGGACACAGGAAAGACTTTGGAATATCCGGGCTGGCAAAGAAGTATAATGTATGACTGAAGTTGAACAATATCAGGCATGGCAGGAGGAGGAGGAGGAGGAGGAGCTTATAACAACATCTTTAGGTATCAATACTGTTATGAAAATTTCTACTGTTGATGCCATATATAGAATAAGAAGCATAAGAAAATAAACAAAAGAAAAAGCAATGTAAGAAGCGGTAGATTAGAAGGAACAACGATAACGATAATAAAACATTCACAAACAGAGCTGGATAAGACAAATAAGGAGGAGGAGGAGGAGGAGGAGGAGGAGGAGGAGGAGGAGGAGGAGGAGGAGGAGGAGGAGGAGGAGTCCTCGTTTCCTGGAAGTTACGGCGGTGAAGACAACGTAAGACAAAATTTTTCCGTATCGAGAGAGAGAGAGAGAGAGAGAGAGAGAGAGAGAGAGAGAGAGTGATAACATTCTTTTGCTCCTTCATCCCTTCCCCTTCATTTAACCTTTACATAGAAAAAGAAAGAAAAAAAAAGAAAGAACATGTAAGAGATTAACATTTCACTTAACTGCAGCATTGTCAGTCATGAGAAATACACTGACAACTAAATTCTCCCTCTCTCTCTCTCTCTCTCTCTCTCTCTCTCTCTCTCTCTCTCTCTCTCTCACTAGTTAGAAGTATCGTATGTGCTTTCCAGGAGTTCATTTAAATTCATGTCTCCGAGGAACACACAGATATGGCCAAAAGGCGCCCGAAGATTGTGAGAAGAGGCGGGCTGTGTGAGCCAAGAGAGCTGAGAGGGGAACACTGAGGAACTGTGAGGTGTTCTGGAAAGGTATTGGAGGAACGTGAAGGGTTGTGGAGCGATGGAGTGATACGAGAAGAGGGTGTGATGTGAGGAAGGTGTGTGAGTAGGGAGTGTGTGCCAGGGATAAGGGTGATGATTGGAGGTAGCATGGTGGATACGGGTGACGAAGGGAGGTGCCAGGGGTGTGTATTGATGATGAAGGGAGGAGGGATCAGCGGAGGTGGTGATGGTTTTTGGCATGCTACCAGAAATGCACCAAAAAGGGAAGAAAGGCATGGAGTTTAATAGCAAAGCATCTCTCTCTCTCTCTCTCTCTCTCTCTCTCTCTCTCTCTCTCTGTGGTTACATTTCATACCTTTGTTTCACACTATGTTTGTTTCGTTTATAGTTCACGAGAGTACATTAAATATTATTCTCTTCCGTTGCATTCTTTACCATTTTCACTTTCCATTAACTTTCCTTACTGGTAGATTCTTTTTTTTTTTTCCATAGTCATCTGCAATTGTTTTAATATTTTTTTCCCAGGAGTTGTTTCTAATGATTGTGCTGCCTGGAAAAAGTTTATATTAACTCTCTCTCTCTCTCTCTCTCTCTCTCTCTCTCTCTCTCTCTCTCTCTCTCTCTCTCTCTCATTCATTGCTTCCCATGTTAGTCTCTCCTTCCCTTCAATTATTTGACTTCTCCGTACAACTCTCTTCCATGTAGCTTTCCCCTCTGCACTCTCCTTTTTTGCTTGACCTTTTTCACCCAATCCTTTTTTACTTACTTTGCTCTTTGCATTTGAAAAGTCTCCCCCTTCCCTGCTGTTCATTCTTAAGACTCACTGGTCACTCCGGCTGCGTCTCCTGAGTAGTGCAGTCTCGCGGGTCAAGAGGGAGGGAGGGCTACCTGCAGGCGATCCTCGACCACCGCTGCTCTGCCAAATAATTGCCTTCCTCGAAACTCCCACGCATGCACGAGAGAAAGGCAGGATGAAGAGGCAAGGTGGAGGGGATATAGGCACGGTCCGCGATCCTGTCACCTTGCGGTTGTGTTCTACAACGTGGCAAGAGTAAATACAGTGCACAGAGAAGTTGGCACTCGTGAGAAACAGCTGAGATGATGGAGAGTAACAAACGGACACAAGGAAGCTTTGTGTTGCGAGCCACAAGCTGACCACACACACACACACACACACACACACACACACACACACACACACACACACAGACGCGCGCGCGCGCGCGAGGCGACTTTAAAGCTTCGTAATGTTTAGTGGAACGCTCTTTTCAGCCACGTTAAGAGAAGCGAATGGGCGGGGTCACCTAAGCCCGACTCGCCTGAACTCACAGGTAAATTAATTAAATCTTACCTGGGAGTTACGTATGCACAACACCATCTTCTCACGCTTCCAAAGAGAGAGAACAGTATTGCTTCTTATCACTACAAAAATATTATGCATCTGAACTTGCTCAACTTTAACCTCGGGACTTACAGAAAGACATTTTTTTTCTTCAATGAGACTGCACGTGTTGATGACGTTACACACTTGTCGTTCAGACGCCGCAGCGGCACTCCTCCCTCTCCCTAGAGACATCACAGCATCACACGGGTAACAAGGAGGGACAGATCCTTGCAAGCTTGATCCGGTGATGCAAGGATCCTCTGAACTCCACGAAAGTCTAGCCTTACACCAGAGGAAATGCCTTTGCTAACTTCAATTCGCCGTGAGGTCACCCACGAAGCCGTGAGAGGCGGCACACTGCGTCACGTCTGCTGCTACGCCATGGCTGATTCACTTCGTCAGCTGATCTGTCTTATGTCAGTCAATCATTCTCTTAAGTGGTTCTTACTTCTGCGCTCCTAATGGTTGAGATTTGTGTGTGTCTGGCAAGATATGAAAAAAGTGCTTAAACTCTTGAAAAGTGTTAGTGATGATTAATTACCTCTGAAAGTGAGGGAAATAGAAATGCATAAACGTTTCGTTCATTGATTTCTAATGACGCTTCTAACTTTAAAATACCAAGCTAATATATCTTGTTGTTACTGATGCCTTTCGAAATTATGTTACAAATACACAATTTATTGAGCATAACAAGAAGCAGCAGTCAAATAATCAAATTAGCAGCTGAATGCAGACAAGAAGAAACATAATTTACAAGGATGACATCTAACTCACAGGCAGAGGAGAAACGCGCCGTCCAACATATCAGAGCCAGTACGTGATTCCACAAACACGCCACTGGATAAACACTGCTCCGCTAACCTAACGTATATGCAATAATATTTTTGCTACAATGATTTACTTCTCATATACACTGCTCTGCGCCCTTTCTCTCTCTCTCTCTCTCTCTCTCTCTCTCTCTCTCTCTCTCTCTCTCTCTCTCTCTCTCTCTCTCTCTCTCTCTCTCTCTCTCTCTCTCTCTCTCTCTCTATCTATCTATCTATCTATCTATCTATCTATTTATTTATATATCTATCTACCTATATATCTATCTACCTATGTATCTATCTATCTACCTATCTATCTATCTTCCTATCTATCTATATTTATATATCCATCTACCTACTTATCTAGTTCCATCAATACTAACTTATGCGTGACTAAAAAACCACCGTCACTCAAATCTCTCTCTCTCTCTCTCTCTCTCTCTCTCTCTCTCTCTCTCTCTCTCTCTCTCTCTCTCTCTCTCTCTCTCTCTCTGTGTGTGTGTGTGTGTGTGTGTGTGTGTGTGTGTGTGTGTGTGTGTGTGTGTGTGTGTAATTCACCTCGGTCGTCTGCTGGTCACCCAGCCAGTCTTTCCCATTACGGAGCGAGCTCAGAGCTCATAGACCGATCTCCGGGTTGGACTGAGACCACATCACACTCCACACACCGGGAAAGCGAGGTCACAACCCCTCGAGTTACATCCCGTACCTATTTACTGCTAGGTGAACAAGGGCCACACATTAAGAGGCTTGCCCATTTGCCTCGCCGCCCCAGGACTCGAACCCAGCCCTCTCGATTGTGAGTCGAGAGTGTGTGTGTGTGTGTGTGTGTGTGTGTGTGTGTGTGTGTGTGTGTGTGTGTGTGTGTGTGTGTGTGTGTGTGTGTGTGTGTGTGAAATTCACCACCACGGTCGTCTGCTGGTCACTCAGCCAGTCTTCCCTATTACGGAGCGAGCTCAGAGCTCATAGACCGATCTTCGGGTTGGACTGAGACCACAACACACACTCCACACACTGGGAAAGCGAGGCCACAACCCCTCGAGTTACATCCTGTACCTATTTACTGCTAGGTGAAGAGGGCTACACATGAAGAGGCTTGCCCATTTGGCTCGCCGCTTCCCGGGACTGTGTGTGTGTGTGTGTGTGTGTGTGTGTGTGTGTGTGTGTGTGTGTGTGTGTGTGTGTGTGTGTGTGTGTGTGTGTCGTCATATGGTGTAATAGCTCCCTGGCAGAAGTGTCCTGACCTTCAGCAACATAACAGCGGCCCTCTTGATAAGGCCTCAGGGCGGCCAGCACAGATGTCGCTTGCGCAAACTTGACAGACGCAGGAAGGCTGAGGCAAGCGTAGTTCAGTTTCAGTGACGTACATTGCCGCATAAGTGACGTGAACGCCTCAACGAGTCCATTGGGTGATACAAGGAAAAGAATGCTGTGAGAGAGAGAGAGAGAGAGAGAGAGAGAGAGAGAGAGAGAGAGAGAGAGAGAGAGAGAGAGAGAGAGAGAGAGAGAGAGAGAGAGAGAGAGAGAGAGAGAGAGAGAGAGAGAGAGAGAGAGAAGAAGAGAATAACAACAACAAAAGAACAAGAACAAGAACAAGAACAAGAATAAGAAGGAGGAGGAGGAGGAGGAGGAGGAGGAGGAGGAGGAGGAGGAGGAGGAGGAGGAGGAGGAGGAGGAGGAGGAGGAGGAGGAGGAGGAGGAGGAGGAGGAGAAGGAGAAGGAGAAGGAGGAGAACAACAACAACAACAACAACAAGACGAGGAGGAGGAGGAGGAGGAGGAGGAGGACACACACACACACACACACACACACACACACACACACACACACACACACACACACTAAAAACGAGAGTAAAATGTCGAAGTGGTGAAAAACAGAGAGTGTGTCAACCAATCCTTTAATTCCCCTTCCCGTAGAGTCATCCTTCATAAGACGCCGCAAAGGAAGGAAAGGACGACACGAACTGTAAGAAGGCGACTCTGCATGGCGATGTTGTGTGTGTGTGTGTGTGTGTGTGTGTGTATGTTTCACTGTTTGATCTGCTGCAGTCTCTGACGAGACAGCCAGACGTTACCCTACGGAACGAGCTCAGAGCTCATTATTTCCGATCTTCGGATAGGCCTGAGACCAGGCACACACCATACACCTGAACAACAAGGTCACAACTCCTCGATTTACATCCCGTACCTACTCACTGCTAGGTGAACAGGGGCTACACGTGAAAGGAGACACACCCAAATATCTCCACCCGGCCGGGGAATCGAACCCCGGTCCTCTGGCTTGTGAAGCCAGCGCTCTAACCACTGAGCTACTGGGTGTGTGTGTGTGTGTGTGTGTGTGTGTGTGTGTGTGTGTGTGTGTGTGTGTGTGTGTGTGTGTGTGTGTTTAAGTCTAGTTTGGTTGTGATGCGCGACTGATTTGTGGTCGTTTCGTGAAAGTGTGGTGTTTGTCTGTCTGGTGTGGCTGTGGTGTGTAGTTATGGTGCGTGGCTTTCCAATGTGGCTCTCCAGTATGGCTACGGTGTGTGGTTGTGTAGTGTGCAATGGTGTGTGGCTGTGGTAGAACGTGGTAGTTAAATTTTAAGCATGGTGGTTTGCAAGGTGTGTGGTGAGGTTGTGTGGATTGTTATAGTTTACAAGGTGTGTGGTGTGTGGTGGTATGGGGGTATGAGCGGGCACCACTAGGAGGATGAGGTGCCCTTGCACCCAGCACCTTGCATCACGGTGACTCAAGCCGCTGCTGCAGCTGAGTCCAGGCCGCCTCCCTCACACTGTATTACACTTAGATAACATGATTACACACACACACACACACACACACACACACGGCCGGTAGCTCAGTGGTTAGAGCGCTGGCTTCACAAGCCAGAGGACCGGGGTTCGATTCCCCGGCCGGGTGGAGATATTTGGGTGTGTCTCCTTTCACGTGTAGCCGCTGTTCACCTAGCAGTGAGTAGGTACGGGATGTAAATCGAGTTGTGACCTTGTTGTCCCGGTGTGTGGTGTGTGCCTGGTCTCAGGCCTATCCAAAGATCGGAAATAATGAGCTCTGAGCTCGTTCCGTAGGGTAACGTCTGGCTGTCTCGTCAGAGACTGCAGCAGATCAAACAGTGAAACACACAAGTGCGCGTATGCGCGCCTTGACGGCACCTTTACTTTTATGATACGAGTATTATCAATTTCTTAATTAATTCTCCAGATGAAAGCCACGATAAATATACAGCAATGGATGAAGGGAGGGACAGGATGATGAGTCGGCACATTCCATATGCTTGCTGGAGGCTGCAGCTCTTCACAAGATTTGCATTAGAACTTATTCGTCTTCAGCCATTACGTTTCACTTTAGTCTTTTGACAAGAAAATACAGCAATGAATAAGGAATGCAATTTCGTGAGGAAAGAAGAGATGCATGTAATTACCACAACTTCCATGAGCAAAAAAATATATTTATATTTCCCATTTGACCGTGAACTTGACTCTCACAGAAACACTGAAACAAAATAAATTTGTTTTCAAATCAATGGAAGATAAAATCGTTTTCAAACTCAGATCAAATCAATTCGTTCTCAAATTAAAATAATATCCTTATGCAATATCCTTATGACTCAATTTGTTGTGTGGCATACTAAATCTCTAAGAATACAGCAATAACAGAGATAAGAAAACTAAAAACTCATTTGATATATACAAACTAGATCTCGAATCGCACCTTCACATTATTATGCCTCCTTCACCATTCATCCACTCTCAATGCTCTCACCCGAACTCCACGTCCCACCCATCACCTGCCTGGACCCCAATGCCCCAATCCATCGTCTGCCTGCCCCACTCCTTTCCCACACTATACAGCCATCCCACCATGACCCCGCCCACTGCCTGACTGTCCTCCTTGCCCGTGCACCACCCACCAGCCCCCCCTATGTCCTTCACTTCACCTACGTGACCACCCCTGCACACCCACCACCTGGCGGTCCCCTGAGATTCCCACCCATCTTGCCACCCATGTTATGCCCCGGTCAACATTACCCGCCCGCTCGTTTCCTCCGGGAACTCCCATTGCAGAGTGACCCGCTAGGAGCGGCCCGGCCCTACCCTGTCAGATTCCACATAAAATGGAAATAATCCCTGTGAAAATTATGAGGCACTCCTGACACTGGCTCAAAATTAATCCAGTTTCCGCGTTGCTATTTCCTTAACTTTACAAGTGGTTATGTGGTTAATTTCTTCTTGAAATTGCAAGTGGACTTGAGAAAACTCTTACGTTAATCATTAAAATTCATTAGTCTTTCTTACTTTCGCAAGCCTTCTTCAAGACGTTGAGCTCGTCATCGCCCCAGCCGCCACTCACACAGCACCACGCACACACACTTGCCTCACGGATCTCGGGTTTCCCCCTTTCCCTCCCTCGAAACAGTTTGCCCGGCGCCCCCCGGACACGCTCGCACCTGCACACCCACCACATACAAAGTCCAAGTAACGGATCCCAGAAAGAAATATCCATTTTAGTTCAATGCAGTTCAGTGTAAATGATTTCAGTGTCATCAACACACGTACATAACATACACTAAATGATTCACTTACGTTGCATAACGTGTTTATGTATGATATATATATATATATATATATATATATATATATATATATATATATATATATATATATATATATATATATATATATATATATATATATATATATATATATATTTTTTTTTTTTTTTTTCATTTGCTGCTTAACAATGGTAGAGTAATGTAATCGTAGTGTCAGACGGCGGTCTCTTATAAGCATCCTTATGATTTTTTTTTTCTTTTTATTGCGTATCCTAAGTGAAGCATTGTAATCATGGTTCAGAGAGTAGCTCTTTTAAAGCATATATACCAGCACTCCTGTATGTGTTTCTCTATCATCATAAACTAAATGAAAAGTGTATTCAAAACGAAAAACCTGAGGACCGACTAAAAGACAAATAAAATTATGATCTTGTCCATGAAGAACGCCGGTCGGTCAAGGACGCCATAAATCAGCAGAGAGAGAGAGAGAGAGAGAGAGAGAGAGAGAGAGAGAGAGAGAGAGAGAGAGAGAGAGAGAGAGAGAGAGAACATCTGCCAACAGTAACATTTTCCCAGCAGAGAAAAAATCCAAACCAAGGAAAAAAAAAAAAAAAAAAAAAAAAAAAAATATATATATATATATATATATATATATATATATATATATATATATATATATATATATATATATATATAATTACCGTAAGATAAAAACCTTACAAAAATGCAATGGGAAGTTAAAAAGAAATGTTTGAATGTTACACTGAAAAGCACAAATACCTAGACAGTGGCGAAGATAAAAACTTTGTGCGGGGGAGGCAGGGCTTCACTATATAAATGACAGTGACGCACCTTCAGATCAACCTTGACGCACCACGGCAGTATTCATTCATTTCCCACAGGTGTGATTCGTACAGAAGCCACGCGGTACAACGACAGGAGTTCGAGTTAAATAAAGAGAGAAAAAAAAGAAAAAGATAAACACAAACCAAGCACACACAAACACAAGTAAACTAACATAAAACAGACAGATAGGTAGACAGACATATTTATTGGTTTCCCGCGAGCTACCACCGTCTCTCTCTCTCTCTCTCTCTCTCTCTCTCTCTCTCTCTCTCTCTCTCTCTCTCTCTCTCTCTCTCTCTCTCTCTCTCTCTCTCTCTCTCTCTCTCTCTCTCTCTCTCTCTCTCTCTCTCTCTCTCATATGGAGTTATTATCATGTCCTATTGTTGGCAATGAGTCTATCCGCCATCACCACCGGAAGCAAGGCGCCTGATAACTCGATACAGCGGCTACTTGGGAGATAAAAGTCTGGAAGAAGGAAGGGAAGAGGGATAAGATAATACAAGTTGCATAGTTTTACCTGCCACTGATCAATGAGACTCCTTCACATGATAACTCCTGTACAACGAGTGTGAGAAATGTGCGAGGGGGAGGAGGAGGTTCAGGACGGTAGGGTGAAGAAAGTTGCTTGGTTTAATGAGAACGTCTGTTTTCTGTTTACTAAGTCCCTTACATTTTAACTTGGGAAAGGAGACACTAACACGGTGCAGTTATTTAAGATGAAAGTCTGACGAAAGGAGGATATTGTCGAATAAATTGTATATATAGAAGTTTTGTCCGTTGTGTGGTCTTTCTGTTAGCTTTTATCTCGTATCCTAGAAAAGGCAGCGCTAACGTGATTCAATACTTACGTTTGAAAGCAAAGAAAAGGAGAAGTATCGTAAACTGTTTTGTTCATTGTAACCATTGTGTCTCCTTGACTTTCTAACCTGAGAAATTTAGAGCTTTTGTCCACAACTAAAGCCAACGAGGTCTTCTAATGTCCAAAACAGACTAATATTTCTCCAGGTGCTCTTCTATTTATATCTCACACCTGTACAAGAACGTGTAAACGAATCTGTCCATCTATCAAGTCCCACACTGGAGGCGAGACTAGAAGGGACTACTGAGGTATATTTACAAACGACGCAGATTCACAGCCACTCTTCCCCCTGCCCACCACAACACACACGTCTCTCCAACAAGGCTTATATGTTGTTTCCAAGTAATTCTGTGCAATACTGTCTTCTCCTTATCTCCCCTCTAACACCTCAATTTCTGTCACATTACTCTCACCTCTCCCCCTCGTCTCTCCTCAGCCGCTTCCTCTTCCTTCTGTATTTCTTACTCTCTTTTCCTGCTCCTGTATTTCTTCATTTCACACCTCCTCCTCCTCCTCCTCCTCCTCCTCCTCCTCCTCCTCCTCCTCCTCCTCAGCTTGTATATTTTTTTTTCGTTCTTTCTTTTCTACTTCTTTTTGTCTCATTCCTCGCCATCTTTCCCACACTTTTTTTCCTCCTCCTCCTCCTCCTCCTCTTCTTCTCCGATTTCTCTCCTATCTTTCTTTTCCTCTTCCTACTTGTCGCTTTAAGTAGTATTTCTTCTTCTCTTCATCCTTTAAGTTTCATTTTTTTCTTCATTTTTCACAATCTCAATTTTCATTTCTCATATTTTCTTCTTCTTCTTCTTCTTCTTCTTCTTCTTCTTCTTCTTCTTCTTCCTCCTCCTCCTTCTCCTCCTCCTCCTCCTCCTCCTCCTCCTCCTCCTCCTCCTCCTCCTCCTCCTCCTCCTCCTCCTCCTCCTCTCTCTTCTTCCTCCTCCTCCTCCTCCTCCTTTTTCCGTATCTGTATACACCACACTACATCAACTCCCATCAGACCAACTCTATCATATCAGTCAAACAACTCTCTCTCTCTCTCTCTCTCTCTCTCTCTCTCTCTCTCTCTCTCTCTCTCTCTCTCTCTCTCTCTCTCTCTCTCTCTCTCTCTCTCTCTCTCTCTCTCTCTCTCTCTCTCTCTCTCTCTCTCTCTCTCTCTCTCTCTCTCTCTCTCTCTCCTCACGCCACATTGAACTCGGAGGAAGGGCGGCTCGCCATCGTGTCGTCGCTCATTGCATTATCTAAAGGGTCGGTTCCTAGGGGGTCGTGGCAGCGGTTCGGGTGAGCGTCCAACAGATCCTCGCTACGCCAAACCTTCCTAGTCCTATGTATGCAAGTTGGTGCGTCTGCCGAGCATTCTTTCAGTCCTGTATAACTCAAGATTCAAAATAACGTTAGGAACAAGGGAAATACTCATAGATAAGAACAATGAACGTAAGAAAAGCACAACTGACCTACACGTGCGTACATTCAAACTGGGGAAAAAAATATAATGAACAAAACTTAGAAGAGGAACGTTCAGACTAGCCAGTGATAGACGGAAGGGTCATACAGATGGAAAGGGAAAGATTGTCCGGCACAGTAATACACGTCCGTGCTTGTCTTCGCCCCAAAGTGAGGTGACTTGTTTGCCTTTGGAGTGTGGGGACATCACGAGGCAGCGGGACGCTTACTGGTGCCCTGCACACCCACGGTAGGAAAGTGACGCCGTAACTTCCACACGGTCGGAAACGTGATGCTGGTTTTCTGTTTTTCTTTCCTTTTTTCCACGATAATGGACAGATTTTTGCCTGGAATTCCATACATTGACATCAATTCACTGATAAAACATTGATGTCAGGTGACAATTGCTTGGTGGTGGTGATGATGGGGGTGTCACGACAGCAGCGTGGCTTTTAATAGAATGTTTTGACCACAGGTATCCGAACTGAATCTTTTATTACTAACCAGAACAAAGCAATGTAAAAAAAAGTCTTTTATGATTATATTATTCTTTTTATTACATTAATGTTCCATTACATATTTAATTTGACAGTTGTTTAATCATAGCAAACCCATTATTAGCAAGATCATAAAATGAACGATGAAAAATAAACCTGATGGCTGAGAGATAAAAGAGGCGGGCTGGCAGGCTGGCGGGCGACAGTCGAAACCACGTGAGGGAATCGAACCTGTCCAAGACTCAGAGTAGTTTTATGGAAGATGATGATAAAAAATCATAATCACCATCACTATCATCATCACTTTCATCATTATCATCATCATGATCATCATCGTTATCATGACCATCACCACCACCACCACCATCAATATAATCACCATTACGGATACATTTAGTGCATTCAAGTGAGCGCCCGCCCCCTTGCTGACACTTTACCACCCGTCATCAGTGTTCCACCAGGGACTAACAACAACAATACGTGGAACTCCGGCTAGAAATCTATTTATTACTGGGCGGGGGGCGGTTGAAAAAATTAACCTGCCACATGTTCCCTATAACCCGTCGGTGTGAGTTGCTTTCTTTCCGTGACGCACCTCCACTACGAGTACCTTCAAGGATTCTAACTGAAGTCACACGCATTTCTTTTCTTTGTGATTCTGGACAGACATTAACAAGAGTTCTATATCATAAACAGGACAAACACCTGACACCCAGGCTAATCATCTTCGTGGACTTTGTAAATATTACAGTTGTAGTGAGACAGCAAAGTGTTTCTGAATAGAGCCCAATGGCGGGTGTGTGGGGCGGCAGGTAAGCGCCATAGATGCAGCTTGATGCTCCCACAGATCCAAACACAAACAGGTCACCTCACTTTGGGAAGAAAACAAGCACGCACATGTATTCTGCTAACTTTTTTCCCACGCGTGACGTCAGCTGGGGGCGTGGCCTCTACTGACATGGG